>NC_092716.1:88283891-88594012 GCF_047496885.1 Scyliorhinus torazame | reverse complement strand
GGCCTTCAATCACATAAATTTCCCCAACACCATTTCGCTAATAGTACTGATTTATTTCAGTTCCTCTCTCACACTAAACCCTGTGTTCCCCAACATTTCTGATATGTTATTTATGTCCTCCTTTGTGAAGACAGAACCAAAGTTTGGGGGTGGGGCGGTGGGTGGGGTGGCGGGGCTGCGGGTGTGGAGTGAGAAAAGACTGTAGCATGACAGTCTGACATAGAAAGGGTTAAAGTGGGAGTGGGTACAGTACCGCCCACAGTGTGATCTGAACCTCTGCAAGGAGTCAGAGGAGGAGGAAATAAGAACAAAAACAAAAGACAGAAAGGGGAATCAGAAATGTGATAGACAGATAAACCAAGAGCCAGATTCAAACAGGGCCTCAGTGAAAGATATTGGGAGCGGGACTAATAATGTTAAAAAGATAAGTTACAAGGCTTTATGCCTTAACACGCAGAGCATTTACAATAATGTGGATGAAATAATCGTGCAAATAGACGTGAACGGGTGTGATATAGTCGGGATTATGGAGACGTGGCTGCAGGGTGATCAGGGATGGAAACTGACTGTCCAGGGGTAACCAGTATTTAGGAAAGCCAGCCAAAAAGGAAAAGAAGGTGGGGTTGCATTGCTGGTCAAGGAGGCAATTAGCACAATAGTGAGGGAGGATATTAGCTCCGACAATGCGGAATCTAGCAAAAACAAGAAGGCAGATTATTATCTGAATGGCCATAAATTAGGAGAGTGGAACATGCAACGAAAGCAGGGTGTCCTTGTACACCAGTCACTGAAGGTAAGCATGCAGGTGCAGCAGGTGGTAAGGAAGGCAAATGATATATTGGCCTTCATGGTGCGAGGATTAGAGTACAGGAGCAGGGATGTGTGAAGAAGAATGTTCTAGCTATAGAAGGGGTGGAGCGAAGGTTTACCAGACTGATTCCTGGGGTGGCAGGACTGACTTATGAGGAGAGATTGAATAGGTTAGGATTGTATTTGCTGGAGTTCAGAAGAGGGGGGAATCTCAAACCTATAAAATTCTAACAGGACTGGCAAGGGTAGATGCAGGAAGGATGTTCACGATGGTGGGTGTGTCCAGAAACAGGGGGCACAGTCTAATGATATGGGGTAGACCATTTAGGACAGAGATGAGGAGAAATTTCTTCACCCAGAGAGTGGTGAGCCTGTGGAATTCGTTGCCACAGCAAATAGTTGAGTCCAAAACATTGTATGGTTTCAAGAAGCAGTTGGATACAGCACTTCGGGCGTAGGGGATCAAAGGACCTGGGGCAAAGCAGGATTCGGCTATTGAGTTGGATGATCAGCCATAATCATAATGAATGGCAGAGCAGGCTTGAAGGGCCGAATGGCCTCCTGCTCCTATTTTTTCTATATTTCTAAAGGAACACATGATCCAAGTCCAGATGCAGTTGTGTATTGGAGATTTGTGGAGGCAAGCATGGAGGCAGATCCTAGCTTAGTCCTTATATTGTATATATTGCATAATTACCAGCAGTTAACAGATATTTACTGTTAAACTATTTGAGACGCACAAGCTCTTCATGAGACCTACCAAACTATACACATCTCACAAGAAAGAGTACTTTTTTTTTGGAGTGGTATAGAATTCTCGATTGTGGGTTAATGTTTTTTTAGCACAAAAGACCAGAATAAGTGTATTGGAAAGCTGTTTTAATTGGCTCAGTTCTGATGTCTAAAGGTATGGCACTGTGTGGAAAGTGCTGCATACATGCCAAGGTCATGACTTTTCCTGTGGGAGACTTTTGTGAAAGACAATTTATAACTTTTACAGGACTGAACTTTATTGTAGTTTGCATTTCACAAACCGGATTCTTCACTCTTGGTAACTCTTTCCCATCTGACAATAATTCTTTATTGTTTTCACTTGGAATTATTGGGTTCAGAGAGAAACATTTAAAATTGGCTGCTGAGATATTACCCATATATTTGTGTATGTTTTCACGAAGGAGGATAGATTGTGGCAGCATTGTATAAATTATGATAATATTAGTGGTTAAGCTATAATGTGTATTGATCAGTCTATTCTATATACTCAAAGGGCATTAGGTGCGATCCAACAGCCACAATGCCCCGGAAAGCAGCTCGCCGCGGTGCAGCCTGGCTGATGAAAGCCGGGAGACCCAACTCCCGGGATCTACCCGGCTCACCATGCCTCGCGAGATCCAACATGATTTGGCGAGACATTGCGATGTAAATCCCACCCATTGTGGGCGGGATCACGTTTTGGCAAACCTGCATATTAGAGTGAGGCAGTAAGTCTCACTCTAATGTGCAAATTCGCGAGATACCTGTGGCCTTGGGATTCATTCCCTTTGCATCAGAGATCTCGGGCGAGCGCCATTCAGCAGGGTTCCCACAAACGGAGACTAGACAGAACGGCACTCATGGGGGATCTCCCAGGGGATCGAAGGCCCCCCAGTTACATGCCCTTTGGGCAGAATGGTGCCCTGGCACTGCTGGGGCAAGCTGGCACCTTGGCAGTGTCAGCCTTGCACCGTGGCAGTGCCACCTGGGTGCCAGCCTAGCACTGCCAAGGTGCCTAGGTGGCACTGCCAACTGGCATGGGCACTTCCAGGGATGCCGAGGGGGTAGGGACCAACCCATTGTGCATTCGGGCTTGTTGGGGGGAGGTCGGGATTGTTTTGGGGCACTTGGAGGTCGGGTTGCCATTTAAAAATGGGATCCCAATCTCTCGCTACAACGGGGATTTCCAGCGAGCAGAGCTCCCTACTGTACAAGATGGGGCTATGTGCGGCCTTGGCCGCGTGTTCCAAGTTCAGGCCCCTTATTCAATGTGACTCAAGTCAAATAGCCATGTGTTTCTCGGCACTGAGCGCCAGGAAGCACGCGGCTAAACGTGCTTGCTAGAGGACTTTGTTCCAAATCACACCCATTATTTCCCATTCAGAACTGGGAAAAGACATGATTGGAAAATACAACATCAGTAAATGTGCACAGCACTTTTGGCTGTGTGTAGTAACACTCCAACTGAGATGAACTGAGAGCCCCGAGGAATTGACCTAGGAATCTCCTGTCTCTCTGGTCAGATTGCACATGCTGTCTTGCCAGCCAATCAGATGGCTTGGGGCAGGTAGTTATTTCCAACCATTTAAGGAACAAACTGGTTTGTGTTCAAATGTACATTTGTTAACGCTCTGCCATTCAAAAGAACTAGCTCGGAAAGAAAACATGGTTCAGAAAAGTCAACTCTTGTTCATCTTTGAAGCAGCTTCCTTGTTCAAGCTTCAGTTTATAAAGTCAATCCTTGCTCCTCTTTTCAAAGTAAGAAGTCTTACAACACCAGATTAAAGTCCAACAGGTTTGTTTCAAATACTAGCTTTCGGAGCACTGCTCCTTCCTCAGGTGAATGAAGAGGTATGCACTGGAACATACCTCTTCATTCACCTGAGGAAGGAGCAGTGCTCCGAAAGCTAGTGTTTGAAACAAACCTGTTGGACTTTAACCTGGTGCTGTAAGACTTCTTACTGTGCTCACCCCAGTCCAACGCCGGCATCTCCACATCATGGCCTCTTTTTAAACAAAAGAAGAAATAATTAAGAACCCAGTCAATTTCATTGAAACTCACCAAGTTCAACTGTAAATGTGGAAACTATTGATGAGAACTCAGTAACTGAAAATATAAAATTTATTTTCTACCTGTGTTTGGAAGGCATTTCACACCTTACGCCTGGAAAGCGTTGATTTGACACCTTTCATTTAGTCTTCCAGCATTTTGGTAGACTCATTTAAAAAACACTCAATTCCGACAACAAGTACAATATTATTTTTTGAGTACATTTTTGGCTTTATATTTTCCTAGATAGAGCAAGAATAATTAGAAAAGTGACTGTTTCTATAAACTGCTTTGGAAGGCTGGGTTAGTAAAAGGAAGTGGCAATCGATGAAGACTTCCTGCAGTTGCCATTAGCTACTTCAGGGGTCACATGGTAAAGCCTCTTTTCTCTTCAGGAACTGAGCTTTGTCACATGGTCATCGTAAAACAATCCCATGTGATATTTCACATTGTATAGTGTTTTACAGTGCAGTTATAAATGGTGTTTTAATTTATATTTTTATGGGACTCCCGGTTGCGGCTATGCGGAGCTAAGTCGCACATTCGGCGGCTCCCGCAAAAACAAACTTTTGGGCTCTTTTCAGGGCCCCCAACGGCACTTTTCCGATGTTTCCCGGTGTGGGAAGGAGATTACAACAATTCCCCGATAGTATATGGCTTTTACCAGGAGCGGGGCGACTATAAAAGGTGGTGGTGGACCCGAAGAAGGTGCGAGGGAAGAAGAACAAAATGGAGGCGGGCAGAGACCAGACAGCGTGGATGCAGTGGGCGCAGGAGCAACAGGAGGTTATCCAGCACTGCTTCAGAGAGATTAAAGCGGACTTGCTTGAGCCGATGAAGGCTTCTATTGATAAGCTGCTGGAGGCACAGACGGCCCAGGGGGTGGCGATCCGCGAGGCCCGACAAAAGATCTCCGACATTGAGGACGAGATCTTAGGCCTGGTGGTAAAGGTGGAGGCGCACGAGGCGCTCCACAAGAAATGGTAGGAGCAGTTCGAGGAGATGGAGAATCGGTCGCGGTGGAGGAATCTGCGGATTCTGGGCCTCCCGGAGGGGCTGGAGGGGCCGGACGTGGAAGCCTATGTGGTCACCATGTTGAACTCGCTAATGGGAGCGGGGTCCGTCCAGGGGCCCCTAGAGCTGGAAGGGGCCCATAGAGTGCTGGCGAGGAGGCCCAAGGCTAACGAGCCTCCGCGGGCGGTGCTGGTGCGGTTTCATCGGTTCGCTGATCGGGAGTGTGTGCTCAGGTGGGCCAAGAAGGAGAGGAGCAGCAGGTGGGAGAACGCGGAGATTCGAATATACCAAGACTGGAGTGTGGAGGTGGCGAAGAGGAGGGCCGGGTACAATCGAGCGAAGGCGGCGCTGCACAGGAAGGGGGGTGAAGTTTGGCATGTTGCAGCCGGCGCGACTGTGGGTTACCTACAAGGACTGGCACCATTATTTTGAGTCTCTGGAGGAGGTGTGGGCCTTTGTTCAGGCCGAGACGTTGGACACAGATTGAGGGTCGGGATGGGCGTTTGGGGACTGCGGTTGATATGTTACTTTTTGAGGGGGGGTCCTTTGCTCTTGGTTTCTTTTTCTTTGTGTTTTTCTCTTTCTGGTCGGTGAGGGTGGTTAGGGCGGGTTGGGCACTGTTTTGGTTGGGTTGGTCGGGAGGGCTCTTGGAGGGGGGTAAACAAATGGAACAGGTGTGGATGGCCGGCGGTGAGATGGGGCCCCGCGGGGGAGGGGAGAGGCCCGAGTCGGGGGTGAGGGGACTGGGCCTGTAAAAGGAGCTGCGTCAGAGGTGGCGGGCCGATTAGGTGGAAAGCGCGGGCTTTTTCCCGTGCTGAAGACTGGAGGGGGCGGGGCCGGGGCGGGGAAGCGAGGGTTGTTCCCCGCCGTTTGGATGGAAGGGGGGGGGGGGGGAGAGCCTGTGAATGGGGAATGGAAGAGGAGGGTGTGTCACACAATGGGAGGAGTCGAAGGAGAGGCGGGAGTGCCCGGGGTCAGCAGGAGTCAGCTGACTTGCGGAAGTGCAATGGGGGGAGTAAACAAGCTAGGATGGGTCCTAGCCGGGGGGGTGGGGATTGAGTTGCTGCTGCTGTGGTCAAGGGGGAGCTGGAGCGAGTGGGGGGGGGGGTGTAAGGGATGGGGGCTTGCCACCGTGGGGAACGGGCCGGGCGTGGGGTGCAGGCGCGTGGCTGGCTGAGGAGGGGTTATGGCTAGTCGGCGGGGGAGGGGGGGCGGGTAGCCCCCTGATCCGGCTGATAACCTGGAATGTAAGGGGACTGAATGGGCCGGTCAAGTGGGCCCGCGTGTTCGCGCACCTGAAGGGGCTCAAGGCGGATGTGGTTATGCTCCAGGAGACACGCCTGAAGGTGGCAGACAAGGTAAGATTGAGGAAAGGGTGGGTAGGTCAGGTGTTTCACTCAGGGCTAGATGCCAAAAATCGAGGGGTGGCGACCTTGGTGTGAAAGAAGGTGTCATTCGAGGCGTCGAGCATTGTGGCAGATAATGACGGTAGGTACGTAATGGGAAGTGGTAAGTTGCAGGGAGAGAGGGTGGTACTGGGCAATGTGTATGTCCCGAATTGGGACTATGCGGTTTTATGCGGCGCATGTTGGGTCGGATCCCAGACCTGGAAGTGGGGGTCCTGATAATGGGGGGAGACTTTAACACGGTGCTGGATCCGGCACTGGATCGCTCCAGGTCTAGGACGGGTAGGAAGCCGGCGGCGGCTGGAGTGCTGAGGGGGTTTATGAACCAGATGGGAGGGATGGACCCGTGGACATTTGCAAGGCAGGGGGCTAGGGAATTTTCATTCTTCTCACATGTCCATAAAGCTTATTTCCGAATCAACTTTTTTATTTTCAGCAGGGCGCTGATAGCGAGAGTAGAGGGAGGCTCTGAAGGCGGTGGTGAGGGGAGAGCTGATCTCCATTAGGGCCCACAAGGAGAGGAAGGAGCAGGGGAAGAGGGAGAGGCTGGTGGGGGAAATGGTGAGGGTAGACAGCAGGTATGCGGAGGAGCCCGAGGAATGATTGTTGAGGAAGAGGTGCAGCCTCCAGGCCGAATTTGACCTGGTGACCACCAAGAAGGCGAAGGTGCAGTGGAGGAAGGCCCAGGGGACGATTTACGAGTATGGGGAAAAGGCAAGCCGGATGCTCGCGCATCAGCTTCGGAAGCGGGACGCAGCTAGGGAGATCGGGGGAGTTGAGGACAGGGGAGGGAGTGTGGTGCGGAATGGGGTTGGCATCAATGGGGTCTTCAGGGACTTTTATGAGGAATTGTACCGGTCCGAGCCCCCGCGGGAGGAGGGAGGGATGGGCCGTTTCCTGGACCAATTGAGGTTTCCGAAGGTGGAGGAACAAAGAACAAAGAACAAAGAAATGTACAGCACAGGAACAGGCCCTTCGGCCCTCCAAGCCCGTGCCGACCATGCTGCCCGACTAAACTACAATCTTCTACACTTCCTGGGTCCGTATCCCTCTATTCCCATCCTATTCATGTATTTGTCAAGATGCCCCTTAAATGTCACTATCGTCCCTGCTTCCACCACCTCCTCCGGTAGCGAGTTCCAGGCACCCACTACCCTCTGCGTAAAAAACTTGCCTCGTACATCTACTCTAAACCTTGCCCCTCTCACCTTAAACCTATGCCCCCTAGTAATTGACCCCTCTACCCTGGGGAAAAGCCTCTGACTATCCACTCTGTCTATGCCCCTCATAATTTTGTATACCTCTATCAGGTCTCCCCTCAACCTCCTTCGTTCCAGTGAGAACAAACCGAGTTTATTCAACCGCTCCTCATAGCTAATGCCCTCCATACCAGGCAACATTCTGGTAAATCTCTTCTGCACCCTCTCTAAAGCCTCCACATCCTTCTGGTAGTGTGGTGACCAGAATTGAACACTATACTCCAAGTGTGGCCTAACTAAGGTTCTATACAGCTGCAACATGACTTGCCAACTCTTATACTCAATGCCCCGGCCAATGAAAGCAAGCATGCCGTATGCCTTCTTGACTACCTTCTCCACCTGTGTAGCCCCTTTCAGTGATCTGTGGACCTGTACTCCTAGATCTCTTTGACTTTCAATACTCTTGAGGGTTCTACCATTCACCGTATATTCCCTACCTGCATTAGACCTTCCAAAATGCATTACCTCACATTTGTCCGGATTAAACTCCATCTGCCATCTCTCCGCCCAAGTCTCCAAACAATCTAAATCCTGCTGTATCCTCCGACAGTCCTCATCGCTATCCGCAATTCCACCAACCTTTGTGTTGTCTGCAAACTTACTAATCAGACCAGTTACATTTTCCTCCAAATCATTTATATATACTACAAAGAGCAAAGGAGGGACTGGTGGCAGGATTGGGGGCCTCGATTGGGCTGGAGGAGCTGACCAAAGGGATAGGAAGCATGCAGGCGGGGAAGGCACCGGGGCCGGACAGTTTCCCGGTCGAATTCTATCAAAAATATATGGACCTGTTGGGCCCGCTGCTAGTCAGGACCTTCAGTGAGGCAATGGAGGGGCGGGGGGTGGGGAGCTTTGCACCTGACCATGTCCCGGGCACTGATCTCCTTGATCCTGAAGCGGGACAAGGATCCCCTGCAGTGTGGGTGTTACAGACCAATTTTGTTGCTAAATGTAGATGCCAAGGTGCTGGCGAAGGTCTTAGCCACGAGGATTGAGGATTGTGTGCCGCAGATCATCCACGAAGACCAGACGGGTTTCGTGAAGGGGAGGCAGTTGAATGCGAATGTGCGGAGGCTTTTCAACGTTATCATGATGCTGGCGAGGGAGGGGGAGGCGGAGATAGTGGTGGTGATGGACCACTGAGAAAACCTTCGATAGGGTAGAGTGGGGGTACCTGTGGGAGGTGCTGAAGAGGTTTGGGGAGGGGTTTGTCAGGTGGGTTAGGCTGTTGTATGAGGTCCCGATGGCAAGTGTGGCCACAAACAGGAGGAGATCCGAGTACTTTCGGTTGCACCGAGGGACGAGGCAGGGGTGTCCCCTGTCCCCCCTGCTCTTCACACTGGCGATTGAACCCCTGGCTATGGCACTGAGGGAGTCGAGGAACTGGAAGGGGTTGGTGCGGGGTGGGGAGGAGCATAGGGTGTCACTCTAGGCGGACGACTTGCTGCTATATGTGGCGGACCCGGTGGGGGGAATTCCGGAAGTAATGAGGATCCTTAGGGGATTCGGGGATTTTTCGGGGTACAAACTCAACATGGGGAAGAGCGAGCTGTTCGTGGTTCACCCAGGGGACCAGGAGAGGGGGATTGGCGAGGTCCCACTAAAAAGGGCGGAGAGGAGCTTCAGGTATTTGGGGGTCCAGGTGGCCAGGAGCTGGGGGGCCCTGCATAGGCTTAATTTCACAAGGCTGGTGGAGCAAATGGAGGAGGAGTTCAAGAAGTGGGATGCGTTGCTGCTGTCCTTGGCGGGTAGGGTGCAGTCAGTCAAAATGACGGTGCTCCCAAGGTTTTTGTTCCTGTTCCAGTGCCTCCCCGTGTTTATCCCGAAGGCCTTCTTTTGGCGGGTCAACAGGAGTAGAATGGGGTTTGTGTGGGCGTGAGGGACTCCGAGGGTGAGAAGAGTGTTCCTGGAGCGGAGTAGAGATAGTGGGGGGCTGGCACCGCCCAACCTCTGTGGGTACTACTGGGCCGCCAATGCGACGATGGTGCGCATGTGGGTGATGGAGGGGTAGGGGGCTGCATGGAAGAGGCTGGAGACGGCGTCTTGTGTGGGTACGGGTCTGGGGGTGCTGGCAATGGCGCCTCTGCCATTCCCTCCAAGGAGGTATACCACGAGCCCGGTGGTGGCGGCTGACCTCAAAATCTGGGGGCAGTGGTGGCGGCACAGGGGGGAAGTTGGGGCCTCGGTGTGGACCTCAATACGGGGGAACCACCGGTTCGTCCCAGGGAGAACAGATGGAGGGTTTACGTGGTGGCACAGGGCAGGGATACGAAGGTTGGAGGACCTGTTTGTGGACAGGAAGTTCGCGAGCGTGGGTGAGCTGTAGGAGAAGTACGGGTTCCCCCCGGGGGACACCTTCAGGTACTTACAGGTAAGGGCGTTTGCCAGGCGGCAGGTGGTGGAATTTGGTGGCTGCTGCCACACACAGTACAGGACAGGGTGCTATCGGGGGGGGGGGGGGGGGGGGGGGGGGGTGGGAGTGGGGAAGATCTCGGAAACTTACCAGGTGATGCAGGAGGAGGAGGAGACCTCGGTGGTGGAGGTGAAAGGTAAGTGGGGGGAGGAGGAGTTGGGAGAGGAGATTGAGGAAGGGACGTGGGCAGATGCTCTGGGGAGGGTGAACTCTTCCTCATTGTGCGCGAGGCTCAGCCTCATACAGTTTAAGTTGCTGCACAGGGCACACATGACCGGGACATGGATGAGCTGTTTTTTTGGGGGTGAGGACAGGTGTGTTAGGTGCTCAGGGAGCCCAGCAATTCACACCCACATATTCTGGGCGTGCCCAGCGCTGGAGGAATTTTGAAAGGGCGTAGCGAGGACGGTGTCGAGGGTGGTAGGATCCAGGGTCAAACCGGGCTGGGTGCTCGCAATATTTGGGGTCGCAGAAGAGCCGGGAGTGCAGGAGGCGAAAGAGGCCGGTATATAGCCTTTGCGTCCCTGGTAGCCCGGCGAAGGATTCTTCTTCAGTGGAAGGATGCGAGGCCCCCAAGCATGGAATCCTGGATCAACAATATGGCGGGGTTTATTAAGTTGGTCAATGGCAGCAGCAACTCCGGGGGGGGGGGGGGGGGGGGTGTGTGTGTTAAGTCGGGGTGTTAATGTTAATTTATTATTTATGTACAGGGGGGAGGGGGGTATGGAGGGTTGTTTTTCTGGACAGTGTTGTGTACTTAACCCTGTTGGGTTCCTTTTTTCATTTTGTTATTGATATTTTATGAAAACCTTAATAAAAATTATTTTAAAAATAAAATTATATTTGTATCTGTTGGTCTCTAATAAGTTGCATGGCATCATTAGTGTATTGTTAATGACAAGTATTTGTAATGCTTTGAATTCTTTTTGCCAAGAAACAGAATACTGTGCAGAGACTTGCTCAAGAACCATTCTGATAACCTGCTGGCAAAGCAGCTCCATGCTCCCACCTCAACTTTCCCATTCAGCTGACTCCCCCCGACCCCTGAACCCTTGTTCAAATGACACTCCAGAATTACTTGCCTTGACCGTGAATTTTAAAATTCTCGCCCTTGTTTTCAAATCTCTCCATGGCCTTGCCCCTCTTTATCTCTGTAATCCCATCAAGCCCCCAAATCCTCTCGAGATGTCTGCGCGCCTCCAATTGTGACCTCACGAGCATTCCCAATTTTAGTTGTTCCATCATTGATGGCCATGCTTTCAACTGCCAAGGCCCTCAGCTCTTGAATTCCCTCCTTAAACGCCTCCGTCTCTCTCCTCTTGTAAGGCACTCTTTTAAACCTACCTCTCGACTAAGCTTTTTTTAAAATCATCGCTCCAAATATCTCTTTTATCTGTTTCGCTGAGAAATCTTTTGAAATTCTCATGCCACTGCTGTGAAGTGCCTTGATGGATGCTTTTAGGACATAAAGGGCGGTGTTGTTGATGTGTGTAAGTCAAGACTTAGACATGTAGTGAGCAGCAGGCTTGATGAACTGGAGTTGGACCACAGCTCCCTCACCATCAGCTCACCAAGCCAGGCCTGCATGACAGCCCATACTTAAAGGTTGAATTGGTAAACCAAATGATTTGCATGGTTACCGTGGAGTGGAAATAAAAAGGAGATGTCTCCGCTTTAATGATGCAGCCATGTCACAATAAAATATCAGTTTGTGCAAACTGGCCACTGTGGCATTATAATCAACGAGCTGTTTATACTGTAAATTATCCAGATGGCAAGATTACGCCTGGCAGCATGTGTAGGAATGTGTTGTTTGCTTTTTTTGAAGTGCAATCCGTGCTAATGTTGCAATGATCTAGTTTAGTGAATTTGCCTTATAAGGACTCGCACAGCTCTATATCTAAAGTTGGCATGAAAAGTTATCAATGTGCCGCAGCAAGTGACTCCCCTCTGGGGTCAGCTGTGTCAGACGACCTATCACCTAGAGCATGGCTAAGATGCAGCTGTTTTCATACCTCATAACTTGAAGATTTCTCCCTCCCCCACCACATACCCTGCATTAAAAATAAATGTAATGTGGACTGACCGCCTTGATGGGGGTGTTAGACCTCTGAAAATTGCTGTCTAATAAACCTGCCGTGACTGCGTCAGAATCGTTAATGTCTCACTGGAGACATCATCACATGTTAATGGTATACAGTGTGCCTTCTGAAAATTGTAATCTTTGAAAAATCCCCAGAGCGATTATAAAGCTCGGTGTGAATTCGCAGCTCGACTGATGGTAACAAATTACCTTTAACCTTTGCTTCTGCTATTTTAGGGCTTGGTTCAGATTTGTCATCGGCTTGGAGGCTCAACACCGTTGTCAGTCAATTTTACCCTTTACAGAGATGGTCATTGCGATTTCTCAGAAGAACCATAACTTGTGAGGAAGTTATGTTGACTAATTGTTATTGAGAGGAAGCTGCTGTGTTGAACCACTGCTAGTTTTCCTGTGGTATTCTTAATATTGCACAATAAGGATGAAGAACTGTGACGTGGTGTGAGATTGTGGACGTGGCCCACTTTTAATGAGCCATGAGGAGTCAGGATATGCAGAGATATTTTACCCTTTGCCTGCACATTATGAATGATTGGCACAGTGAATTAAAGGGAAACATATGATCGTATCTATCTTTCTCTTTCTTCCATACCCTACACCTCTACATCTTCCTGATTCCAGCAATCACAGTGACCTTATAATAATGCAGATAGCCTTTAGTTTTGGGAATTTCGACCTTTTATAACTTTTCAAACACTCTGGTCAACTCTCGACCTCGATTTCAGTTATTATTTTTATAACTGTAAACCCAGTAAGGGGACATTGCTATCTTAGCATGAACTAAAATAAGTCACTCTCTTCGCAGTCAGGGTGTTGGTGACAATAATTCTGATAGTTCCCTGTGCATTGTGTACAGCAAAATCACATCTCCTGTGCATTCTGTGGCTGTCATTTTGGAACAACTGTGGTTTCAAAAAAAAATAATGATATTGACAATGTGCCCTGATCCAGTTTTGACTGTATTACTGACATGATGGTGTTATAAGGATCTGAAATGTTATGCATCTCTTGGATTGGGTAATTTTGTATTTGACTAAGTTTTGCTGTGTACTGGCTAGATATCTCTGTTGTCTGCATACACTAGTTGAGTACTGCTGGTATTATGTTGCTACTGAATTCTTAAATTGCTAGTCCCTCTGGATCTGAGAGAATTGCTGGCTGATGCATCATCGTTGGAGACACTCGTGGTCTGACCCAGTGCTGACTTGAGCAGTTCTCTTCCAGCATTCAAGGCTGACTTGCCAAGTCTCCTGGAATGATTATGGGGTGAAATCAAAACTTCCTCCATTAAAAAGTTGAGAAGGCAGCTACAAACGATCTCTTGAGTGCTTTACACAAAATGTTGTTCCCTTTCCCTTCTACGCAATATTAAGATGCTGGATGGCTCCTTCATTAAACTCTTTGTTCTGATGGACTCATACCATTTCCTACTTTTGTTATTCGCTCACCGGCTAAGCATTCATTTTCATTTCACAATCTGCAGCTAAATTAATCATAAAACCAGAAGTTGTGGAGCATCACAGTGTTAAGTCATTATTATTTGAACTAATTAATGAGCTATCAGCTGATGACACAGACATGTTCTCCATACAGCTTCTATACAGAATCAGCTGCAGCTATATGCCATGAGGCTTAAGGTAGAGATTGAATTGAGTTTTTATTTATATTCAGCTGGTACAATTAATATTCCTTCAGCAAACAACCTGCTAGTCATTGATAAAAGGATATTTTTGTAAAAAGCAGCTCAACTGAAATGCAATTCGTTTGTCGGAATTTGCAGCTTCCCACCTTCTTGGGGCATTTCTTTGGATTGGAGGAAGGTTTATAGTGGATTTCCCAGTGTCAGTGTTGGAACCCTTGATGTTCCTGAAATATATTGATGAACTTGAACTTTGGTGACGAGGGCAACACTTGTGGATGATGTGAAACCTGGAAGCATTGTGAACTACGACGAGAGTAGTGTAGAGCTTCAAAAGGACACAACCAAGTTGGTGGAGTGGGCAGGCAAGTGCAGGTGAAATTTAACACAGGCAAGAGCGGGTGATCCATTTTGGCAGGAAGAACACAGAGACAATAAAAAAATAAAGGTTACAATTCGACAGGGGATGCAGGAGGGGACGGACTTTGGTGTGTATATATGCATAAATCGGTGAAGGTGTCAGGACCAGTTGAGAGAACAGTTAATAAAGTCCCCAGCATCCTGGAAGTTGTTAATAGAGGAGTAGAGTACAAAAGCAAGGAAATTCTGTTAAACTTGTATAGAACATTGATTTGATCTGAACTGGAGATTGTCCCCCGTTCTGGGCACCATACTTTAAAGAAGTTGTGAAGGCGTTTAGAGAGAGTGCCGGAAAGATTCACAAGAATGGCTCTCGGGATGAGGAACTTCAGTTACATCGATTGGTGAATCTGAAGCTGTTTTCCTTGGAGAAGAGAAGGCTACTGCTTCTGCCTCCTCAGACGGTTAAGGGTACTGGTGTGGATCTGCAGGTGGGCAGACTCTCAAACGCTTTCAGCTGTGGCTTCCTCATGAGCAAAGAAAGCTTGCAGTGATAAAAGACTGCGTTTGCCTGGCAGGCGTCCTCTGGAGGGTCCGGACATTGAGGGCCTGGGTCTGTTTTTGGGCAGCACATGTGTTGTGGTACTGCCCTCCTTGGTGTGTGGGGCTGGAAGTGTGTCGATCACAGGAAAGGGGTGTCAGATTGACTGAACACCCCTCGGGTCTCCTGGGTGGAACGGTTTGAGCGGTGCACCAGGGGCCCCTGGGCTCCTCCATGGAATGAGATCAAAACATCCCACCGTCCTCTGGCGCTGACACTCAAGGATTCCCACAATTGTCTGTACCATGCAGCTCCTGCCCTCAGCCTTGGAGTGCAAGATGTTTCTTTTGGAGCTACTCGGGCCCATGGGGCCAGAGGATGGTCCAAGCTGGTCGACTGATTTACCTGCAAGGGAAATGAGATGGCATTAGTGCAGGGTAGGGCCATAAGGATAGAAGAAACTGATGTGAGGATTGTGCCACGACTGGATGTGTTTCGGGTTCTCACTTTTGTCTCTTGTCCCCATCTCGCCCTCTACACAGGTGCAGTCCTTCTTTCAAGGGCTCTTTCCTCAAATAGTTTGGGTGGTTTATGGGAGGGCAGGGCGGGGGATGTTGGAGGGGGGGGGGGGGCGGTGCGGTGCGAGAGGGCGACAGGACAATTGTTGGGGCTCCGTCAGATGGCTGGAAGTGAGATTGCCATGGAAGTGTGAGGGATATGGTAAGGGATATGTCTGGAGATGTGAGAAGGCAGACTTGCCCGAGCCGCACAAAGAAGGACATTCATCATCTTCCTGCACTGGATCCCTCTCCTCTTTTATGCAGAGAGCTGGCACTCACTATCACTGCCACCACCTCCCATGCAGAATTGATAACCTTGCTGGCCTTCTGCCTCTGCGAGGGGAGGGTGGGGAATGCCCCCCCCCCCCCCCCCCCCTCCATCCCCCCCCCACCTGAGGTACAGTAATTCATGGCAGGCGAATTAGAGGCAAGCCACCCGCCATGAGTGCGGCATGAAACTCAGGATCATTGTTTTACCCAACTTTTTTCTTGCTGATGGCAGCACAATCATTCTTGATGTGCTGAGTAAAGGGCTCTCCTGCTACTCTTAACCTTGACCCCTTCCTGTGACTTCATAGGCCCCAACCTACATCGTGAATAATATGCACCATTATGTTTTTGTCAACATCAATTCCCACACATTCCTTATACACTTTTCAATGCAGAAAAGCATTGCAAGGATCTTCACAGAAGTGTGCTCAGAGAAAAAGGTTTTACCCAGCCAAAGGGGGTATTTGGAGAGGCGATCACAAGCTTAGTCAAAGATGTAGTTTTGAAGTAACATGTTGAATGCTGAGAGGAAGGCAGAGGTTTAGGAAGGGGATTCTGGAGCCTAAGGCCTGTGTGGCTGAAGGCACGGCTGCCAATGGTGAGATGGTTGAGGTGGGAGGGCACTTAAAGTGGTAATTCCACATTGTGCAACCACAGTCTATTACAATTACATTGCACTAATTTGGGTAATTAGCTGTGGTAGAGGGCAGGACTACATGGCAGTGTTATTGAATCATTTTTCCTGTTTCACATGTAAACCTATTCCTTGAATTGTTACCTGATGTGAATCCGATTTCTTGTGAGTCTCTCAGTTTGACTCTTATCTATTGTGTGATTGTAGCTATCTGCCCTAATTTCTGCTTCATAGGGTTGGTTCATTTGCTATTTTCTTCCTTTTCAATCCATTTAGTGTCTCTCTATTTTGTTTGCCTCTCAGCATTTTTGCATCCCAAGGCTGAACTGATTGCTATTCCTATTCCAGCCCTTCCAACTCTCATTCTCTAACATTGTTTATGGTCAAGACTTATTGTGGCCATGTGAAGGAAATACATGTTTATCACACTAACCTTGTCAGGGTTCTTGGAACACATGCTAGGCTATGGGAAGGCACAAGCTTACCACTTTGTTCCCTAGTATAATTTCTACAAGACGTTGTGTGCCATTATAAATCACCCTCTGCTCTGACTGCAGGTTATGCAGATTGGACCCTAATATGTGTGCTAAAACACTCTTAACAATCCACATGAGGGTCCATAAATTAAAAGAACCAAATTTACCAAACATTCTCAAATGAAGAAATTACCAAACAAGATTTAACTTTTTTTATACCTTTCACATCTTCAGAATCAACGTAAATTAAAGATAAGTTAGCAGGCAGATCACGGTTGCTATGAACTATAAATTGCATGAAGAATAGAAAATGTAACAAAGGTAAATCTAATTTTTCTAGGCAGCTCACTCCATCTTTATGGCACCAATTTAGCCACAATGTTCTTCCAGCGTCAATCTTCCTCGAACAGAATTCCAGTCCCTTTCCTTCAACTACGTAACTGATGCTCCACATACATGATCTTTCATGTAAACAGCGTTCCACTCATGCAATCTTCCACACGACGGCACACATCTTTTCGGAACCTTCGCAACACTCCGCTCCCGTCGGTCATAGTGTCATGGATCTACTGGAACCGCCTTCACCTTTCCATGGTATGGCTAATTCTCGGCTTGCAATTTCTCGGAAGTGAACAGTGGCAGCAGTTCTAACCATGCATCCCCACTGCTTAGAAATCCATTCTCATTTTGCTCTTGATCAAGGGTCTCCAGGTTATCTAAAAATGATAATTGATCCCTTTAGAATTGATGCAAACTTCCAAGCACGTTTTAAAACAATTACAAAGTCCACAAACATTTTAAAGTAATTACAAATTTCCCTTACTGTTACTGCTCCTGGGTCAAAGGCAGTCAGCGTGTAGATTAGTGCTCATAAATATGAATTAAGGGCTCATTTAAAATAGTAACTGAGGGGCAGCACTGTGGCGCAGTGGTTAGCCTCACTGTGCCAAGGTCCCAGGTTCGATCCAGGCTCTGGCTCACTGGCCATGTGGAGTTTGCACATTCTCCTCGTGTTTGCGTGGGTTTCGCCCCCTACAACCCAAAAATTACTTTAGGTGGATTGGTCACGCTAAATTGCCCCTTAATTGGAAAAGAATGAATTGTGTACTCTAAATTTCTAAGAAAAAAAATAGCAATTGAGATGTCTATGAGACACAAATGAGCATTAAAATATGAAAAGATTTTTAGAATGTCAAGAACTCTCAGATCGAGGGAAGAGAAACAGATGGTCCCACCAAGCTCAATCTGTCCAGAGTCCACTTATGGATATTGCATCATGGACGTCTTTCATCCAACCAAAGGAATGCAAAGTTCTTCTTCCTATCTTTGGTGGAAAAAATAATCAAATAACACTACTGCACCCTTCAATGCCAATCCCCAAACTTTCTCAACTCATATGGATTGGGGTGGCATGGTGGCGCAGTGGTTATCACTTCTATTTCACAACACTGAAGACCCGGGTTTGATCCTGGCCCCGAGTCACTGCCCGTGTGGAGTTTGCACATTCTTCCCCTGTCTGCGTGGTCTCACCCCCACAACCCAAAGATGTGCAGGGTAGGTGGATTGGCCACACTAAATTGCTCCTTAATTGGGGAAAAAAGAATTGGGTACTTTGAATTTATTTAAAATAAAACTCATTTGGATTAAGTACCCTCTATAAGGTGTCAATTGTTGATGAAGAGGTCCTTTAAATCTGATCCTGTTCCACGTCCTTACTGTCTAATAGTGGATAAAATGGAAGATGTTGGTGGGGTCCAGAACGAACTGTGTTTCTGATCTCTAACCTTATTTTTGGAAAGCACTGAGAAAGACTAGATCCTCTGATTTATGTGGCATTGGATCATTATTTTAAGATGGTCACTATGAATGAGGAGACAGGTTAGGAAAAATGTCTATTCAGAGTTGTTGGGGCATGGAATGCATTGTCACAGGGAGTGGTTGAAGTAGATGTTATTGTCCTTTAAAGGGGAAAAAAGGATGGTTGTTTCAGACAGGGCTCTGGAATGAGCAGGACACTGCAATTAGTGTTGGTTGCTCCAGAAAACAGCTAGTGATTTGGAGAAATCATCAATTTACAAGCTTGTCATCATTACAAGCTCCATTTTAGTTTATCGTTTACAGGTGCGAACCTTTCGATTCAGTTACTGTTGTTCCATTGCGGACTGTACAAGGATGTTTCATTTTCAGTCCAAGCCCATGGGGTACCACTGTTTCTTTGGGTTCACTTTTACTCACTGCATTGTTCTTCACTCTGTCATTTGCAGCTGTAAGCCATTTTTAGTTAATCCAGTTTGTGCTTCATTTGGACTGTTGAAAATAATTGAGCTACCTGCATGGCTTTTTAATCTTTCACCGTTTCCAATGACCTTCCGACAGATCACCTGTGGTAGCTTTGCTATAATTGAATCTTTCTAAATCTGCCCCTGGTTTACAAGAAACAAAGGGTAGGCATGTCCACTACAGAACTTGCAACCAGCATACTCTGAACTAAATGTGTGTTCTGATATACCCACACATATAATAATGCACATGGTGGCATATGCGTGCTTTCATTCCCAGTGTTTTTCCAAATGAACTGTCTTGTATTGAGATCCTTCACATAAAACAAAGAACTATTGACTAGAATATATAGTAGACAAGCTGTCCTATGGGCAGGAAAGATAAGAGGAACCAAGCGGAAAGGAACCATTTTGGGGTTGGTTGATTTTACAGAGACTTTAAAGATCCAGAATGATAGTGTAGTGTTGGGTGCTCTGAGGTACAGACGAAACAACACGGTTGCGATTGGTACAACACAGTTTTATTCCAACTAGTTATTTACACTTCTGTCTTGGTACTCAGCACGTGGTGACTCTGTGAGTGTCTTGTTAATGAGGTCCTGGCCTTGTCCTGTCTCCAGATGGACCTGCCACCAGGTGTCGTGTTTCTTGTCTTATACTGTGTCTGCTCTTGTCTGTGATTGGCTGTCGTGTTATGTGTGCTAATTGGTCTGTTGGTCTGTCTATCATGATGTGTGTGTTGTGATGTGTGTTTGAATATCATGACATCCCCCTTTTTTACAAGACTATGTGCCTACGCGGTTATAAATATGAATGTGTCCTGAGTGCAGCTAAAGGTGTGTGTGCGTGATATTTACAGCATGTACATGTGGCTTAACTATATACAAGGGGCGATATCAGGTGTGGCATGCTAACGAGGTTGTACCATAACAAAAGAAGAAGAACGTTGAAATGTGGTCCGATCAAACGAGACCTGGAACGATAAAACAGTGACATGTTACAATACAGTAGTTGCTAAAACTTGACGTGTGAACAGTCTCATAAGTCCAGTCTAGGAGGTGGGCGACAAATTCGGGTTGACCGTCAGGGTGGCACTCCATTCATTGGCTGGATTGATGGTGTTGACCCGGTTCACGTCAATGACCGCAACCCGGAAGGCGTCTTGGTCATCTGTGTCGTCGGTTTGGATGTCCTGATGTGGAGGCTGGATGGTCCGCACGTGTCTGTGAGGTTGTCGGAGATGTGGAAGATCCACAGGGTGAGCCGCTCGACAATAGGCAGCGTAGTGGCCCATCTTGCCACAGCGTAGGCATTGTCGGGTTTTTGCAGGACATTGCCCTTTTAAATGTGCAGCTCCACAGTTGCCGCACGTCATGACGTCATGGCGTTCGTTATGCCGCTGCGCATGCGCAGTTCGGTCTTGCGTCGGGCGCGCCTGCGCAGTGCGACCCTCAATGTTGCATTGGTTTTGGCGCGCACAAACGCGGGAGGCCTCAAAAAGCGCGCGAAACGGCCCCCCTCGTCCGGGCTGCGGGCCGGGAGAAACTCGATTGCCTGGATGCGCTCGGCCTCGTGGACGGCCTGGCTTGCCGATTCGATCACTTGGGACCCCCTCTGTGCCGATTCGGTCGCCTGAAATTGGGCATAGCGGCTGGTCGCATTTTCATGCAGGACACAGGCTTCCACTGCAGATGCTAAGGTCAGGCCTTTAATTTTTACAAGCTGCTGGCGTAGGTCACTGGAGTCAACGCCAAAAACGATCTGGTCCTGGATCATGGACTCTGAGGTGGTGCCGTAACCACAGGACTGCGCGAGTATGCGGAGGTGCGTCAGGAAGGGCTGAAAGAGCTCGTCCTTACCTTGTAGGCGTTGCTGAACGATATACCTCTCAAAGCTTTCATTGACCTCAACGTTGAAGTGCTGGTCGAGCTTGAGGAGGACCGTGTCATATTTGGATTTGTTCTCGCCTTCCGCGAACACCAAGGAGTTGTATACATCGATGGCGTGCTGACCTGCGGTAGTGAGGAGCATGGCAATCTTTGTTTCGTCCGAGGCGTCCCTGTTTTTCGTTGGCTCGCATGAACAGTTCGAATCGCTGCTTGAAGAGCTTCCAATTTGTGCCCAGGTTCCCAGCGACTTGCAACGGCTGCGGTTTGTTGTGAGTGTCCATGGCTCAGGATGGCAGATTTGCCGGTAAGTATCGATTTACTCACTGGTACCATGTGGTGTTGGGTGCTCTGAGGTACAGACGAACCAACACGGTTGCGATTGGTACAACGCAGTTTTATTCCAACTAGTTATTTACACTTCTGTCTTGGTACTCAGCACGTGGTGACAGTGTGAGTGTCTTGTTAATGAGGTCCTGGCCTTGTCCTGTCTCCAGATGGACTGGCCACCAGGTGTCGTGTTTCTTGTCTTATACTGTGTCTGCTCTTGTCTGTGATTGGCTGTCGTGTTATGTGTGCTAATTGGTCTGTTGGTCTGTCTATCATGATGTGTGTGTTGTGATGTGTGTTTGAATATCATGACAGATAGCAAAGGCAACTGTTTGGGGAGAGAATTCCAGAAGGAAGGATCAGCAATGGCAGTGACAAATAAATTGGTATTAGAGATATGGAAATATAGTGGTTAGGGAGAATGATTTGAATAGTGCATGTGGTGTTCTTTGTGATTCTGTTACCAGGATGGATGTTGTAGTGTTCACAAAGACCACAGAAGTTAAGTTCATTTCCAAAGCTAACTTTTATTTACACTACTTATTAAAGCTCAGCCACTTACTCCTATAGTGTACAATAATCTAGTAATCTACACTTTACTACCACTAGTCTCTACACTCTATCTATAACTGTACTCTACATATTGTGACTGCTCCTCCCCAGCCTTCTCCAGCCTTCTCCCAGAAGCCTGTGACTCTGTACTTTATATAGTTCTGCATCTAGCTCCATCTAGGGGCTGGTTTAGCACACTGGGCTAAATCGCTGGCTTTTACATCAGACCAAGGCAGGCCAGCAGCACGGTTCAATTCCCGTACCAGCCTCCCTGAACAGGCGCCGGAATGTGGCGACTAGGGGCTTTTCACAGTAACTTCATTTGAAGCCTACTTGTGACAATAAGCGATTTTCATTTCATTTCATGTCACTGTGCAGAGGTAGGCTACAGAGGGATTTGATGCTTTGATTCATGTATAAAGTGCCAGGAGTGCTGGGTAGGACCAAAATGTGAACTTCTAAGAGTTGGGAGTTTAACTTGAGGCTTATTGTAGAAATCAGTTCTTAGGGTGATAACATTATGGGTTAGGATTTCAGCAGCATTGAAGGAGGAGATCGTATTTCCAGAGGGGACTGAAAACATTCTTGGCAAAGGCCTGGAAATGGGACATAATCTTGGCTCAATGTCGAAATGGCTGTCAATGTTGTTTAGCCCAAACATTGATTTTGCAGGATCAATTGATAATCTAGGGGAAATAGCATGAACATCAGATTGACTTTCTCTCATGGTGGTGTTTCTTCTGATCCACTGAAATTTCTGAAAACTTATTGAACCTGAAATGTGCTGCTGGCTTTTTTTTCCTACAGATTGTGCAAGCTTTGCAGTTTTGTATTCCACATGGGTGCAAACTGTGGAGCTTCCAGAGCAGCTTTGAGAATTTAATTCCAGGCTCCCATTAGGTGCATTTATTCACTGCTGCTAATTTAGGATTTTTCGAACACTTGAGAAGAGCCCCTTGAAATTCAACACTGTTCAGACAGCATCTATGGGCATAAACAGGGTTTAACATTTCAGGTCAATGACCTCGCATCAATCGTAAAAGTGGAAACCGAACCGGGTCATGTTGCTGTGGGTTTTTTGGATCAGAAAGGGCACAAGGTTATAGTTCGGACACCTCTAATTTAAACTGTTCTTTCTTTGTGAAGAAACCACTTGTGGCAATGCAGCACACTTATACCAGAGTTGTTCAAACACTGCGGACGTGAAAGGAATCCTGGCTTGTAATTACTGTGACCCAAATTGTCACATTGATGTTTTTTTTTAAATTTAGAGTACCCAATACGTTTTTTCCAATTAAGGGGCAATTTAGCATGGCCAATCGACCTAGCCTGCACATCTTTGGGTTGTGGGGGCGAAACCCACGCAAACACGGGGAGAATGTTCAAACTCCACATGGACAGTGACCCAGAGCCGGGATCGAATCTGGGACCTCAGCGCCGTAAGGCAGCAGTGCTAACCACTGCGCCACCTTGCTGCCCTCCATTGATTTTTTTTTTAACAAACGTTATTTCAGAGCAAATGGAATTGTACATTCCTTTTCCTGTTGGCCTTCACTGTGTATTGAGGGGAGTGTGCATAAAGAAAACCGATAACTGAACTGCATCCAACAAAAAATATTTGTGCAGGGGTTGTTGGACTGTGACACTGTACAGTAGCAATTCAAACAATGAACTGTCTTAAATTTGTGTAATTTCTATTGGGCCAAGCCAGTCACTGTGAACAATCTATTTACTCAAGCTATTTCCTGATCTCTTCCTAGTCTGGAGTCCTTAGTTCATTTCATGCAAGCTGTCAGAATAATGTTTGACTCCCACCCACCTGCAGCATGTTGCAGAGTTCAATCTCCCAGAGACAGGAATGACAGTGAAGATGATTTAGGGAGCATTGCAGGATGATCCTCAGTGATTTTTCATGGATTTGTTCATCAAAACAGGCCAACTTCTGCCACCAACTCTGCTTATAGATTTTGATATAGGCGTGTACACATTTCATTAGTTGGATGAATGTGATGCAGGGTGGAAGGGTTACTGTTGTTTTGTCAATTTGCAACATCCTCTTATTTTTATGATTCGATTGTTCAGAATTATAGAGCCATTTACTTACTATAGCTTAACATTTATTAATTTTACTTACAGAAAAGCTGTACAACTCGACAGGCCCTGATTTACGAAGATCACTTTTCTCTCTGAAACAGCTATTCCAGGTACTGTAACGGTCCAATACTTGAAATAAATCTACCTATTTGTTCATATTTACTTGGAAATTGATAGTCTTTTATATTTGTGTAATTTCTATTGGGTCTAGCCAGTCATTGTGAACGAATAATTCTATTTACTCAAGCTATTTCCTGATCTCTTTTTTCCCATTCCCTTTTTTCGTATTCATTCATGGGAAATGGGTGTTGCTCGTGAGGCCAGCATTTTTTTCCCTCATCCCTAATTGCTCTTGAGAAGCTGTTGGTGAGCCACTGGATTTAACGTGGTGTGAGTGGTCCAGCAGTGCTGTTAGGGAGGGAGTTCCAGGATTTTGAGGTAGCAATGATGGGAACTGTGATTATTTTCAGGTCAGGATGGTTTATCATTTGCAAGTGGTGGTGTTCCCATGTGCCTGCTGCCCTTGTCTTTCTGGGTGGTAGATGTCCCAGGTTTGGGGAAGTGCTGTTGAAAAAGCCTGTGTGCATATTCTAGATGGTACACAGTGCAGAACATAGTGTGCCTGTGGTGAATGGATTGAATGTTTAAGTTGGTGGGTGGGGTATCAAATCAAGCAGCCTATTTGTCCTGGACATTGTTGAGCTTATGAAGCGCAGTTGGAATTGCGTTCATCCAGCCAAGTGGAGAGTATTCCGTTATAGATGGTGGAAAGACAGGAGGTGAGCTACTTGTCAAGGAGCCTCTGACTTGCTCTTGTAGCCACAGTATTTATGTTACTGGCCCAGTTAAGTTTCTGGTCAATGGATACACTCTGGATGTTGAAGATGGAGGATCTGGTGATGGTAATACCATTGAATGTCCTTTAAAAAATACATTTAAAGTACCCAATTCGTTTTTTTTTTCAATTTAAGGGGCAATTTAACGTGACCAATCCACCTACCCTGCACATCTTTGGGTTGCCCTGCACATCTTTGGGTTGTGGGGGTGAGACCCACGCAGACAATGGGAGAATGTGCAAACTCCACATGGACAGTGACCTGGGGCCGGGATCGAACCCAGGTCCTCGGCGCAGAGAGGCAGCATTGCTAACCACTGCACCACCGTGTCGCCGCCATTGAATGTCGGGAGGCGATGAGTAGATACTCTTGCTGGAGATGGTTAAGGCTTGATACTTGTGTGGTGCAAATGTCAGTTGCCAGTTATCAACCCAAACATGAATGTTGTCCAGGTCTTGTTGCATGTGGGCACAGACTGTTCAGATTGAATTTGGATATTGATGTAATTTCTTCCTTAACCCCTGACTCTGGAATGAATTGAATAGCTTCACAATCCAGTGTGTGGAGAAGTTTCTCTTGTTCTCTGTTCTAACTTGCATTTAATCTAGTACCTGTGGCTCCCCATTCTATACCCTTCAATTGTTAGAAGCCACTGTAGGGACTCTATGGTTGTGCGTCTCAAACTAGCTTTCCATTTTATTATTTGTTATTTCTCCGCTCTCTTTATTACTCAGCTGCACTGTTCTTTTCTCGGGAAGAATGCGGAGCAAATCAGGTGCTGGGGAATCAAAACGTTATAAGTAAAAATGCATCAAAAATCTCCTGATGATGAAGCAGAATTCCACTGTGAGAATTTGCGCATTTTTGGCCTTCACTAAATGAAAAGAAGGATGAATTATCATTGACACCACCTCCCCTCTCTTTTGCCCAGCTGGCTGCTACAGCCCAGCTATGCAGAGCAGCATAGACAGCTGGACGTATGCAAAGATCCATCCCTTTTGGCAGAGCGTGTGGTGCACAATTTAGAACTAATTACCTAACACGCTGTGTTACATAGCTCTCTGAATGGAACACTATGTTCCCTGCTTGTCACAATCAAATCAGAATCAGTAAGCTGCCAGGGGGAGCTCCCCGTGTTCTCCCCCAAATATGGATATACATTCTGGAACTTCCTCCTATAACTAGTTGCCCCAACTCTAGGTGGGGTCAGTTTGGAATTTGTATGAGAAATAGTGTATTCGTTGAAGCTGATCCCAGAGCCACTTTCTAAAGTTGGTCTCCCAGCCAATTCTACAACAGATGACCACTACTATCACCTGTTACGTTGAGGAATAGGGGGATACATGTCAAACAGCTTACATTAATAAAACTATAGATGTGCAATGTATGATGATAAGTAGATTGTCATCTGTAAGTAAATAATAATATATGTATAACTGCGGTAATTCCAGCATCCGACCACCAGGTAGTGTGAGTACGCAGACACGTGACCCAAACAGACCATGTTAGTAAGGTGTTTATGGCAGTCGGATATTAGAGTAGCTCTGTAGTATCCCCGTATAAGTTAGTGTTAGACCATTATTTCCAACTGTATTAAACTTAGACATTTTGATAATTTGTTAGTGTAGTGTTAGTAATAAATAACTTTGTTTATGAAACATGTCCTTTGTTCACACTACAATATCAGGATTCAACATCAGCCCAATCAAAGCACATTACACAATGAGGTCAACACGACATTCAGCCAATAGGTAGAGTTGTCACTAGCTGGAGCAAGTCATTAGGGATCACTCCCAAAGTATTCTTAAGTATCCAGTAGATGGATGTCATACAAGATGTACATTGCCTATTGTGAATGCAGCATTCAATAGCACTATGGTTAGAGCACGATTACAGTAAGAAAGAAAATAACATTGCCTCTTAATATCTGTGTAAATCTCAATGCCTAAACCAGACTCCTGAAATGGCTTAAAATTGAACAAGACTAAATGTCAAATTGGTGTGGACAATATCACATTCCTAGGAGATCAGTTCTTTGCCCAAGGCGCTCAGACTGGTCAACGTAATATAAAGGCAATCTTGCAGATGCCACGCCCCAATGCTTATGCATATCATCACATCCCCTTTTTTTGGAAATGTAGTTATTTAAATTCATTGCTTAATTTTTACAATTCAATGTGATATGCATGCATTTTTATAACATTCAACTATTACAGTCTATCACAAATTCAGTCTCTCAGGTTTACGTTGTTGCCTTGTAGATCATCTGAGTGGCTGCTGAATTTGTGTAGTTACTTCATCTTCCTTTGTGGTTGTGGATGTTGCTTGTTGTTCTTCTTGTATTGTTGTGTCTTTGTCTTGTTGTTATGGCTCTGTATGCTGCACTGTATCTCCTTCAGCTGTCTTAGGACTGCTACCGACTTCTTCTTGCGGTTGCATTACAAAAGATTGCTGAACTTTCAGCAGAGCTCTGCTGTTTCTCCTTAAGACTACGTCATCAACCGTGATGTTGAGATATGAAATTGGACCTGCTTGCCGCCGCACCTTCACATACTTTGACCATCCATTTCTTTTGGAATCTTCCAGTCTGACTGTCATCTGGCTGCGATGGTTGGAGTCTTCTTGCAGAATTATCGTCAAATCTCTTTGTGCATTTATCTTCAAATCTCCTTTGCCTCCTTTTTTGAAAGATCGGTTTCCTCCCTAAACTTGGAGTAACGGACTCTTTCGGCATTTTGAACTGAAGCTTCCTGCACTGTGAGCAGTTTTTTACTATTGCTTCAATATCCCAGTTGATGCCCAGGCCAATAGATTATGTCTTCGGCTCTTTTCTTGCACTTTTTTCTTCCCGTGTGCACTTCGTGGATTTTGCTAAGAATCACCGACCTTAATGAGTGCAGAATTATAATTCTTTGTTTTCAAAGCAAAAATCCATTTTCGTCACTTAACTTTGCTCTTACATTATAGAAACTTGAGCAGGAACCTTCAGGCCATCCCTAGTGGAGATATGTCATCACCTTTTGCAAGACTGTGTCTTTGGTGGTTTCTTCCTTTATGAACCTTGACTTAGCATCAGTTACCGGCAGAGACTCAGTGACAAGGTTCACATGGACTTGTATGTCCTCATCCAACTGGTGTGACTCTTTTATGCCTGTGGCTCTCGATAGTGTATCAGCAACAATGAGATTCTTTCACGGTTTGTAAACCAGCTCAAAGTCATACTGTTGCAGCTTCATGATCATTCGCTGAATTCTCGGGGACATCTCATTAAGATTTTTAAAAATTGTAGCGACTGTGGTCAGTTTCCACCACAAACGTTGGAAGACCATATACAAAGTCATGGAACTTAATCAGACCATTGATCAGACCGAGGCATTCCTTTCAATTTGCACATACCTGCGTTCTGTATCTGACATTGATCTGGATGCATGTGCTACTGGAAGCCAGTTTCCATCCAGATCTTGTTGTAGAAGGACCACTCTCAAACCATCCTTTGATGCGTCTGTCGAAATTTTTGTATTTTTCGCTGGGTCAAAAAATGTCAGGACTGGTGCTGTTGTCAATGATACTTGCAATGCTTGTCATTCCTGCTCATGGCTAGTAGACCATTGGAATAGTGCATCTTTCTTGATCGTTTCACTGAGATGTGCAGTTTTAGCTGCAAGATTGGGAATGAATTTTCCAACAAAATTTATCATTCCTAACATTCTTAATATACCTTTTTTGTCATTGGAACATGGCATCTGCAAGATTGCCTTTATATTACCTTGATCAGGCTGAATGCCTTGTGCAGAGAACTTATCTCCTAGGAAGGTGATATTGTCCACACCAATTTGACATTTCGTCTTGTTCAATTTTAAGTCATTTCAGGACCCTGAGAAACCTTTTGTCATGTTCTTGCCATGTTGGTCCTCAGATGATTATGTCATCTACATAAACTCAGACACCTGGAATCCTTTTAACTATGTGCTCCTTGGCACGATGGAAAATTTCTGAAGCAGAAATTATGTCAAATGGCAACCTTAAGAAGCAATATCTGCCGAAAGGTGTGTAGAACGTACATAGCTTTGTGCTTTCTATGTCTAATTTAAGCTGCCAAGAGCCTTGTGACATGTCTAACTTGCTGAAACAAATTGCTCCTTCCATCTCGTATGTTACTTCCTCCCTTTTTGGTATCTGATAATGCTCTCTTTAAAAAAAAATATTTATTCAAGTTTTTCAACAAATTTTCAACAAAGCCCCCCCCCCCCAACAAAAAGAAAGCAACAAGAACACAACAAGTAGAAATTATACATTGGATTTCCCCCATATACAGTAACCTCCCATGTAACAGTAAAAAGCACAAATAGGGGAAAAACCCCCACCTTCACCCAAACGCCACCCCAAGAGAAACCCCCCCCCCCCCCCGCCCCTGGGCTGCTGCTGCTGCTGGCCTCCTCCTAACGCTCCGCAAGATAGTCTAGGAACGGTTGCCACCGCCTGAGGAACCCTTTCACAGACCCTCGCAAGGCAAACTTTATCCTCTCCAGCTTGATGAACCCTGCCATGTCATTGATCCAAGCTTCCACACTAGGGGGCTTTGCATCCTTCAATAGAAGCAAAATCCTCCGCCGGGCTACCAGGGACGCAAAGGCCAGAATACCGGCCTCTTTCGGCTCTTGCACTCCCGGCTTGTCCGATACCCCAAATAATGCTAATCCCCAGCTCGGCTTGACCCGGGTGTTCACCACCTTGGACATACTCCTCGCAAAACCCCTCCAAAACCCATCCAGTGCTGGGCACGGCCAGAACATATGGACGTGATTTGCCGGGCTCCCTGAGCACCTCCCACATCTGTCCTCCACTCCAAAGAACCTACTCAACCTCACCCCTGTCATATGCGCTCTGTGAGAAACCTTGAACTGTATTAGGCTGAGCCTGGCACAAGAGGAGGAAGAATTTTTTTTTTTATTAAATATTTTATTGAAAATTTTTGGTCAACCAACACAGTACATTGTGCATCCTTTACACAATATTATAACAACACAAATAACAATGACCTATTTTATAAACAAAAAATGAATAAATAATAAATAACAAAAATGAAAACTAGCCCTAATTGGCAACTGCCTTGTCACAAGTAACACTCTCCAAAAATATAATTTAACAGTCCAATATATAATTATCTGTAGCAACGACCTATACATATTATACAGTATATATTAACAACCCTGAGAGTCCTTCTGGTGCCTCCCCCCCCCGATCCTGGGCTGCTGCTGCTGCCTTCATTTTACCATTCCGTCTATCTTTCTGCAAGGTATTCGACGAACGGTTGCCACCGCCTGGTGAACCCTTGAGCCGACCCCCTTAGGACGAACTTAATCCGCTCTAGCTTTATAAACCCCGCCATGTCATTTATCCAGGTCTCCACCCCCGGGGGCTTGGCTTCTTTCCACATTAGCAATATCCTGCGCCGGGCTACTAGGGACGCAAAGGCCAAAACATCGGCCTCTCTCGCCTCCTGCACTCCCGGCTCTTGTGCAACCCCAAATATAGCCAACCCCCAGCTTGGTGCGACCCGGACTCCTACTACTTTTGAAAGCACCTTTGTCACCCCCATCCAAAACCTCTGTAGTGCCGGGCATGACCAAAACATATGGGTATGATTCGCTGGGCTTCTCGAGCACCTCGCACACCTATCCTCCACCCCAAAAAATTTACTGAGCCGTGCTCCAGTCATATGTGCCCTGTGTAATACCTTAAACTGAATCAGGCTTAGCCTGGCACACGAGGACGACGAGTTTACCCTGCTTAGGGCATCTGCCCACAGCCCCTCCTCGATCTCCTCCCCCAGCTCTTCTTCTCCCCTTCGTCCCTCATTTCCCTATATATATCTGACACCTTACCATCCCCCACCCATGTCTTTGAGATCACTCTGTCTAGAGGAGGAAGAATTAACCCTACTCAGGGCATCAGCCCACAGACCCTCATCTATCTCCTCCCGAAGCTCCTCCTCCCACTTGCCCTTTAACTCCTCCACCAAGGCCTCCTCCTCTTCCTGCAACTCCTGATAAATCACCAAAACCTTGCCTTCTCCAACCCATACACCCGAAATCAGCCTGTCCTGAATCCTACGTGCCGGAAGCAGCGGGAATTCCCTCACCTGCCGCCTCACAAACGCCCTCACTTGCATGTACCTGAAAGCGTTTCCTGGGGGTAGCCCAAACTTCTCCTCTAGCGCCCCTAGGCTCGTGCCCACACAGGACCCTCTCCCTCCATTACCGACTTACGGATCATCCCACCTTTTAAAATCCTCCTCCATCTGCTCCACCAACCGCGTCAAATTAAGCTTGTGCAGGGCCCCCCAACTCCTAGCTACTTGGATCCCCAGTTCCGAAAGCTCCTTTCTGCCCTCTTCAGCCGTAACTCGTCTATCCCCCTTCCCTGGCCCCCTGAGTGAACCACAAAGAGCTCACTCTTCCCTACGTTGAGGTTATACCCCGAAAAGTCCCCAAACTCCCTTAGTATCCGCATGACCTCCGCCATCCCCTCCACTGGATCTGCCACAAAACGCAAAAGATCGTCAGCATACAACGACACCCGGTGTTCCTCTCCCCCCGCCCCCCCGTACCAGTCCCCTCCATTTCCTGGACTCCCTCAGTGCCATGGCCAGCGGCTCAATTGCCAGTGCAAACAACAAGGTGGATAAGTGTCTCGTCCCCCGGTACAGCTGAAAGTACTCTGACCTCTGCCGGTTCGTAGCCACACTCGCCACCTGGGCTCTATATAGCAGTCTGACCCACCTGATGAACCCCTCCCCGAACCCAAACCTCCGTAACACTTCCCAAAGATACTCCCACTCCACCCGATCAAAGGCCTTCTCCGCGTCCATAGCTGATACTACCTCCGCTTCCCCCTCCACCGAGGGCATCATAATCACATTGAGGAGCCTCCGCACATTTGCATTTAACTGCCTACTCTTCACAAATCCTGTCTGGTCCTCATGAATCACCCCCGGGACACAATCCTCAATTCTCGTAGCCAGCACCTTCGCCAGTAACTTATCGTCAACATTGAGGAGCGAGATCGTCTATACGACCCACATTGCAATGAATCCTTGTCCCACTTCAAGATCAAAGAAATCAGCGCCCTGGACATTGAGGTTCCCTCCTCCCTCGCCTTATTAAAAGTCCTCACTAGCAACGGGCCCAGCAGGTCCACGTATTTCCTGTAAAATTCAACCGGGAACCCATCCGGCCCCGGGGCCTTCCCCACCTGCATGTTCCCCAATTCTTTAACCAGCTCCTACAGCCTAATCGGCGCCCCCAAACCAGTCACCTTCTCCTCCTCCACCCTCGGGAACCTCAACTGATCTAGGAATCGTCACATCCCCTCCTCCCCTGCTGGGGGCTCAGACCTGTACAGATCCCCATAGAAGTCCCTAAATATCTTGTTTATTATCACTGCACTCCGCACCGCATTCCCCGCTCTATCCTTAAACTCCACCAATCTCCCTCGCTGCCTCCCTCTTACGAAGCTGATGTGCCACCATCCGACTCGCCTTCTCCCCATACTCGTATGTCACCCCCTGCGCTTTCGTCCACTGTGCCTCTGCATTCCCCGTGGTCAACAGGTTGAATTCCGTCTGGAGGTTCCGTCGCTTCCTAAGTAGCCCCTCCTCGGGGGCCTCTGCATACCTCCTGTCCACCCTTAAAATCTCCCCCATCAACCTCTCCCTCCCCTCTCTCTTCTCCCTATGGGCCCTAATGGAGATAAGCTCTCCCCTGACCACCGCCTTCAACGCCTCCCAGACTACCCCCACCTGCACCTCCCTGTTGTCGTTGGCCTCCAAATATCTTTCAATACACCCCCGCACCTGCCCGCACACCCCCTCATCCGCCAACAGTCCCACATCGAGGCGCCACAGCGGGCGCTGGTCCCTCTCCTCCCCCAACTCCAGCTCCACCCAATACGGGGCGTGGTCCGAGATGGCTCTGGCCGAATGTTCCGTTCCCTCCACTTTCGGGATTAGCGCCCTACTCAAAATGAAAAAATCTATCTGGGAGTAGGCTCTATGGATGTGGGAAAAGAAGGAAAATTCCCTGGCCTGCGGCCTAGCAAACCTCCGTGGATCCCTGAGCACCCTGGCCGCAGCAGGCCTCTTACCCGTCCTGGACCTAGAACGGTCCAGTGCTGGGTCCAGCACCGTGTTAAAGTGCCCCCCCCCCCCCCCCCCCATTATAAAGCTTCCTACCTCCAGATCCGGAATCCGACCCATCATGCGTTTCATAAATCCGGCATCATCCTAATTTGGGGCATATGCGTTCACCAGCACCACCCGCACCCCTTGCAACCTACCACTCACCATCACATATCGACCTCTATTATCCGCTACAATATTCAGTGCCTCGAACGTCACCCGCTTCCCCACCAGTATTGCAACCCCTCTGTTCTTCGCATCCAGCCCTGAATGAAAAACCTGCCCTACCCATCCCTTTCTCAGCCTGATCTGATCTGCCACCTTCAGATGTGTCTCTTGGAGCATAACCACGTCTGCCTTCAGTCCCTTTAAGTGCGTGAACACCCGGGCCCTCTTGACCGGCCCATTCAGGCCCCTCACATTCCAAGTTATCAGCTGGATCAGGGGGCTACTCCCCCCCCCCCCCCCCCCGTCTAGCCATCTCTTTTTCTAGGCCAGCCACGTGCCCGCGCCTCCCGCACTCTCCAGTCCTCCAGGTGGAGGACCCCCGCCCCAACCACCTCTCCTACTTCCAGCTCACCCCTCCCCTCGCTAGATCCTCATCTAGCCATTTTGCTCCCCCCATGACACTCCCGTAAGTCAGCTGACTCCTGCTGACCCCGGCCTCTCCCGCCATTCCATCGACTCCCCAGTGTGAGAATCCCCCCACCCCTTGGCAGTCAGTGTGCGCTCCTCTCCAGCACGGCCCTTCCCTCGGCCCCGCCCCCATCCTTTCCTAGCACGGGAAAAAGCCCGCGCTTTCCGTTTGAGCTGGCCCCGCCCCCTCAGGCGCAGCTCCTTTTTGTGGCCTTACCCCAACTCCCCATCACCGGGCCTCCACCCCCCCTCTTCCTCCGCGGGGCCCTGCCCCTCCAACACCAACGCCCACACTCTCCCACAGCCCCCACATCAAATCCATTCACCCATCCCCACCCAGCATCAAAACAAAAAGAACATTCCCCAAACGCAGTAAACACAGTAAACATCCCCCCACGACAAACCCTCAGTTTGAGTCCAACTTTTCAGCCTGGATAAAGTTCCATGCCTCCTCAGGCGTTTCAAAATAGTGGTGCCGATCTTGGAACGTGACCCACAATCGCACTGGCTGCAACTTCACCCCCTTCTGATGGAGAACCACCTTAGCCCGGTTAAAACCAGCTCTCTTCTTCGCCAACTCCGCACTCCAGTCCTGGTAAATACAGATCTCCGTGTTCTCCCACCTGCTGCTCCGTTCTTTTTTGGCCCATCTCAGGACACACTCTCTGTCCATAAAGCGGTGGAACCTCACCACTACAGCCCTTGGCGGCTCGTTGACTTTGGGTCTCCTTGCCAGCACCCGATGAGCCCCATCCAGCTCCAGGGGCCTCTGGAAATCTCCCGCGCCCATCAGCGAATTGAGCATTGTGCTCATATATGCCCCGGCATCGGGCTCCTCCACTCCTTCAGGGAGACCCAGAATCCAAAGATTCTTCCTCCTCGACCTATTCTCCGGGTCCTCAAATTTTTCCTGCCACCTCTTGTGCAGCGCCTCATGCGGCTCCACCTTCACCGCCAGGCCCAAGATCTCGTTCTCGTTCTCCGAGGCTTTTTGCCGCACCTCCTGTATCGCCGCCCCTTGGGCCTTCTGAGTCTCCACAAGCTTCTCTATCGCCACGTTCATTGGCGCCAGCATTTCTGTCTTCAGCTCCGCAAAGCAGCGTTTAAGGAATTCCTGCTGCTCCTGCGACCACTGCGCCCATGCTGCTTGGTCTCCGCCCGCCGCCATCTTGCTTTTCCTCCCTCGCACTTTCCGCTGCACCAGGATCACCTTTTTGACCGCTCCACTCCTGGTCCAATCCATATAATGTCAGGGGAACCTTGCTGTCACCTTCCCACACTGGGAGCCGTCGAACAATTGCCGTTGGGGCCCCTCTGAGGAGCCCAAAAGTCCGTTCCTGGCGGGAGCTGCAGAACGTGCGACCTACCTAGGCATAGCCGCAACCAGAAATCCGATAATGCTCTCTTTTAATGCTGAGGTTCAGATCTTTAGGGTCCATACAGATTTGTAGGTCGCAATTTCACTTTTTGGCACAAACTATAGAGTTTACCAAGTCTGTAGGTTCTTCTATGCGCTTAATTATGCCATCTTTTCTAGCTTAGCCTTCGATTTGTCTTTTAATGGAGCTGGTACTTGTCTCGTTGAGTGTATTGCAGACTTTGTGTCCTCCTTACATTGGATTTTATACGTGTAAGATAAAGTGCCAAAGCCTTGAAATATTTAAAGAAATTTCTTCATTATGGAACCTACCGATACATGTTGTCTGGTCACAGTGCTGTCTGCTCAGTAAACCCGCTTAACTTTAATTTTTTTTTTAAAATTTAGAGTACCCAATTCATTTTTTCCAATTAAGGGGCAATTTAGCGTGGCCAATCCACCTAGCCTGCACATCTTTGGGTTGTGAGGGCGAAACCCACGCAAACACTAGGAGAATGTGCAAACTCCACATAGCAGTGACCCAGAGCCGGGATCGAACCTGGGACCTCGGCGCCGTGAGGCAGCAGGGCTAACCCACTGTGCCACCGTGCTGCTTTTAACCCTGCTTAACTAGCTGAAGTTCCTCACATGCTTCTACTAATAGTAGAGATTGGCGTTCCACCACTACAATGGAACGTTTTAACATGTAAACTCTGTTTTTCACATTTATTTCGAGCTCGCATACTCCTAACGTCGTAGTTTAATTTCTGTTGTAATCTCTGAATAATACCATTTTCTTTACTATTTGTGGTTTAATTCTCAGCTCTTTTAAATCTGGCAAATTGATAAGGTTAGCCCTCGCACCTGTGCCGAGTTTGAAGCTTATTCGTGTGTCATTAATTATTAATGGAACTGTCCATTTGTCGTTTGGAGTATTTGCATTTAATTTACAATTGCTGCAAATTATAAAGAAAGCATTCTCATTTGACAAGACTTGACTATCCTTGTCTTCACTAGAAATCATGTCGACAAATAACATGTCTTCTAGGCACACTTCGTCAACTGTGTTGACAACTTTTGTTTCTGTTGCATTTTTTACCTACTGTAAATATGGCAGTCAGTGAGGTTGCCCTCCTTTCTTTCGATATTAATATTATATTGCTCCGAGTCGCCAGGTATCAAATGATACCACCACCAGGTTCAACTGGATATCGATCAAAGAGCCAAACACCAGTTAGTTAGTTCAAGATCAAGGGTACTTTATTTACACACGATTAGTCATGCAACATAAACAGTACTCGTTAAACTACACCTATCAACTATGACAACCTGTACTTAACTTCAGGTACCTGACTTAGAACATAGAACATAGAAAATACAGCACAGAACAGGCCCTTCGGCCCACGATGTTGTGCCGAACCTTTGTCCTAGATTAATCATAGATTATCATTGAATTTACAGTGCAGAAGGAGGCCATTCGGCCCCCTGAGTCTGCACCGGCTCTTGGAAAGAGCACCCCACCCACCCAACACTAAGGGCAATTTTGGACACTAAGGGCAATTTATCATGGCCGATCCACCTACCCTGCACATCTTTGGACTGTGGGAGGAAACCGGAGCACCCGGAGGAAACCCACGCAGACACGGGGAGGACGTGCAGACTCCGCACAGACAGTGACCCAAGCCGGAATCGAACCTGGGACCCTGGAGCTGTGAAGCGATTGTGCTATCCACAATGCTACCGTGCTGCCCTTAAAAACAAATAAATCTACACTATATCATTTTACCGTAATCCATGTAACTATCCAATAGCTGCTTGAAGGTCCCTAATGTTTCCGATTCAACTACTTCCACAGGCAGTGCATTCCATGCCCCCACTACTCTCTGGATAAAGAACCTACCTCTGATATCCCTCCTATATCTTCCACCTTTCACCTTAAATTTATGTCCCCTTGTAATGGTTTGTTCCACCCGGGGAAAAAGTCTCTGACTGTCTACTCTATCTATTCCCCTGATCATCTTATAAACCTCTATCAAGTCACCCCTCGTCCTTCTCCGTTCTAATGAGAAAAGGCCTAGCACCCTCAACCTTTCCTCGTAAGACCTACTCTCCATTCCAGGTAACATCCTGGTAAATCTTCTTTGCACCTTTTCCAAAGCTTCCACATCCTTCCTAAAATGAGGTGACCAGAACTGTACACAGTACTCCAAATGTGGCCTTACCAAAGTTTTGTACAGCTGCATCATCACCTCACGGCTCTTAAATTCAATCCCTCTGTTAATGAACGCGAGCACACCATAGGCCTTCTTCACAGCTCTATCCACTTGAGTGGCAACTTTCAAAGATGTATGAACATAGACCCCAAGATCTCTCTGCTCCTCCACATTGCCAAGAACTCTACCGTTAACCCTGTATTCCGCATTCATATTTGTCCTTCCAAAATGGACAACCTCACGCTTTTCAGGGTTAAACTCCATCTGCCACTTCTCAGCCCAGCTCTGCATCCTATCTATGTCTCTTTGCAGCCGACAACAGCCCTGCTTACTATCCACAACTCCACCAATCTTCGTATCGTCTGCAAATTTACTGACCCACCCTTCAACTCCCTCATCCAAGTCATTAATGAAAATCACAAACAGCAGAGGACCCAGAACTGATCCCTGCGGTACGCCACTGGTAACTGGGATCCAGGCTGAATATTTGCCATCCACCACCACTCTCTGACTTCTATCGGTTAGCCAGTTCGTTATCCAACTGGCCAAATTTCCCACTATCCCATGCCTCCTTACTTTCTGCAGAAGCCTACCATGGGGAACCTTATCAAATGCCTTACTAAAATCCATGTACACTACATCCACTGCTTTACCTTCATCCACATGTTTGGTCACCTCCTCAAAGAATTCAATAAGATTTGTAAGGCAAGACCTACCTCTCACAAATCCGTGCTGACTATCCCTAATCAAGCAGTGTCTTTCCAGATGCTCAGAAATCCTATCCTTCAGTACCCTTTCCATTACTTTGCCTACCACCGAAGTAAGACTAACTGGCCTGTAATTCCCAGGGTTATCCCTAGTCCCTTTTTTGAACAGGGGCACGACATTCGCCACTCTCCAATCCCCTGGTACCATCCCTGTTGACAGTGAGGACGAAAAGATCATTGCCAACGGCTCTGCAATTTCATCTCTTGCTTCCCATAGAATCCTTGGATATATCCCGTCAGGCCCGGGGGACTTGTCTATCCTCAAGTTTTTCAAAATGCCCAACACATCTTCCTTCCTAACAAGTATTTCCTCGAGCTTACCAGTCTGTTTCACACTGTCCTCTCCAACAATATCGCCCCTCTCATTTGTAAATACAGAAGAAAAGTACTCGTTCAAGACCTCTCCTATCTCTTCAGACTCAATACACAATCTCCCGCTACTGTCCTTGATCGGACCTACCCTCGCTCTAGTCATTCTCATATTTCTCACATATGTGTAAAAGGCCTTGGGGTTTTCCTTGATCCTACCCGCCAAAGATTGTTCATGCCCTCTCTTAGCTCTCCTAATCCCTTTCTTTAGTTCCCTCCTGGCTATCTTGTATCCCTCCAATGCCCTGTCTGAACCTTGTTTCCTCAGCCTTACATAAGTCTCCTTTTTCCTCTTAACAAGACATTCAACCTCTCTTGTCAACCATGGTTCCCTCACTCGACCATCTCTTCCCTGCCTGACAGGGACATACATATCAAGGACATGTAGTACCTGTTCCTTGAACAAGTTCCACATTTCACTTGTGCCCTTCCCTGACAGCCTATGTTCCCAACTTATGCACTTCAATTCTTGTCTGACAACATCGTATTTACCCTTCCCCCAATTGTAAACGTTGCCCTGTTGCACGCACCTATCCCTCTCCGTTACTAAAGTGAAAGCCACAGAATTGTGGTCACTATCTCCAAAATGCTCCCCCACTAACAAATCTATCACTTGCCCTGGTTCATTACCAAGTACTAAATCCAATATTGCCCCTCCTCTGGTCGGACAATCTACATACTGTGTTAGAAAAGCTTCCTGGACACACTGCACAAACACCACCCCATCCAAACTATTTGATCTAAAGAATTTCCACTCAATGTTTGGGAAGTTAAAGTCACCCATGACTACTACCCTGTGACTTCTGCACCTTTCCAAAATCTGTTTCCCAATCTGTTCCTCCACATCTCTGCTACAATTGGGGCGGCCTATAGAAAACTCCTAACAAGGTGACTGCTCCTTTCCTATTTCTGACTTCAACCCATACTACCTCATTAGGGTGATACTCCTCGAACTGCCTTTCTGCAGCTGTTATACTATCTCTAATTAACAATGCCACGCCCCCACCTCTTTTACCACCCTCCCTAATCTTATTGAAACATCTATAACCAGGGACCTCCAACAACCATTTCTGCCCCTCTTCTATCCAAGTTTCCGTGATGGCCACCACATCGTAGTCCCAAGTACCGATCCATGCCTTAAGTTCACCCACCTTATTCCTGATGCTTCTTGCGTTGAAGTATACACACTTCAACCCATCTCCGTGCCTGCAAGTACTCTCCTTTGTCAGTGTTCCCTTCCCCACTGCCTCATTACACGCTTTGGCGTCCTGAATATCGGCTACCTTAGTTGCTGGACTACAAATCCGGTTCCCATTCCCCTGCCAAATTAGTTTAAACCCTCCCGAAGAGTACTAGAAAACCTCCCTCCCAGGATATTGGTGCCCCTCTGGTTCAAATGCAACCCATCCTGCTTGTACAGGTCCCACCTTCCCCAGAATGCGCTCCAATTATCCAACAACTCTGTCTGTCCTGGCTTTTAACTTCCAGCCTAACTCCCTAAACTTGTTTATTACCTCCACACCCCTTTTCCTACCTATGTCGTTGGTACCAATGTGCACCACGACTTCTGGCTGCTCGCCCTCCCCCTTAAGGATCCTGAAGACACGATCCGAGACATCCCTGACCCTGGCACCCGGGAGGCAACATACCTTCCAGGAGTCTCGCTCGCGACCACAGAATCTCCTATCTATTCCCCTAACCATTGAATCTCCTACAACTATTGCTTTTCTATTCTCCCCCCTTCCCTTCTGAGCCCCAGAGCCAGACTCAGTGCCAGAGACCTGGCCGCTAGGACCTTCCCCCGGTAGGTCATCCCCCCCCAACAGCATCCAAAACGGTATACTTGTTTTGAAGGGGAATGGCCACGAGGGATCCCTGCATTGTCTGCCTGTTTGTTTGTTTTTTTCCCCCTGACGGTAACCCAGCTATTCTTGTCCTGTACCTTGGGTGTGGTTACCTCCCTGTAACTCTTCTCAATCACCCCCTCTGCCTCCCGGATGATCCAAAGTTCATCCATCTTCAGCTCCAGTTCCCTAACACGGTCTTTGAGGAGCTGAAGTTGGGTGCACTTCCCGCAGGTATAGTCAGCGGGGACACCGGTGGTATCCCTCACCACCCACATCCTACAGGAGGAGCATGCAACTGGCCTAGCCTCCATCCCCTCTTACCTTACAGAATATAGCTGCTGTGTGGACTAACTAGATCTCCGCCCTCCGACTCTGCTCCCAGTCAGCTACACTTTCTGTAAACTCCTGGCTCTCTTCTCACTCTTTGCGGAAATGTCGGAAACAAAATGAAAGCAGCACCTTACTCCCTCCTCACCTAACTCCCTCGGTCACCAAACTCTCACTATCGCACTCAAAATGCACCAAATTCAGCACTCAGTGCAAAAACAGAGGTCAGAGGAACAGTGGCCGTTGTTTGGATCTGGATCTATCAGGTCTGTAGAAGTAACTGCTGCTCAGCTGGGCTCATCCGTCTGGTCGTGGGCGTTGAACTTGGACTTGCTTCTGGCGGTGCTGCACTTGGAAGCGGACGTTGCCGGAGCGCCAGGTCCAAGAGAGGCCGAACACATGGTGGTCTCTCTTTTTATCCTTGGGGTGTTTCGCGCTCTTTTGGGCGGTCCTTCAGTTTGGACCCCACTAATTGGGTGATTCCTGATCACTGTGTTTAATTTGAACCAATAAAGGGGCGGGTGCCTTGATGGCTGGGCGTGTCCTAAGCGGTCATTGACCCTGTTGTTTACGCTTCCCGAGTACAGAGAGTGGCACCAAAATGTCTGGGGTTGTATCGGTCGCTCAAGTATCAGTCCTTTGTCTGGCGGAGATGGGCTATCAAAATGCTAATCGGTTGGGGGTTTCGATACCGTCTGGATTCCTCACTCGCAAATATACATTCAGGCTCTGAGCCTGCCTGAATCTCGCATTGTCCATTTTTCCCGCTATGCTTTGCGACCTTCCCTGTTCCTTATTGTAAGTTGCCATCCCAGATGGCTACATTTCTTCTGCTTTTTTCCTGGAAAAGCATTGCATTGTGTGGTAAACGTATTGTATTAACCATTCACCATGTATCTCACTCTATCACGCTCTTGCCCATGTGGGCTCCACCTATGGACCATTGTATGATATTACATAGAATGTATCATGTTGGTGCCCTTGTGGGCTCCGCCCCTGGCTCTGCCCCGTGAGGGGAGGTATAAAGGGCAGCAGCCCTGTATGCTGCTCTCACTAGCAGAGCAGTCGCAGACAGGCACTGTTCTAGTCAATTAACGCCACAGTTTACATCTACTCTCTGTTTCGCGTGAATTGATGGTCACATCAATTTAATTGACTACAACACCACAATGGACTCGGCCCTCAAACCTGACCGACTGGAACAGGCCGCAGGCCACGGAGTCCAAAGGGATTGTTTTGCACTGGCTCCGCTGTTTCGAGGCCTACCTTGCCGCCGCCTCCTCGCCTTCCGTCTCCGACGATCAGAAGCTGAGCCTCCTCCACGCCTGGGTGAGCCATCGAATCTCTGTACAACTCCAGGAAGCCTCCACATACGCAGACGCCCTCGCGATGCTGAAGCGCATATACGTAAGGCCAGTGAACGAGGTGTACACGCGGCATCTCCTCACCACTCGCCGCCAACGCCCCGGGGAATTGCTCGAGGAGTACCTACGCGACCTCATGTCTTCGCGCAAAGTTGCAACTACCAGGCCATTACAGCGCCTCAACATATGGACCTCGCCGTCAGGGACACCTATGTAGTTGGAGTCAGGTCTAAATACGTGAGACAACGCCTGCTCAGGAAAGGTGCCCTCGATCTGGAAGAGATGGTAAAACTAGCCACCTCCCTAGAAGTAGCATTCCAAAGCCTGAACGCGTTCCCGTCTGATCTCGCGACCCTCTCGTGGACCCCCGACCAGAGAGTACCCCAGGCCTGTGCCGTGCGGCTGCCCACCCAACCCGGGGGGCTACCTTGCTATTTCTACGGCCAGTACCAGCACCCCAGGCAGCGCTGCCCGGCCCAGATTGCGAACTGCAGCGACTGCGGCAAAAAGAGACACTTCGCCAAAGTTTGCCTGGCCAGGTCCAAATCCTCCAAGTCCCAGGCCCGACTCTCAGACTCACAGGCCCGCAGACTCCGTACTCTGGCTGCGTGCCTGCCGGCTCCGCCCTCTCCGGACATGTCATCTGCCTCATGTTGTCTGTGGGGGCAGTCATCTTCAAGCCCGCACAACATGTGCGACTCAGGGGGGCCGCCATCTTAGCCACCTTCTCCCACGCGGCCCGCCACATGCGACTCATGGGGGCCGCCATCTTAGACGCCATCTTCCTCGCCGCCCGACACGTGCGACCGATGGGGGCAGCCATCTTGGGACCACACCATCACCTCCGACCACGCCAGCTACCTGCAACTCGGCGCGGTCACCCTCGACTAGTCGCGACCAAAACACCTCCGGAGCTCCATGATGACCGTCCAGGTCAATGGACATGAAACGCCTTGCCTGTTTGACTCCGGGAGCACGGAGAGCTTCATTGACCCAGACATGGTAAGGCGCTGCTCGCTCCCAATCTTCCCTGCGCTTCAAACCATCTGCCTCGCTTCTGGACCGCACTCAGTGCAGATCCGTGGGTACACTGACGCAAACCTTGCAATAAAGGGCGCTGAGTACGCCCATTTTAAACTATATGTACTCCCCGACCTCTGCGCGCCTCTCCTGTTGGGACTGGACTTCCAGTGCAACCTCCGAGCCTAACCCTGAAGTTCGGCGGGCCCCTACCCCCACTCACCGTTATGTAGCCTCGCGACCCTGAAGATCAATCCTCCCCCGCTCTTCGCAAATCTCACCGCCGACTGTAAGGCAGTCGCCACCAAAAGCAGGCGGTACAGCATCCAGGACAGGACTTTTATCAGGTCCGAGGTCCAATGACTCTTGAGGGAGGGGATCATTGAGGCCAGCAATAGCCCCTGGAGAGCTCAGGTGGTGGTTGTCAGGACCGGGGAAAAGAACCGGATGGTTGGAGACTACAGCTAGACCATATACCGGTACACGCACCTCGATGCGTACCCCCTTCCCTGGATCGCAGACATGGTTAATCAGTTCGCACACTACCGGGTGTTCTCCACGGTGGATCTGACGTCTGCACATCACCAGCTCCCAATCCGCCCGGAGGACCGCCACTACACGGCATTTGAGGCAGACGGCCGCCTCTTCCACTTCCTCCGGGTCCCCTTCGGCGTCACAAACGAGGTCTCGGTCTTTCAAAGAATGATGGGCCAGTACGGGTTGCGGGCCACATTTCCGTACTTGGACAACGTCACCATCTGCGGCCACAACCAGCAGGACCACGATGCGAACCTCCAGAAAGTTCTCCAAACCGCCCAAGCCCTCAACCTCGCTTATAACAAGGAGAAATGCGTTTTCCGCACAACCAGACTAGCCATCCTCGGCTATGTCGTGGAAAACGGAGTTCTAGGACCCGACCCGACCGTGTGCGCCCCTCCTGCAACTCCCCCTCTCCCACTGCCCCAAGGTCCTGAAAAGGTCCCTCGGGTTCTTTTCCTGTTACGCACACTGATCAAGGCCGCCATCTTCCCACTGGCGGCTGAGGCCCGCCAGGCTTTCAGCCGCATCAAGGCAGATATTACCAAAGCCGCGATGCGCGCAGTGGACAAGCCCGTCCCCTTCCAGGTGGAGAGCGACGTGTCAGAAGTCGCCCTTGCCGCCACCCTTAACCAGGCAGGCCCGCAGCATTTTTTTCCCGTACCCTCAACGCCTCCAAAAATACGACACTCCTCAGTCGAAAAAGAAGCCCAAGCCATCGTGGAAGCTGTGCGGCACTGGAGGCACTACCTCGCTGGTAGGAGATTTACCCTCATCACCGACCAACGGTCGGTAGCCTTCATGTTTGATAATACACAGCGGGGCAAGATCAAGAATGATAAGATCCTGAGGTGGAGGATCGAACTCTCCACCTATAATTCCTACATAGTGTATCATCCTGGGAAGATCAACGAGCCCCCAGATGCCCTGTCCCGCGGCACGTGCGCCAGCGCGCAAGATGACCGACTCCGGGCCATCCACGATGACCTCTGCCACCCGGGGGGTCACTCAGCGTCTCCACTACATCAAGGCCCGCAACCTGCCCTACGAGGAGGTCAGGGCCATGACCAGGGACTGCCAAGCCGCACTTCTATCGACCGGATAAGGCCCACATGGTGAAGGCATCCCGGCCCTTTGAGCGCCTCAGTATCGACTTCAAAGGGCCCCTCCCCTCTACCAACCGCAACACGCATTTCCTCAACGTCGTTGACGAGTTCTCCCGCTTCCTCTTTGCAATCCCCTGCCCCAACGTGACCGCAGCCACCGTCATTAAGACCCTGCACAGTGTCTTCACCTTGTTCGGTTTCCCCACGTACGTTCACAGTGACCGGGGCTCGTCGTTTATGAGCGACGAACTGCGTCAGTACCTGCTCGGGAAGGGCATCGCCTCGAGCAGGACTACGGACAGGTGGAGAGGGAGAACGCGATGATCTGGAAGGCCGCCCTCCTGGCCCTGCGGTCTAGGAATCTCCCCGTTTCCCACTGGCAGGAGGTCCTCCCCGACGCGCTCCACTCCATTAGGTCCCTCCTTTGCACGGCCACGAACGAGACCCCTCATGACCGCCTGTTTGTTTTCCCCAGGCAATCCACCTCCCGGGTCTCGCTTCCATCCTGGCTGAAGACACCGGGGCCCGTCCTACTCCGCAAACACGTCCGGAGCCATAAGTCCAATCCCCTGGTCGAGAGGGTCCAGCTCCTTCACACCAACCCCCAGTACGCATACATAGAGCACCCGACGGCCAACAGGATACGGTTTCCCTCCGGGACCTGGCACCCGCAGGTTCCACTACCACCGCCACCCCAACTTACCCCCCCCCCCAACCTACGCCGACCAGCGCCCCCACCCCTACATGGCACCCGCACCCCTTCCTGCCCCCCCCTCCCCCTTCACCGACCCACAGGAATGAAGCTCCAGAAGACTCGCTCCCAGAGTCCACGTCTGTGCCGCACCGGCGACTTCATTACCCATGCCCGCACGGATGAGTTCGACACCCGAGCCAGCTGCGATACCAGAGCTTCGGCGATCAGGGCGCCGGACTGGCTGAACCTGTGAACCCTTCACCCCCGCCGGACTTCAATTTTTTTAATAGGGGGTGAATGTGGGCTGTTGCCCATATGGGCTCCACCTATGGACCATTGTACGATTTTACATAGAATGTATCATGTTGGTGCCCTTGTGGGCTCCGCCCCTGGCTCCCCCCCCATGAGGGGAGGTATAAAGGGCAGCAGCCCTGTAGGCGGCTCTCACTAGCAAAGCAGTCGCAGACAAGCACTGTTCTAGTCAATTAACGCCACAGTTTACATCTACTCTCTGTTTTGCGTGAATTGATGGTCACATCACATTGCAAAATGATTTTTGGTGTTACAGTTGGAGCTTATCTTTCCAAACGCTGGTCATTGTCATGGCAAATGTCGTCTGCTGCATCAGGGACATGAAATGGAGGATCGGGCCGGCCACTCAAAATAGCTGCCTGCGCTGGAACCACGCTTCTTATTCGAGTGCGTCACTACACTAATGGCATTGGCCGCCTCTTCTACCTTCATGGCAAAATGTCGAAGATTCAATGTGCTGATCTGCTTTGCTGCAAGCTTGTTAGTGTGACATATTTTGATAGCATCATCAAGCTGAAGCTTATTTTCTCTAGGAAGCCTCTCGCGTAAAGAGATACTGAACAAGATCTGATTGCAGATCTTTGATGACTGAAGGATACTAAAATTACACCCTGTGCTTTCAACCATAAGTCGGTGAGAAAACTATCAAATTACTTGCCTAATTTCTGGGTGCACGTGCGAATATATAGCGCTCGAAGGTTTCATTTTTTTTTTAGGAGAGCAATGCCGATCAAATTGCCTGGGAACTTCATCGAAGTACTTGCTATCCGTCTCGTTATTGAAGACAAACATGTGAAAAATTTCAATTGCTTGTTACAGTGAGCAGCAACGCGATGCGCCTCTCGTCAGGCTGTGCTTGCAGACCAAGGGTTGCAACATCAGAGTTTAACCGTTGCTTGAACACCCGCCAATTCTCGTCCATGTTATCGGTGAGCCAAAGCTGTTGAGGTACCTTCAGATCTCCCTTCTAGGGCTTTGAACTCCTACCGTGCGTTGAGTACTAGTTGTCAGTAGGTTCCAAGGTTAGTAGAAAAGATTTGTTTTCTTATTGTACCTTCCCTGAACAAGAGGATATACAGCGTCTCTATAACTAATGAGATTATAGCATTGATTTTAAATATATATATTTTTATTAAGAGTTTTTCATTTTGTACACTACAAAATAGAATAAACAAATCTGTGCAAACAAGTACAATTTACAGAACCCCCCAACTCCACCCCTTTTTCCCCCCCCAACCTCTTCCCTTTTTTGAAAATGTTTTTATTCCAGTTATTAATTTTATACATAGACATGGGTATACTGGAACCTTTTCGTTGGTTCTACCCTTCCCCCATTCCCCCACCCACTTTTTGTTGCTTGAAGATACTTTCTTGGGTCCCATATCGTACAGCAGGCGACTGTCATCTATTCACATATATGCGGTTCTTTCCCATTCCCTTCCCCCTTTGTCGATTGGGCCTGTGCCCCCCCCCCCCCCATTTGTTTTTGGTGTTTTTTCGGGGGTTCTGTTCCTTGTGGTCTTGCTCTAGGGTCCCTATTATCCGTTCCGGCCATTCTCCAGGCTCCCCCTCCTCTCCCCCTACCCCTCCCTGTCTGTTCACTGTTGTCTCATTGGCTCACTTAGCCCCACTCCACGCCCTTCGCTCAATTGGCTGTTGACTTCAGACAGGTCCTGGAACAAGTTGGTGAATGGCTTTCCTGTTTTGTGGAAGTCCTCCTCTTCCTCTGACCCTCGGATGGTGAAGAAAATCCAACAGGTCTGTCAGTTAGTCTGCAGTTGTGGGTGGTGCTGCTGATCGCCAACGGAGCAGGATTCTTCGGCGTGCGATTAGGGAAGCAAAGGCAAGGGTGTCGGCGCCCCCTTCCCCATAAATAGTTCTGACTGCTTCAATACCCTGAAGATTGCCACTCTTGGACACGGCTCCACCCTCATAGCCTCGAAGAAGGCTGTTCAGAACCCGACAGGTCTGGGGCATGCCCAGAACATGTGGGTGTGGTTGGCCGGGCCTCCCTAGCACTATTCACATTTGTCCTCCACCTCCGGGAGAACCTGCACATTCGGGTTCTTGTAAGGTACATTCTGTGCCCCACTTTCAATTGCACGAGACTTAACCTTGCGCAAGTGGAGGTGGTGTTGGCCCTGTTAATCTTGGCAAAGAAAGAGGGACTCGGGCGGCAGCTTGGTTTCTGCCTCAAGGGAGGTCAATGCAACTTGGCAAGGAAAACAGGAAGAAATTGAAACTGAAATAAAAACCTAGCATGGTGGCACAGTGGGTTAGCCCTGCTGCCTCATGGCGCCGAGGTCCCAGGTTCGATCCCGGCTCTGGGTCACTGTCCGTGTGGAGTTTGCACATTTTCCCCGTCTTTGCGTGGGTTTCGCCCCCACAACCCAAAGATGTGGAGGGTAGGTGGATTGGCCACGCTGAATTGTCCCATAATTGTAAAATTGAATTGGGTACTCTAAATTTAAAAAAAATAAAAACCTTGGGAGAATGTTCATCTTAACAGTCTGGACTCTGCCCGCCAAGGACAGCGAAAGGTTATCCCACTTCTGTAAGTCGGACCTCACCCTACTCACCAGACTTGTGTAGTTTAACCTGTGAATCACCATGGACCACTCGGATACACAGATATTGGAAGCAACCTCTGGCAAGACAAAACGGCAATAACCCCAGATTGACACCCCTCACCAAGGGATTAACTGGAAAATATTTACTCTTCTCCAGGCTCAATTTAATTCCCTGCAAAGGAGCCAAAGATCCTTAGTAGCTTCAATATTTCATTCATCGAGGAGACTGGATCTGTAACATAAAAGAGTAGATCATCAGCATATGGAGATGCCCTATGCTCCCTCCCCCTTGACGGGAAGGCAACCCATCTAGGAACTCCAGCACGGTAGCATAGTGGTTAGCACAGTTGCTCCACAGCTCCAGTGTCGCAGGTTCGATTCCCGGCTTGGGTCACTGTCTATGTGGAGTCTGCACGTTCTCCCCTTGTCTGCATGGGTTTCCTCCGGGTGCTCCGGTTTCCTCCCACAGTCCAAAGCTGTGCAGGTTAGGTGGATTGGCCATTTTAAATTGCCCTTAGTGTCCAAAAGGTTGGGTGAGGTTACTGCGTTAGGGGGATAAAGGGGATAGGGTGGAAGCGTGGGGCTTAAGTGGGGTGCTCTTTCCAAGGGCCGGTGCAGACTCGATGGGCTGAATGGCCTCCTTCTGCACTGTAAATTCTATGATGATTCTGTGACCCACTCCACGGGGTCTCTGACCTACAGAGATCATGTAAAAAAAACCTGAAATGTTGCGTGACATCCCTTGGGGCAAAAACCAAGCTGCCGCCCGAGTCCCTAATCTGTACAATCTCCCAGGAAGCTGCCTTCCGCCTCAACTGGTGAGCCCAAAGACTGTCTGCCTTCTCCCTGTACTCATAAACCACCCTCCTTGAGCGCTGCAGCTGGCTCACTGCCTTCCCCAAGGAGACCAGATCAAACTGCATGTGCAGCTGCTTCCTAGTCGCCAGCAACTCTGAAGTAGCAGCGATCTGTCTCCAAAATTGCACTCAACGGTCACTGCCATTCCACCCTCACAGTCCTATCTAAATGGGCCATATCGGAGATGACCTTCCCTCTTGCAATCAGTTTAAGGCCCTCTCACAGCGTTGAGGAAGAAACCAAGTCGTTCCTGTTAAACCTAATATATTCCTCAATGGTTGCAGTCACTCACTCACAAAACCCCTTTCCTCTAGTAACGCCACATGTAACTTCCACGGCGAGCGCTGAATGGAATCCACCTCAAGCACCAGGTCCAGAAAGTGTGGAGCATGGCCAGAGATTATTATTGCTGAATATTCCACCCACAGGAGCAGGGATCTACCCTCCACTTTAGGATCCACTACATAATTAAAGTCTCAGAACCAGCTGGTGCATATCGAGATTGGGAATGGAAGCCAACAGATTCTTAATCAATGCAAAATTTTCCCAATTGAGGGCATAGATATTTACCCGTACCACTAATGTACTCGCCAGAGACCTACTGACCATCACGTACCTATCATTAGGATCTGCCATGACCCTAGTGACTGATGAGGGGACCCGCTTATTAAGCAAAATTACCGCATCTCGGCGCTTTCCATCAAAGCCTGAGTGAAATACATGTCCCACCCACCCCGTCTGCAATATGGTCTGCTCTCTTACCTGCAGTGAGTCTCCTGCAAAACCAGGACATCAGCATTTAGATTCCTTAGGTGAGCAAAAAAAACCAGCCTCTTTACTGGGCCACCCAATCCCCTTATGTTCCATGTGACCAACCGAATTGGGGATCTCCCACTCACCCCTCATCCCAGAATTAGTAATTTTCACCATCAGGGGCTATTGGGTAAATGCTCAAAAGGTCCAGGCCAGAGGCCCTCCCAAGATGGCTGCCAAACCCACCCCAACGTGGGTGACTCTGAACTGCCCTCTCAAGGACAATTAGGGATGGGCAATACATGCTGGCCCAGCCTGCGATGCCCACGTCCCATGAACAAATTTTTTTTAAAAAGAAAGGAAGTCATACTATCACCATCAGAAAATGAACCCCGCCCTGCACTCCCACCTAACACCCCACCGAAATACACAAACTGAATCCACATCCCTTCCCCCCCCAAGCTAAGCCCACCAAATCTGACCAACTGGTTCAATGGCTGCAACTTCTCCCCACATCTCACTCCCATTCGCCAGCCTTGTTTATTGCTAGTGGGGCAGTTCCCCCCCCCCCCCCTCCCCAGGACAAATAAAAAGACAACAACAGTTCCCACCTCAGGGATAAAACAATTCTCATAGTGCAGTCCCCATCATAAAAGTCCCCCACCATAAAAGTCCCCCATCAACTCCATAAACAGAAAAACAATTTTTTTCAACAAATATCACCAACTATATATAGAATGTCCCAACACCCTTCCCAACCCACATACATCAAAGATCTTAAACAACACATTCAACTAGACCCAAGCTCATGCTTTTTAACGTAGGTGTCCGCTTCCTCCGGTTCCTCAACGTAGATGTCCTCAGATTCGTATGTGACCAGCAACCTTGCTGGGTGCACCACCCCAAACTCAAATCCTTTCTTATCCAGAATGGTCTTGACCTTATTAAAGGCAACCCACTTCCTCAACAGCTCAGTCCCCATGTCCTGGTAAATCCTTATGAGGTTTCCTTCCCTCATTGTTCTTTGGCCCACTCCAGGACCCTCTTCTCCCTAAAGCTGTGGAATCGTTTGGTCGAGGCTTCTGCCGAAGTTTCTGATGGGCCCTGTCCAGCTCTGGAGGGTGACCTGAGACCCCTCTCCCATCATCCTCCCAAACATCTGCGTCAGATATTCCGTGGGATTTCGGCCCTCCACCATCTCCCGCAACCCCGAGACTGAGATTCTGCCTCTTGACCGATTTTTGGGATTATCGACCTTAACCTTCAATCGCTTATTCTTTTTGGCCAGCACCGCCATCTCGGCTTCCATCAACGCAAACTAGCCAACTTGCCTTGTCAGCCCCTTCTCCACACTATCTAGCACCTCGCCATGCTTCTTTACTGCCTCAATGGAATTATCAAATTTCACCCAGCCGGGCCCAACTCTTCCTCGATTGATTTTCATACATTCTCCGGCACCAACTCCATTGCTTGTCAATGTGTTTATCAAACTCCTTTGCGAGCGCACCTGAGAGCATGACTGCTGTTATCGGGGTGCCCGTTGTTGACAATGCTGCCGCCACCATTTTCTCTGTCGGCGAAGTGCTCGAAGTCTCCGAATGCACAGAAGAATGACCTCATAGAATTATAGAATCCCTACTGTGCAGAAGGAGGCCACTTCTGCACTGACCCTCTGAAAGAGCACCCTAACCTCAACCCACCCCGCATTCATAACTCCACCTTCTGTGGGTTTCTTGATTGTTTATATGTGTTCAGTGCAGGGATAATTTCCTGAAAAATCTGGCAAAAGGGCCTTGAAGGGCGGTCCGGTGGCACAGTGGTTAGCACTACTGCTTTTGCCGCCGGGGGCCCGGGTTCGATCCTGGCCCCCGTTCACTGTCTGTGTGGAGTTTGCATATTCTCCCCGTGTCTGCGTCAGTCTCATCCCCACAACCCAAAGATATGCAGGGTAGGTGGATTGTCCATGTTAAATTGCCCTTAATTGGAAAGTAAAGGACCTTAAAAACACAGATCCTGGTCGGAGCTACCGAGTGAACAACCTCCCCTCACATGTCGCCACTGATAGTCTGGTGGACAATTAAATAACTCACTGGAGGGGGGGGGGCTCCACAAATATCCCCATCATCAATGATGGCGGAACCCAGCACATCAGTGCAAATGATGAGGCTGAAGCATTCGCAACAATTGTCAGCCAGAAAAACCGAGTGTTTAGATTGATCTCCGTCTTCTCTGGAGTCCCCAGCATTACTGATGTCAGTCTTCAGCCAATTCGATTCACTCCACATGGTATCAAGAAATGGCTGAAGGCACTGGATACTTGCCAAGGCTATGGACCCTTCCAATATTCCAGTAATAGTACGGAAAATGTGTGCTCCAGTATAGCTAGAACATTGGCATCTACCTGGCAATGTGGAATATTGCCCAGTTGTGTCCTGTATACAATAATGAGGACAAATCCAACCCTGACAATTACCATCCCAGCAGTATACACTCCATCATCAGTTAAATGATGAAAAGGGTCATCAACAGGGCTATTACTGAGAGGCAGTTATCTGTCAGTCACCTGAGGCCTGTTTAGTGACACAAGGGTGTACATTGTATTCTTCTCTTTGAAGCTTAAGTAGTGTGAGTCACCCTGGTTAGCTGAGGTCTGTATAAAAGACAGACAGAAAGCGCACTCCGTAAGCTTTGTGCAGGTGAAGGAGACACATCCTGAGTGAGTGAGACACATCCAGAGTGGGAATTGGAACTTGGTAATTTGGTGCAGTGAGGTAATTCGGTGCAGAGTGGGAGAAGGTGCTTTTTCCCTACCGTTTTGTTCCCCTTCTTCTGGCCTGTAACTTTTAATCTGCAGGGAGAGAACCAGAGAGCATCCTGGGAAGTGATTTTTATTATTTATTTTTATTTTTATTACCTTTTCAAATCGTGTGGGGGGGGGAAAACTGAAGTGACATCACAGTAAAGCTGTGACCTGATTGGCTGGTTGGGAATCTACACTAAATTTAAAAATTGAACATTGTTAAACTAATTAAACATAATTACATAATTACCTAATTATAATTTAGAGGGGTATCTAAGACAGAGATTGGAGAGAACTGTATTTAGCTTTCACATTTATAGTCGAAATCTAGTGCTAGGAAACATATAGTTAACAGTAACATTTTATTTAATTTTTAATTTTTACAATTTAAAAAAATTTAATTTACCAATTAATTAACACAATGTCAATTAGAAGGGTGCAGTGCTTTGACTGTGAGATGTGGCAGGTCCGGGAGGCTTCCAGCGTCCCGGATGGCTTCATCTGCAGAAAGTGCACCCAACTAGAGCTCCTCACAGACCGCATGGTTCGGTTGGAGCAGCAGTTGGATGCACTTAGGAGCATGCAGGTGGCAGAAAGCATCATAGATAGCAATTATATAAATGTGGTCACACCCAAGGTGCAGGCAGAGAAATGGGTGACCACCAGAAGGGGCAGGCAGTCAGTGCAGGAATCCCCTGTGGTTGTCCCCCTCTCAAACAGGTATACCCTTTTGGATACTGTCGGGGGGGATAGCCTATCAGGGGAAAACAGCAGCAGCCAGAGCAGTGGCACCACGGCTGGCTCTGATGTTCAGCAGGGAGGGTCAAAGTGCAGAAGAGCAATAGTCATGGGGGACTCTATAGTCGGGGCACAATAGGCACTTCTGTGGACGTGAAAGCGACTCCAGGATGGTATGTTGCCTCCCTGGTGCCAGGGTCCAGGATGTCTCCGAACGGGTAGCGGGCATCCTGAAGGGGGAGGGCAAACAGGCAGAGGTCGTTGTACATATTGGTACTAACGACATAGGCAGGAAGGGGCATGAGGTCTTGCAGCAGGAGTTCAGGGAGCTAGGCAGAAAGTTAAAAGACAGGACCTCTAGGGTTGTAGTCTCAGGATTACTCCCTGTGCCATGTGCCAGTGAGGCTAGAAATAGGAAGATAGAGCAGCTAAACACATGGCTAAACAGCTGGTGTAGGAGGGAGGGTTCTGTTATCTGGACCACTGGGTGCTCTTCCGGGGCAGGTGTGACCTGTACAAGAAGGACGGGTTGCATCTAAACTGGAGAGGCATAAATATCCTGGTCGCGAGGTTTGCTAGTGTCACACGGGAGGGTTTAAACTAGTATGGCAGGGGGCGTGGGTACCGGAGCAATAGGTCAGAAACGAAATGAAATGAAAATCACTTACTGTCACAAGTAGGCTTCGATGAAGTTACTGCGAAAAGCCCCTAGTCGCCACATTCCGGCGTCTGTTCGGGGAGGCTTGTACGGGAATTGAACCGTGCTACTGGTCTGCCTTGGTTGCTTTAAAAGCCAGCTATTTAGCCCAGTGTGGAGAAGGTGAAAGCATTGAGGGAGAACTAGGGAATAGGGCCAGTATGGCTCTGAGGAAGAGCAGACAGGGTGATGTTGCTGAAAACAACGGGCTTGGAGGGCCAAAGGGCCTGTTCCTGTGCTGTACTTTTCTTTGTTCTTTGTACTTACTCAGCAATAACCTGCTCACAGACATTGAGTTTGGGTTCCACCAGGGCCACTCAGCTCCTGATCTCATTTCAGCCTTGGTTCAAACATGGACAAAAGAGCTGAATGGCAAAGGTGAGGTGGGAGTGACTGCCCTTGACATCAAGGCAGCATTTGACCAATTATGGTATCAAGGAGCCCTCGCAAAACTAGAGTCAATAGGGATTGGGGGGGCCAAACTCCCCTCCAGGCCATTCACCATTCCTTCACTGTCACTGGATCAAAATCCTGGAACTCTCTTCCTAATAGCTCTGTGGGTATACCTACACTTCAGCGATTGCAGCGACTCAAGAAGGCAGCTCACCATCACCTTTTCTCGAGGGTTGGAGTGATACCTGGCACAAAAGAAGATGGTTGTGGTGATTGGAGGTCAGTGATCTCAGCTCCAGGACATCACATCACTGCAGAAGTTCCTTGGGGCAATGTCCTTAGTTCAACCATCTTCAGCTGCTTCATCAATGACCTCCCTTCCCTCATAAGCTCAGAGGTGGGGATATTTGCGTATGACTGCACAATGTTCAGCATCATTCACGACTCCTCAAATACCGAAGCAGTCCATGTCCAAATGCAGCAAGACCTGGACAATATCCAAGCTTGGGCTGACCAGTGGCAAGTAACATTCGTGCCACACAACTGCTGGGCAATTACCATTTCTAACAAGAGTGGACCTAACCATTGGCCCATGTCATACAATGACATTACCATTGCTGAAACCCCACTATCAACATCTTGGGGGTTACCATTGATCAGAAACTGAACTGGACTAGCCGTATAAATACTGTGTCTACCAGAGCAGATCAGAGGCTGGGAATCCTGCGGCGAGTAACTCACCACCTGATTCCCCAAAGCTTGTCCACCATCTACAAGGCCACAAGTCAGGAATGTAATGGAATACTCTGCACTTGTCTGGATGGATGCGGCTCATAAACACTAAAGAAGCTTGATACCGTCCAGGAAAAAGTAGCCCACTTGATTGCTACCCCTTCCACAAACATCAACCCTCCACCACCAACGGACAGTAGCAGCCCTGTGCACCATTTACAGGAAGCACCGCAGGAACTCACCAAGGTTCCTTAGGCAGCATCTTCCAAACCCACAATGAGTACCATCCAGAAGGACAATAGCAGCAGATATCTGGGGACACCACCACCTCGAAATTCCCCACCAAACCACTCACCATCCTGACTTGGAAATATATCGCCGTTCCTTCACTGTCGCTGGGTGAAAATCATGGAACTCCCTTCCTAACAGCACCATGGGTGCACCTACACCTCAGGAACTGCAGCAGTTCAGGAAAGCAGCTCACCACCACCTTTTCTCAAGGGCAACAAGAGATGGGCAATAAATGCTGGTTTAGCCAGCAATGCCCACATCCTATAAATGAATAAAAGAAAAGTGGAGGAACTTGAGGGCAAGGTATCATTTTTGCAATACGAACAGTGAAGTGGTGCAATTTGTGCATCAACCTCTGTATTCACATTTCACTAGGTATCTCCTCCTCACTACAAGTTACTGGTCATATACAACTAGTTTGTGCTTGCAGTACTCAGAAAGTAACGTCTACTGTTAGATGTGATTCCGCAATTAGACAGCACTTCCCGAGAGTGCTAAAAATTGCACTAACAACACTGATACCTTTCTTCCCAGTATGTTTTTGACCATGAGGGTGGGAGCCAGAGTAGGTCTGGAACAAAGAATGGAATGTCATAAAAAGGAAGACATAGCTGGAACTGTACAAGTTATCGTAGCAACACTTTATTTGGAGGAAGTAAGTGGAATTGAAGGAGAAGTTGTTCAATGTGGGAACAATGTCAGCCAGGCAGTGGAAAGTGAATGTTTGCACCTCCGTTTAAGGACGAAATGAAGGGCCGTCAGATTGTCCTGATGGGCGATGGAGATGTGGAGGGATTCGACATCCATGGTGAAAGGAACATGTGCCTGAAAATTGTTAAAAGTGCATGGGAATAAAATACATCAGTGATGTTGTTGGTGAAATTCTTAGCACCCTCAGGATTGTTCAGTAAGTGCTGTCCAATTGTGGATTCGCAAATAATGGTCGACATTATGCTCTTGAGTTTTGCAAGCATGAGCCAATTGATTATGGTCAGCGACTTGTGATGAGGAGCATATACCTCATGAAATGTGAATATTCTTAAGTTGATGGGTGATTTGCACCACTTTGCATTACAAAAACGATACCTTGCCCTTAACCGTCATAACGTTTCTGCATTTGATTAACTATTGATTACTCGTTAAACTCATCACAGAAAGTTGCATATGGTAGTAACAAATGGCTTTAAGTATTCTTTTAAAGATCCAGTTATTGTTAATGACTACCAATGAACCTCCCTAGGCCAGAAACTGAACAATTAGAAGTGTGGCAGCTGGTGGAAAAGCTATGGATGTGGGTGGGAAGAGACTGGACAAGGGGAGGAAAAAAATATTTCAGATGGTAAGAAATCAGTTCAGTGGGGCAAGAACAGGCTGAAATGATGGGCATGATTCTCCCCAAAGGGAACAAAGTCCCCTAGCGAGCGTGTTTAGCGGCGTGTTTCCTGGCGCTCGCAGTGTCGAGAAACATGTGGCTATTCAACATGTTGTATAAGGGGCCTGAACGGGGAATACACGGCTGAGGCCGTGCATAGCTCCGTTTTGTACAGTGGTGAACTCCCCAGCGTAGTGAGAGATTTTTAAATGGCGTCCAAATCTCCGAGGCCCTCTGTGGAGGCAGGAGATATCAAAGAGTTGGTGTTCAGCCTCCACTAGGTGGAGGTGGGTTTGCCTCTGCCACCAATGGTGGTGTTGGAGCTGGTAGAATATTGCTGCTAGTTCAGAGCTGGATTAAAATGAGAGAGGAAAGCAGAGAAATTGTGATGATCATTATCACACCAACAGTTCTGAATAAAAAGAGGGTAAGAGGCTAGAGGGAAGGGTCCTGCTGGAACAAGGGTGTTGAAGACCAGAGGGAGAGTGGGCGCTGTGCAGGGAATCTCTGATGGAAAAAATGAGCTCAGTGGCAAGGGTGACAGAAGAGCTCATATTCATGTTTGGGGTGTGGGAGGGAGAGAGAGAGAGAGAGAGAGAGAGAGATGCTGCTGCTCTCACTGGACCAGTAATCCAGAGGCCCAGGTTGATGCTTTGGGGTCATGGGTTCAAATCCTGCCATGGGAAATGGTGGAGTTTAAATTCCATTAACTAAATCTGAAATTGAAAGATTGAAAGATAGTCTCAGTGATAGTGACCACGAAACTGTCATCGATTGTTGTAAAAACCCATCTGGGAATCCATTTTCCTTCCATGGATTTAGATTTGGAGTTGGGTTTATTGTCACGTGTGCCGAGATACCGTGAAAAGAATTGTTCTGCGTACAGTCCAGACAGTTCATTCTATACTTGACAAACATAGCACACAAAGGTTTGTACAATTATAAGAGATGTCGGAAGAGGATCTGTGGGAGAGAACTCGCAGAGAGTCACCACGCTCCGGTGCCATCTTGGTCTGGCCTACGTGTGACTCCAGAGCCATAGCAATGTGGTTGACTCTTAACTACCCTCTGAAATGACCCTGCAAGCCACTCAGTTCAAGGATAATTGGGGATGGGCAACAAATGCTGGACCTCAAAAGAAATGTTGAGCTTAAAATTTATTGGGAGCTTGGGGGCGGTGGGTGATAAAGGGACTGATGTCAAGATCTTTTGCTGAGGATTTTAGTTATTGTACTTGCACAGACTGTCAAGTTAATCCTTTTGGGTCTAAATGAGATCAATCACTATGCTTGTTAGCCAGATTTTGGATAAGAGTATCTAAATTTTGGATAAGAATATTTAAATTTTCAGACTTGATTCTTCAGTTGTACTTTTAGAGAGTGACTGGTGAATCACCTGATTAGCTATTTCCAACCAGCACAATTAGTCAATTTTTAAGTATGTTTTTGTTATAAATCAGTTCCTCCGGCTTACGAGTAGTAACTGAAAACTTCCAGCAGAGTGGAGCCACTGATTGGCTGTTGCAGGGAAAATTTGCATCAGTGCATTGCGGTCACTATATCCAGAAGGTGTACCTGAGCAAGACACCCTCCGTGTTCAAGTAAAGGCAAGCACCCAGCAGATGGCAGCAGAGCGGAGCCGCTGATTGGCTGTTGCAGGGAAAATTTGCATAAGTATATTGCGGTCACTGTATCCAGAAGGTGGTTTGTGGAGGAGTTGTCAGCGACAGTTAAACCCCAAACACTTCTTCAGTGTTTCCCTCTATACCTCCTCTAACCAAAAAAAACAACCAATCACTGTAAGGATCCCAGCCTAGTAAAGATCAAGAGGGAGACTCGAGGGCAGGTAGAAGTAGAAATAAGTTGAACCGTGACGTCACAGCCAGCAGGTAAGTGATTGGCTGATGACTGGTAAGTAGTTTTTCTTTTCCTTAAGGTGTATTGATAAGGTAAGGTTTTTCTATTTCTATTTTTTTATATTGTGTGATTGGTAACAATTTTTCTTTTTTTTTTCCTTTTTTATTTATCTGGTATTTGATATTACAGTTGGACTAAGTTAAGTTTAAGATTAAAAATGGCAGGAAATCTCAGACCCGTGTTATTCTCCTCTTGCTCAATGTGGGAGCTCAAGGACGTGGCTGATGTTCCTGGCTCCTTCACGTGCGGGAAGTGTGTCTAGCTGCAGCTCTTGTTAGACCGCATCACTTTGGAACATCTGCGATGCTGAGGAGGTCGTGGATAGCACGTTTAACGAATTGGTCACACCACAGATTAGGATTGCTGAGGAGAAAGGGAATGAGTGACCAAAAGGCAGAGAAAAAGCAGGAAGGCAGTGCAGGTGTCCCCTGCGGTCATCTCCCTCCAAAACAGGTATACCGTTTTGGATACTGTTGGGGGAGATGGCTCACCAGGGGAAGACAGCAGTAGCCAGGTTCATGCCACCGTGGCTGGCTCTGCTGTACAGAAGGGTGGGAAAAATAGTGTAAGGGCTAAAGTCATATGGGATTCAATTGTAAGTGGAGTAGATAGGCAGTTCTATGGTCGAAAACGAGATTCCCGAATGGTATGTTGCCTCCCAGGTGTACGGGTCAGGGATGTCTCAGATCGGCTTCTGGGGGAGGTGGGACTACTACAAATTGGACGGTCTACACCTGGGCCGGACTGGAACCAATGTCCTTGGGGGTGCTTTTGCTAACGCTGTTAGGGAGGGTTTAAACTGATGTGGCAGGGGGATGGGAACCAAATGAGGAGGTTAGTGGACAGCAATGAGGTAGTAACTAAAGCCTGTAAGGAACTAGATCATGAAGTCAGCGTGACTAAGGGGAAGAGTAGGCAGGGAGCAGATGATAAACACAAAGGGACTGGTGGTCTGAGGTGCATTTGTTTTAATGCAAGAAGTGTAGTAGGTAAGGCAGATGAATTTAGGACTTGGATTAGTACCTGGGAGTATGATGTTATTGCTATTACTGAGACTTGGTTGAGGGAAGGGCATGATTGGCAACTAAATATACCAGGATATCGATGTTTCAGAGCGAGGTAAAAGGGGTGGAGGAGTTGCATTACTGGTCAGAGAGGATATCACAGCTGTGCTGAAGGAGGGCACTATGGAGGACTTGAGCAGTGAGGCGTTATGGGCAGAGCTCAGAAATAGGAAGAGTGCGGTAACAATGTTGGGGTTGTACTACAGACCTCCCAACAACGAGCGTGAGATAGAGGTACAAATATGTAAACAGATTATGGAAAGATGTAGGAGATACAGGGTGGTGGTGATAGGAGATTTTAATTTTCCCAACATTGACTGGGATGCACTTAGTGTCAGAGGTCTAGATGGAGCAGAATTTGTAAGGAGCATCCAGGAGGGTTTTCCAGAGCGGTATGTAAATAGTCCAACTCTGGAAGGAGCCATACTGGACCTGGTGTTGGGGAATGAGCCCGGCCAGGTGGTTGAATTTCAGTTGGGGATTACTTTGGGAATAGTGATCACAATTCCGTAAGTTTTAGAATACTCATGGACAAAGATGAGAGTGGTCCTAAAGGAAGAGTGCTAAATTGGGGGAAGGCCAACTATACCAAAATTCGGCAGGAGCTGGGGAATGTGGATTGGGAGCAGCTGTTTGAAGATAAATCCACATTTGATATGTGGGAGGCTTTTAAAGAGAGGTTGATTAGAATGCAGGATAGACATGTCCATGTGAAAATGAGGGACAGAAATGGCAAGATTAGGGAACCATGGATGACAGGTGAAATTGTGAGACTAGCTAAGAGGAAAAAGGAAGCACACATAAGGTCTAGGCGACTGAAGACAGACGAAGCTTTGGAAGAATATTGGGAATGTAGGACCAATCTGAAATGAGGAATCAAGAGGGCTAAAAGGGGTCATGAAATATCTTTAGCAAGCAGGGTTAAGGAAAATCCCAAAGCCTTTTATTCATATATAAGGAGCAAGAGGGTAACTAGAGAAAGGGTTGGCCCACTCAAGGACAAAGGAGGAAAGTTATGCGTGGAGTCAGAGAAAATGGGTGAGATTCTTAACGAGTATTTTGCATCGGTATTCACCGAGGAGAGGGACATGACAGATGTTGAGGTTAGGGATAGATGTTTGGTTACTCTAGGTCAAGTCGGCATAAGGAGGGAGGATGTGTTGGGTATTCTAAAAGGCATTAAGGTGGACAGGTCCTCAGGTCCGGATGTGATCTATCCCAGGTTACTGAGGGAAGTGAAAGAGGAAATAGTTGAGACCTTAACAGATATCTTTGCAGCATCTTTGAACATGGGTGAGGTATCGGAGGACTGGAGAATTGCTAATGCTGTCCCCTTGTTTAAGAAGGGTAGCAGGGATAAGCCAGGTAATTATAGACCGGTGAGCCTGACGTCAGTGGTAGGGAAGCTGCTGGAGAAGATACTGAGGGATAGGATCTATTCCCATTTGGAAGAAAATGGGCTTATCAGTGATAGGCAACATGGTTTTGTGCAGGGAAGGTCATGTCTTACCAACTTAATAGAATTCTTTGAGGAAGTGACAAAGTTGATTGATGAGGGAAGGGCTGTAGATATCATACACATGGACTTCAGTAAGGCATTTGATAAGGTTCCCCATGGTAGGCTGATGGAGAAAGTGAAGTCTCATGGGGTCCAGGGTGTACTAGCTAGATGGATAAAGAACTGGCTGAGCAACAGGAAACAGAGAGTAGTAGTGGAAGGGAGTTTCTCAAAATGGAGAACTGTGACCAGTCGTGTTCCACAGGGAACCGTGTTGGGACCACTGTTGTTTGCAATATACATAAATGATCTGGAGGAAGGTATAGGTGGTCTGCTTAGCAAGTTTGCAGATGACACTAAGATTGGTGGAGTAGCAGATAGTGAAGGGGACTGTCAGAGAATACAGCAGAATATAGACAGATTGGAGAGTTGGGTGGAGAAATGGCAGATGGAGTTCAATCCGGGCAAATGCGAGGTGATGCATTATGGAAGATCCAATTCAAGAGCGAACTATACGGTAAATGAAAAAACCCTGGGGAAAATTGATGTACAGAGAGATCTGGGTGTTCAGGTCCATTGTACCCAGAAGGTGGCTGCGCAGGTCGATAGAGTGGTCAAGAAAGCATACGGCATGCTTTCCTTCATCGGAAGGGGTATTGAGTACAAGAGTTGGCAGGTCATGTTACAGTTGTATAAGACTTTGGTTCGGCCACATTTGGAATACTGCGTACAGTACTGGTCGCCACATTACCAAAAGGATGTGGATGCTTTGGAGAAGGTGCAGAGGAGGTTCACCAGGAAGTTGCCTGGTATGGAGGGCGCTAGCTATGAAGAGAGGTTGAGTAGATTAGGATAATTTTCATTAGAAAGTCAGAGGTTGAGGGGGGACCTCATTGAGGTCTACAAAATCATGAGAGGTATAGACAGGTGGATAGCAAGAAGCTTTTCCCAGAGTGGGGGACTCAATTACTAGGAGTCACGAGTTCAAGGTGAGAGGGGAAATGTTGAAGGGAGAAATGGCCAGATTTGCGGTTAGCAACACGTCAGAAATTGAATTTTGGACTCCCCTGAAAAACCACACAATTTACCATTTCTTCCTTCAGTTTCATATCGTGTGTTAATTATTTTATTTCTCCTGCGTCTAATTTCTACGTTTAACTGCTTTAATAAAAAGGATGTTGCAGTGAGGTAGCACAATGTCTTTGGTTTGTGGAACTGATTCAATTTAAAACCGAAAGCATTTCTCATGGTATTTTTTCACCATGCTGCATCAACGTTGAAGCCAGGTGCCCTGAGGCAGCCAACAGTGTCGGGTTTACTTTTCACGTGTACAGCTGGATACACCGCCTTTCCCTGACCATTTAAGAAGCTTATTGAAATTGTCTGTGAATCTGCAGTTTAGAATACTGCCAAGTTAACCCTAATTCCCCATCCCATTCCCTGGATTTAACTTCTATACATACATAATGAAGGTCAACTTCCAGAATAGTCTTTGAGATTTCTATGCGGTCTAATTGTGCAATATTATTATATTGTGTTGTTTGCCGTGCGCAGGATGCTCATACTCCCAAAGTCCAGAAAAGATCATATGCCACTCTATCACTTCCCCCTGTTCTCCTGTCAAATATTCATCCAACTCCCTCCTTGTAGTGCCTGTTATAGGTTCAATTTCTTTCTTTCCTTTGGGCAAGTGCCAACCTAACAAGTGCCTGTACTTTATGAAGTTGTAAAGTGATAAGGCCCTGCACAAGTACAAGTCTTATTAAGTGCTGTGGTATAACCCGATGTGGTACATGTTGTTTGGCATCAGGCACTGAGAGTTCTGACCTCTGTCCATCACTCTTCAGGTGTAAGACCTGAAACTTATCAAAGCTAAAGAAGGTGATCTGAAAACAAAATGATAATATTGTCATAAGTGTTTGAAGTGATTACTGAGTGGTAGAGGCTCAAAACCAAACACCAGCACCCTGTTCACTTAACTGAGAAAGATTTATAAGGTGCAGAACAGACGAGAAATAAAGGAAACGAGTCGTTTGAGCATTGCATTCAACATCTTTAAGAGATTATCCTCTGTAAAACCACAGGGTTCTTTGATTTGGACCATTGCTTATATTGATTCTTTTTTTTAGTGGCAATTTTCAAAGTAAGTGTGCAGTAAATTGCCAGCTATTGTGTGCGTACATTATTTTATTGCCTGGGTACATTTATTGCCACCTTATGTACAAAGAAGCTTCGATACTTGGTGTGCTGTACATGGAAGGACAGGCTTGCTTCGTTCTTCTGAGAAAATGGGACCATTTCCTAGAGAACCTGCTGGGAATTCTCAGTTGGAATGACATTGAACAGCTGCAGTCTGACAATAAGCGTAGCTTGGGAAGCAGGTAATCATGAAGGCAGCCACTGGACTTAACAATAATGAAAACAAGAACATCAAAGAAAATTCTTCCAGAATTTGTTTTCACCAGCACATGCTCTCTGTAGCCCCACCTCTCAGCCTGATGCTGATTACTGACGCAAACTGGAGTATAATTAAACTTGGATGCCTTATTAGAGTGACATTTTTCGTGCATGTATTTTGCCAGCAGTGATTGTCCGCACAGTGTTTACTTGATAGACATCCACATATCTTAATTTCATGTCATCATATGACAATTCCTGCCCCACCCTAACTGCCTCTTCCACCCTGCCCCCAATCCAGCACAGACTTTGGTTTGAGCCAGCCATTCTTCTCATCTTTGTGCCGCAGAAAGCAGTACGCTGATCCAGCAAACCCTCAGATGAGGAAAGGTTTCCCATTCCATCTTTTCTAAAGAAATTATGGGCAAATTCTTTTTTCCCCCCTCGTTCATGGCTGCGATTTTCCGGTGCAAGTGAATGGAGTTTTGGCGGGAATGCCAAATTTTCCCTTCTCGCTTGCAGCGGACAAGACCGGAGAATCCTACCATTTCTTTAGTTTTATCTGCTGCAGAAGACCCCTCGACTTCTCTCCCCTTATCTCCTCTGCCCTTTCCTGTCAGCCTCTTGGCATCTCTTCCTCCACACCGGGGACAGACATTCAGTTGTGTAGCGCAGAGGGCCACTGTCTGCGCAGAATTGTTAAGTGATACCAATGAGGAAAGCAACACAGGTAGCTTGAAGTGGAGAAAGTGGATGATTTCCCCCTGCCCCTTTTCTCCATGCTGTCTTCTACCCCAATTTCTCCCTTCTACCCCTCTCACTCATTCCTTCTCTCACTCCTCTGAGCTTTCTCCCCATAGTTTATCCTCATTCTTCTACTTTAAGTTGTGTTTGTTCGAGATCCTGATTACCCTTGCTGCCCTACTTAGAAGACAAAGCAGGGAGAAAGAAATGGGCGCCTCCTTCCCAGGACAGCTGTAAACGCTGCATCAAGTGTTTGTTTACCCTCTGTACATGAAACAATGCTATCATTGTTTTGGTACAGTGCAGTACTCAGCTTGCCAACTTGAATTTGTTCCAAATTAATCAGGCACATTTTGTGGCCTCACTTCTAATTTAATTAAACGAGGATCAATTTGATATATTGTGGTTGTGGAGGCTTTCATCGTCATGAATAGGAACACTGTGATGATGTAATATATAGTCAACTCCAAATATCAGAGAGATATAGCTTAATGCATTTTTAGACATTTACCTACTCAACCAGTTTGACAACTATCTTTCCAGTGCATGTCTGGTAAAATAAAGCCAAGTGTGTAATAATTTAGCACATGGAGGGACTGAGGCAGTTTCAGAAAAGAGTCTTTCGTCCCAACATGTTCTGATTGGGTTGCTAAGCAGGGAGAGGAGGATCAATCTCTACTTAATTGTAATTCTGTGTGAGTGTGTGTATTGGGGGGGGGGGGGGGGGGTAGGAGTGATTTATGTTTGGGGACCTTTGTGAGTGTATGGGGGGGGGGTATAGTTTAATTGTGGGGACCTGTGTATGTGTTGGGGGGGTGAGGGGGAGGAGTGGTTTATGTGTGGGGACCTATTTGTGTATTGGAAGGGGGGGGGGGGGTTATATGTGGGGACCTGTCTGTGTGCATTGGCCGGGGAGGGGAGTAGTTTATTTGTGAGGACCTGTCTGTGTATATTGCAAACAGCAGGCTCCTGTGTTGCGCTAGTGGTACTGTACGAAAAATGTTGAAACCAGTGGGTGTGGGAGCCTATTGAATGTAATAAATATGTAGATGATGTTTTGTTATGAATTCCTGATTTAATCATTGCCTTTGCATTGCTCACCATGCACTGAATAGGAATGTAAGGTGAGCTGCATATTTAACTGATATGGAACTTTGTCTTATCCCCTCAGGGCCACAACAGTTTACATGTGACATTCTAAGTAACAGCAGGGAGGTTCTCCCATTCACCATGCACACCTCAACCAACATCAAAAAATAAGTGATCAGTTTATTTATCATATTGCTGTTTGCGCACATTGGCTGTTAACATTGTGACAGTGACTATACTTCAGAAACATCCAATTGACTGTGATGTGCTTTGGGACATACTGGGCGGTGAAAACTCCGATATTAATGCAAGTTCTTTATTTTCTTAAGCAGGATGCAAGCATGACCCCGAGCTTCAATAGGTCTGTCATTTTCATTCTCCACCTTGCTCTCAGGCTGACATCTCTGTTCTTGGTCTGCTGTGCTCTTCCAGCAACGTGCAATGTAAGCTTGAGGAGTAACATCTTGTCCATCAATTAGACACTTTGCAGCCTTCTGGACTCGACATTAGTTCAATAATTTCAGGCCATGAACCCATAGGACGGCACGTAGCACAATGGTTAGCACAGTTGCTTAAGACACCAGGGTCCCAGGTTCGATTCCTGGCTTGGGTCTCTGTCTGTGCGGAGTCTGCACTTTCTCCCTGTGTCTGCGTGGGTTTCCTCCAGGTACTTTGGTTTTATCCCTCAAGTCCCGAAAGACGTGCTTGTTAGGTGAATTGGACATTCTGAATTCTCCCTCAGTGTACCCGAACAGGCGCCGGAGTGCAGCGACTAGGGGATTTTCACAGTAACTTCATTGCAGTGATAATGTAAGCCTACTTGTGACACTAATAAAGATTAAGAACCCATTTTATTTTCCCTATTTTGTTTTATTTTCTTTGCATATTAGGGTTTTTCTCTTACTTTTGCTTTCAGATAGCAGGACCACCTGCTCCAGCACATTTTCGTTTCTTTGCTTCTTTTCTTACCCCTTCATCTCACCATTTTCTTTGACTAGAGCAGTGATGGGCAATCTAGGCTAGCGAGTGGGCAGCATGACTGGTCCTCTTTCATCTCAATGGGCCACAAAATTGAAATAGGACTTGTTCACAAACCTTGACCTTATTAATAAGATTGAATACATTGAACACGCAGCAAATATTTCACAATGGGTTGGAGAAAATGCTTTATCATTCATATATTAATAGAACCATCAACTTCAAGTAGTGTAAACAAAGAAGTATTTATGCTTTGATTAAACGCAGAGGGAGTGTCCGGCTTTTACAGTCAGTGTGTGTAAGCGCACACCTCTCTTTACGTGTGTATCACTTTAGTCATGCAGTAGGACAAAAACTACGCAGATGGAAATCAGCGGAACCTGGCAAACCTGCGTGTGGGCAACAGTCAACAAAATGTCTCGCGGGCCACACTCAGAATGCCGCCCGGGGGACTTGGGTTGCCCGCCACTGCCCTATAGGATTAACTCTTCTGTCATTTAGTCTCTCCTATCTTCTACCCTATCGCACATCTTCCTTTTATCCGTGTACCAGCTACCCCTTTCTCAAAACCTATTCCATCTCTAACTTTTCCCAAGTTTCCGATGGAAGCTCCCAAGCCTGAGAGGCTAACTCTATTTCTCTCTCCCCAAATGCTGTCTGACCCGCTGAGTATTCAGCATTTTCCATTTTTCATCTCTTTCCTCGGGTAATCATAAATATCTGCATTAGAGCAGCGGGTTCAACATTCATCTGGCATTCATTTGGGCCTGCTGATACCTCTTCCTGTTTGTTAAATTTTGGGGAAGGTAGAAACAACATGTTTAGAAAGTGTTCTGACCTTGTATTTTGCAATTGCTGGTTGGGACATATGGAGCTCATTAATTTGATCATGTAAAAGCTTGTTATTTACAGTCAATGGAGGACATTATAATCCTCCTGTCCTGGAGGAATTTTCTTTCATTCCTCCGTCAGTTTTATTTGATGTTCTTCTCCATTCGCAACATCACAAACACCGTTACCCATTCCAGTTTTTGAACCAAAAGGAAAGGCAGGTAACTTTATTCCCAAGTTACCAGGCGATGCATAGTTCAGGCTGATGGAATTAAAATCGACCTGTTAAGTTTCTCCAAGTTCCATCCGTCCACCAGAACTGTTTTCCAATTTGGCTCAAGTTTGCCTGTCACCTCTGAAGGAATCGATCTCAGCCCCATTCAGCATTTCTCCCCTGGCTGTCAGTGGGAGGCATGCATTGGTATTTGATAACAGAATGCTCGGCTTCTCTCATCATGTGTAAGTGTGCGAATGCACCACTAAACACCTTTTAGCTTATTCTTCTTGAAAAGGGCTGATTTTACTCGGTTGAATCCCGCTCTTTTGGCTAGATCCGCACCAGGTCCTGGTAGATGCACAGCTCGCTGTTCTCCCACTTGCAGCTCTGTGTCTGCTTGGCCCACCGCAAAATCTGTTCCTTATCCAGGAACCAGTGATTTCGCACCACCATCGCCCTCGGCGGCTCGTTCACACGCGGTCTCCTTGCAAGCGTTCTGTGTGCTCTATCCACTTCCAAGGGTCGAGCAAACACCCCATCACTCATTAACTTCTCAAACATAATCGTCACATAGACCCTTGCGTCCGTTCCCTCGCAGCCCTCAGGGAGGCCAACAATCCTCAAGTTCTGTCGACGGAACCTGTTCTCCAGGTTCTCTACCTTCTCTTGCCGCCTTTTCTGCTGAACCCTCATCAGAACTGCAGCGCAGTTAGGTGTTCCTCGTGCTCGACCACCTTCTCCTCAACCTTCTGGATCGCCCGACCTTGGGCTTCCAGCCCCTGCTCCACCCGGTCGATCGATGCCTTGATCGGGTCTAGACCTTCCTCCTTTTGCTTGGCGAAACCCTCCTGAATGAATTTCACCAGCTGCTCCGTTGACCACGGAGCCGCTGAGCCAGTACCCTGCACCTCTGCAATGTTTTTCTGTGCTGTGGGTTTCACACATGCCTTCTCTACTCTATTTTTCCTCTTTATACGACCACTTCTGGTCCACGTCTCCATATACTGGTGTGGGATTCCTCCTCACTGACCCATCCACTCCCGAATTTTCAAATAAAATTCGAAAAAAGTCAGGGAAAAAGGTCCAAAAAGTCCGTCACGAACGGGAGCTGCCAAATGTGCGACCTCCTATTCCATGACTGCCACCGGAAGTCCACCTTGAAGCTTATTACACTGTCCACCACTGGTCTATCCATGATACAATGGGCTAGACATTGGTCTTGTGCGGTGGTGAAAAACAGGTAGTATCTGATTGAATGCCCGTTCTATGTAGCACCCGCTAACTTAATTCCATTAACTCCAACAGAAGCTGAATTTTGGCACTGCCTGTTATTGGATGTCGATCCCATGCCATTTATTTTGCGCCGCTACCCGAGACAAATTTATAGCCTCTTGTATTAATGCATCCTGAGTCTACCCAGAGCATTCATGCATTATCAGTAAGCCTACAGTCCTATCTGTTAGTGCACAGTCAGTCTCTATATGGTGCAGTACATGAGAAATCTACCACGGGCACAGGCAGTCTGCACATGGTATAGATTGAATAAAGTAAAGATATTTTTCAAACCATATATTTGGATTTTTTTAAAACTTCAGTAAATGCCTGGTTTTGAGAAATCATTTTTGAAATCTATTCACAAGATATTTGTATACACACGCGCGTGTGTGTGTGTGTGTGTGTGTGTGTGTGTGTGTGTGTGTGTGTGTGTGTGTGTGTGTGTGTGTGTGTGTGTGTGTGTGTGTGAGGAAACCTGACATCAGTATATTTCACACACACAAAATAAAGAAAACTTTGAAAGTGGGGCAAATGGCTCACATTGCAAACATGACTTTTGACAATTCGGATGCTTTTGAATCTGAAGGCATGGAATTAATTTGCGCATCTTTGTAGATTTAAATGGAGATGGGAAGCGAATGGCCCTTTTATGTGGTGTTTGGGATTGGCCACTTTGTTTCCGCTGTTTTTTTTAAAGTTTGTGTTTTTGATTTTCTTTGCTCCTTCTTTATCTTTTACCCGTTGTGCGTTATTTCCTAAACTAGAAGGTGGGATGCTACCTGTTCCTTCCCCTTTCAGCAGAGCAACATTTCAGCAGGCCATTGTGAGCTGTGACTAATCCAATGATTCCATTCCTCCTTCCTATAGGGAAGTGAACCCACAGTCAGTTCCTCCCCAGCGCTGCAACGGAGATTAGAAACTCAATCCTCCGCGGTCAGACAACTGTGGTTCAATTTACATTTTGTAAAACCTTTGATTTCTGTGTGAAGAAACCTCACTTACAGTTTTGCATTATTATTTACAAATCATAAATCTTGCAAATAATAGTTCTAAAATGTTCTTTTACAGGGGATCCAAATGTCAGCTCGCCCTGTGTCCTGAAGTGTGCAGAAAAAGGTCCAGCTAATTGTATACATGGGAGGTGTCCCACTTTAACAACGTCCAGCCCAGCAAACTGTTTGAACATATCAGTACACAGTGGGAGCCAAATCCCAGCTGACCTGATGGAGGCAATGGGCCCGAACTAACCAACAGAATCCTAGAACGAGCACATTTCGCCACATGTTTCTCGGTGCTTGTAACGCCGAGAAACACAACGCTATCTATCACATATCCGGTTAAATACAGGGCCTCAGCAGGGTACGCTCGCCTAAGGGCGCACTTACACTGTTTTCTGCACTGAGGAACTCCACTTACCCAAACTCTCAGTGCAGCAAGAGATCGGGATCCATTTTTAAATGGTGTCCTGATCTCTCCAGCCCCTGACAAGACCCCGGAAACCCATTCCCCAAGCCCCAACTCACTATATGGGGTCCAGGCCCCCCTGCACCCGCACTATGCACCCCCCTCCCCCAATCACCATCACGTAACAAATACCAGCCTGGCATACAGGCACTGCCCCTGCCAGCTTTCAGTGCCACCTGGCCACATTGGCAATGCCAGGTTGCACCCAGGTGGCGGGACAGGCTGGCAGAGCTTGTGTCCAGATGGCACCAACAGTATTAGGGTGACCCTGCCAATGGGCAGGCACCTGGGGGCCTCCGATCCCCTGGGAAACCCTACGAGTGCCGTTCTATCTGGTCCCTGTTTGTGGAGATCAGCACTGAATGGCGCTCGCCCAAGGTCTCGAAGGCGAAGGAGCTAGATCCTAACACCTAGGTTACCTCAGGGAACTGCACATTACAGTGAGACCAGCTGTCTAGCTCTAATATGCAGATTTGCCAAAACGTGATCCCATCCACAATGGGCGGGCTTCACATCCCGTTCGATCGGTTTAGATCTCGTGAGGCATAGCGAACCGGGTAGATCCCGGGAGTGGGGTCTGCCGTAATTTACCAGCCACGCTATGCGTGATGCGCTCCTTTTCGGGTGCAGCGTGGACGGGAAGTCGGGCCTAATAAGTACAAAATTAGGTCCAAATATTGTCCCAAGTACTCCATAGTTTTGATTAAAATATCTCAAGGACCAGACACTATTATTTCATTTGATCAGTTTGCATTTGGCAGATTTAACACCCACTCCCGTAATTATCGGAACATTTAAAACTCTTTAAGATTGGGGTTGGGTAGCACTGTGGCACAGTGGTTAGCACTGTTGCCTCATGGCGCCGAGGACCCGGGTTTGATCCTGGCCCCGGGTCACTGTCCGTTTTCACATTCTCCCCGTGTCTGCGTGGGTCTCACCCCGACAACCCAAAGATATGTAGGGTAGGTGGATTGGCCACACTAAATTGCCCCTTAATTGGTAAAAAAAAAAATTGCGTACTCTAAATTTATATAAAAGATCGGAGTTGCACTTCTGTTGAAGAAACAACCAGTGATTGAATAAATAAAAGTGCCTGAAGTATTGCAGGAAGTGAGCCTCATCAAAGATTCAAAGGGCAGTAATTCACAATGTCTTTAAAAGAATCAAACTAGTTATTGCATTTCCATGTGGAAAAATTATGTTGTGAGGGAATCACTTTAATGCCTAAAGACTAAAGAGCTGGTCATTGACTCCAGGAAGCAAAGTACTGTACACACCCCTGTCAGCATCAACGGGGCCGAGGTGGAGATGGTTAGCAGTTTCAAATTCCTTGGGGTGCACATCTCCAAAAATCTGTCCTGGTCCACCTACGTCGACGCAACCACCAAGAAGGCACAACAGCGCCTATACTTCCTCAGGAAACTAAGGAAATTCGGCATGTCCACATTAACCCGTACCAACCTTTACAGATGCACCATAGAAAGCATCCTATCGGGCTGCATCACAGCCTGGCATGGAAACTGCTCGGCCCAGGACCGCAAGAAACTTCAGAGAGTCGTGAACACAGCCCAGTCCATCACACGAACCTGCCTCCCATCCATCGACTCCATCTACACCTCCCGCTGCCTGGGGAAAGCCGGCAGTATAATCAAAGATCCCTCCCACCCGGCTCACTCACTCTTCCAACTTCTTCCATCGGGCAGGAGATACAGAAGTCTGAGAACACGCACGAACAGACTCAAAAAGAGCTTCTTCCCCACTGTCACCAGACTCCTAAATGACCGTCTTATGGACTGACTTCATTAACACTACACCCTGTATGCTTCATCTGATGCCAGTGCTTATGTAGTTACATTGTATATGTTGTGTTGCCCTATTATGTATTTTCTTTTATTCCCTTTTCTTCCCATGTATTTAATGATCTGTTGAGCTGCTCGCAGAAAAATACTTTTCACTGTACCTCGGTACACGTGACAATAAACAAATCCAAACCAATCCAATCCTTGTGAAAGATGAATTTGCAGTGCCACCTAGTGGTAATATTCTGTTAGTACAATATTGAGAACCTGAATACATTTTTTAAACATATTATGCACTTTGCATCAAATTCCTATGCTGAAATCTTTGCTGCAAATGATGTAATTGTGCAGTAAATTCAAGCACGTGAATCTAGTAAACCTTATTTACCAATTCAAATTTCTTGATTTGCAACAATGTTTGAGCGCTTTAAAACTTAAACTCATAATGTACTTTAAGCAAAGATCATGTATTGTTGTGCATTGATGTTCAAGAAGTGTAAATCTGAAGTCTTGTTCAGGGTCCTTCTGCAGCACCTCCAAAACCTGTAACCTCTACCACCTAGGATAACAAGGGCAGCAGATGCAGAGGATCACCACCACCTACAAGTTCTCCTTCAAGTCACTCATCATCTTGACTTGACACTATATCACCGTTCCTTCGCTGTTGCTATGGTGAAGTCCTGTAACGCCCTTCCGATCAGCACTGTGGGTGTACCTACACCACACGGATCGTCACGGTTGAAGAAGGCAGCTTATCATTACCTTCAAAGGAAATTAGGGATGGGCAATAGATTTTGGCCTGACCAATGACATCTCCATCATGTGAATGAATAAAGAAAATACAAATTAGTTTGCAGGATTTGAATACATTGCCTAGGTTGACACTTGGCATGGGTCAGAGGGGGTGCTGCACTGTCTGAAGTGATTGTTAAATTCCATCAAATCTGTCTGCATGTGTGGACATAAAATATTCTGACATTATTCAAAGAGCAGGAAGTTCTCCCATCCTCCTGTCCATATTCCTCCCTCTGCCAATTACACCAATTATCTGAACATTTTATCTCACTGCTGTATGTAAGATATTGGGATGTACAAAATGGCTGCTGCATGTACCTGTGCATCATTCTACACTTCAGAGTAATGCGTCTTGTGTGAAACGGTTTTGAGTCATTTCCAAGAAATAAGGTAAAATGCCAGAAAGATGAAAATCGCTTTTTTTCTTTTAGTTTATGCATTTTGTGGTGATATGCATCACTGTAAATACACAAGGGGTTAATGTAAATACACTATGACTCAGTAAACACTAGAGGGAGCACCAGAGACATCATGACATGAGGCCATACAGCTAATGCACACATAGAATAGGACACGCCCAATGGGCAGTCAATACTGCCAGCGGTGACACTACCACAAGGGGGCATTACACAACCCATATATAACGACAGGGCACACATGCTCTGTCTCTTTCCACAGGCGACACTTTGAGAGCAGGACAGGGCAGATCAGAAGCATCACACCCACCAAGTGGCTTAGAGCAGACTGGTTAGTTAGACTGAGTTACTATAGCAATATTAGCAGGAGAGTCGAACTCGTAGAGAACTGTGCTAATGGTTCAATAAATCACATTGAACTTACTTCAAAGTCTGGAGTATCTTTTGGTCAAAGCTGCATCGAGTTGCAGCCTGTGTTATCCCAGAGTACATAACACAACATGGTACCAATAGTGCCTGTTGAATCTAGATAGTTCAACTCAGCAAGATCCGTGACTACCAGCAACAGCACCCAGGCAAGATGTTCGAGATTCCGGTTCCTCAGCAGCTCAGGTACCACGGCAATCTCAGTGCCAACTGGCGTGCATTCAAGCAGAGATTTGAGATTTACATGGTAGCATCCGACCTAGATGTCGTGGCCGATGCTGAGAAAATAGATCTTCTACTCACCATTGCGGGTGAAAGTGCAACGGAAATCTTCAACTCCTTCAAGTACTCCAAAGGGCAGGACAAGAGAGACTTCCAGACAGTCCTGGACAAGTTTGAAAACTACTGCGAGGTGAACACAACAGAAATCGGTAAAACTGGTGCCTATACTCGCCACGAGGCAAAGGTAGGCTTGCAACAGAAGCAAACGGCAATTTTGATTGGCAGCCATCTTGCGCAAGGAGCCGCACATGCGCAGTTCCCGAGAAGGCACGAACCGGTCAGTGTTTTGCGCATGCGCAGTTGCAAAAAGAGCGCACAGTGAAGGAAAAGCGATCTGCACATGCACAATCCATTCCTACACTCTACGTCACAAGTGTCATTACGTCAGAGGCCCCGGACCACGCCCACTTAAAGGGGAAATGTCCGAAAATAGTGAAAAAAAAATTTAACGCCAGAAAACACAATTATTTTACCTGGAACGACTGCACAATACCTGAACTTCGACCTGTAGCTGAATGTAACCTCCGCAGAACCCTGCAACAAGCAGTTAGCACCACCTTAAGAGATGATTTAGTCCTTGAAGACTGCGACTCAGACGATGATTTTATCATTGGACATGGCGACCTCAGTACCAAATCCGAACCGCAACGAGATGTCTTGTACGTTGAAGCATCCGACACAGTCATGGACAAGTTCTTCGGATTTGAGGATTCTCAGCCCAGCATAGCCGACATCCCGACCCATGAGTACAGGATTCTGCTGCGGCCTGATGCCAAGATACAGAGAGCGGTACAAGCCCACAGAGAGCGGACTGATGCCAAGAGAGTGGTCCACGCACCATGAAGAGTCCCTGACTCCACACACAAAGCGATGACAGACTCCACAGCGAGACCACTGCACGTCTCCACACAGAGAACACAAGACTCCACAGCGAGACCACTGCACGATTCAGTTGAGAGCGCACAGATCGACTCCACAGGGAGACCACTGCACGACTCCACAGAGAGAGCGATACAAGCCTCCACAGCGAGCTCGTTGACAGACTCCACGATGGAAGCAACGCAAGACTCCAGAGCGCAGTCCTTGCATGAACAAGACCATGAAGGTCTAGCAACCTTATCTGAGCAACCAGCAGCAGACGGTGCAAGTCTGCCACGCTCAAGTGCACAGCAAGACGACTATGACAGTCTACCACGCTCACATGAACAACAAAAAGACTATGACAGCCTACCCAGATTATTTGAACCACCAGAAGAAGACTCTGTACCCAGCTCATCTAACCGACAAGAAGACACTGAAGGTCTACCCACTGTATGTGCGACAAGTGACAAAGGCTTCACAATTCCCATACAAGATGTGCAACATCTCAGCGAGACTGACAGATCTCAGCTCGTGTGTACAGAGGCACTCGACAATCGAAGTGAGGCTACTAGTGACTCCAGTGACACCACATTAATTCAAACCTCATCTACTCGACAAGAACCTGAAATGACTCCAGACGGGGAGCATCAAGAAACCAAAGGTGATTCAGGTGAACCGGAAAGGGCTCCAGACGGGGAACATTGACAAGCCAAAGGTGATTCAAGTGAACCGGATATGACTCCAGATGGGGAGCGCCGAGGAATCCGAGACGGCACGCTCAATGAAACAGCAGATGCCACAAAGTACACTGATACAAGTAACTTTGTGAAGGACTCAAATTCTCCACTCGGTGTGGTCATTGAGCGCAACAAACACAACAACAAAACCTACAAAATCAACAACAAAGACAACAACAAGAAGCGTACCAGAGGCAACAAACTCAACAACAAGCACGTCAATAACAACAATGACAACAACAATGACAACAACAGGTACGACATGGTACAACTCTGCCCATGGAGGACAATGTTACTGCTCAGCTCAGAACAATGGCGAGAGTGCAAACCTACCATGGCATGTCAACGCATCTTACCAATTCACGTTTGCTACACTACGGACAAGCAAACCAGCTTTCAGGAAAGATGTCATCAAGAATTGCTACCACTAGCATTAAAAAAAAAGAGTCCACCTCAGACAATGAAGTGATTTGACCATTTGAACACCTCCTGCTGACTTCTTGGTTACGTAAACACCAGGACCCTGACGGCGTTCACAAGGGAATGACAACATCAACATCGACACTTCCACACAGCACAAGAAAGCCACTCGACCGTGTAAATTCATGAACTTTGGACTCATAACTATTATTTGGTATTGTATAATCCTCAATGTCACCATAACTATTATTTGGTATTGTATAATCCTCAATGTCATCACAACTATTCTTTGATCTTGTATAGTCATCACAGTCATCATAACTTGTACACGTCATCACTTATTTACCTGTTTTTGTTCAATTTTTCTTTTAACACTGTACAGAAAATATGTAACATGAAAAAAGGGGGGATGTGGTGGTATGCATCACTGTAAATACACAAGGGGTTAATGTAAATACACTACGACTAAGTAAACACTAGAGGGAGCACCAGAGACGTCATGACATACAGCTAATGAACACATAGAATAGGACACGACCAATGGGCAGTCAAGACACCCAGAGGTGACACTACCACAAGGGGGCATTACACAACCCATATACAAGGACAGGGTACACATGCTCTGTCTCTTTCCACAGGTGACACTTAGAGAGAAGGACAGGGGCAGATCAGAAGCATCACACCCACCACGTGGCTTAGAGCAGACTGGTTAGTTAGACTGAGTTACTATAGCAAGATTAGCAGGAGAGTCAAACTTGTAGAGAACTGTGTTAATGGTTCAATAAATCACATTGAACTTACTTCAAAGTCTGGAGCATCTTTTGGTCAAAGCTGCATCGAGTTGCAACCTGTGTTATCCCAGAGTACATAACACAACACATTTTAATTCCTTCTCCCTAAGTAAGTGTGACGAGTTCTTGTGAGACAGTGGGTAGCGTCCCTGCCTTTGAACCAGAAGCTCCGGGTTTGAATCCCACCCCGGGACTTGATGGCCAAGGAAGGTGCGTTCATAATGCAGCCAAACAGGTTGATTATCAACCTGCAAATCCTTGCAACACACACCAATGGCAGGTGGTAAGAGCAAGAGAGATTCTTGGTCAGCCAAGTGGTGGAAAGAAAGTACCAGCCTCCACCATCACTATCCATAGCTGCAGATTATAATGTATGAAGTGCACATTTCCACAGCAATTCAGACGCCGATTAAATTGCATGCGAAATGTGCATAATGTCATAAATCAAATGTGTTTTGTTGCATGTTTCTCCAGTTTCAAATGACTATTGATGTAAATTGTAGCTTTATTTGTAAAACCTGCTTCTCTTTTCCGTCCCCTGAGTTCTGCTGTCGTACAGCTCCAATGACTTTGATCTTTTTTGAAACAAGGATGTCAGCCCACACACTCCACAGTTTCTATTTCCCATGGCAATGAAGCCTTGAAGTGGAGCTCTATTCAGCTGCTACAAATAGGCTGTTGGCTGCCTGTACTGTTTGTTATTTGTTTCCCCTCTCTCCCTACCAAACTAAAATACTACAATCAACAAGGATGAGACCAGAAAATCGTTCTAAACAAATCAGGAAGGAACTGACCAGCTCGTCTCTTCTCTCTTGGAAAGAAAAGGTTGAGAGGTGACCCAATCAAGGGTTCGATAGAACGGATACAGAGAGAATGTTTCCTCTCGTGTGGGAGAGCTTAACTAGAGGCCGTCAATATACAGTATTTACCGAGAAATCCAATAGGGAATTCAGAAAAAACTTCTTTACCCAAAGAGTGGTGAGAATGTGGAGTTGCGGACCTCGCTCCCACAGGGAGTGGTTGAAGTAAATCGTATAGATGCATTGGAGGGGAAGGGAGGCAGCAAATGAAGGAGAAGGGAATAGGTGGTAGATTGGGATGAGGAAATTTCGGAGGAGGCTCGGATTGACCAGAGATGTCAGCATGAGCTGGTTGGGCCAAGTGGCCTGTTTCTGAGCCAAATATCGTATGTCTCCTCCCTTTCTCTCTCTGAGGTGTTGACTGTTGCTGAGCTACAATTAGTGACCTTGGATACCTTGCCCAATGGAAAACTCCCCTTGAATAAAAACATAAAATGCTGGAAATACTGAAGAGGTCTGGCAGCATCTGTGGAGAGAGAAACCGTGTTGATGTTTCAGGTTGAAGATCTTTGACTCAAACCATTCTCCATGCCTGATAGTGTGTTTTGACAGGCTCCTCAGCTATACAAGGTGTCACTGTTGGGTTGGATCGTTCTTTTTTGGGGATGTTTTCCACATGTACACTATCTGAAAGGGGACACTGGAATTGCACCTACTTTTCATTTTTTAATACATAAAATAATCCTACAAATAATTTTAAAGCTAATTCAATCATTTCGTAGCCGTCGTACTTTTTAATACATTTTACGGGGTGTGGGCGTCACTGGCTTGACCCTCGAGATTGTATGTCAGTGTCTACTTTGTCTTGCTTTAATCCTGACAGACATCCACCAAAGCACAGTTCAGCTACCTTGTATCTTATTTCAATTATTTATTTTGCTCTGATTTCTTTTCCCAATCATTCCACATCGAGCTGGTAACCCTGATCCCAGTCTTCCCCCAGTACTGTTGCATGGTCAGCCCATCTGTATTGTCTGCTGGTGTGATTCATCTTGTGAATTTATCTTGCTACATTTATTTCCAACAACAGCAACTGCACTCCAAAGATGCTTAATTTATTAGTAAAATGCTTTGGGACATTGTGAAAGGCGCTACATAAATGCAAGTTCTTCCCATCCTATGTCTTTCCTTTCGTCCCAGATTTTCTGAGAAAATGAACAAAGCACAGTCAAACCCACGATATGTCCAATAAGACTGATGAGCCACAATGGGGCTGCCTTATACTCATCATATGCCAGTTTTTCTTTGTTAGATTCCCTATATGGTCAAAGGAGGCCATTTGTCCCATCGTGTCTGCACCAATCCCACCCAGGCCCACTCCCCACCCCATCCCCGTAATCTCACTTAGTATACACATCTTTGGACACGAAGGGGCAATTTTAGAAAGGCTCGCCTATTTGGACTGTGGGAGGGAACCAGAGGGAACCCACACAGAGACAAGGAGAACATGTAATTTCCACAGTCACCCAAAGCTAGAATTGAACCTGGGTCCCTGACGCTGTGAGGCAGCAGTGCCGACCACTATGTTTTGCACTTTTCTGGTTTTTGGTGGAAGTGTGTGTATAACGTCTGTCAGCGGATCCTAAAAATTACTGTCTCGTCATTGCAAGGCTATTTGTGATGACCATAGTTAACATTGTTAGTCGCTCCTTGCTGATGTTTGTCTTCTTTCGTAGGATGACAAAGATCTGGTGCCTGAGTTTGTAAATGCCGAAGGATTGACATGTCTCATCAAGGTTGGAGCAGAAGCTGACCAGAACTATCAGAACTACATCCTGAGAGGTTAGTAAGTACTCTGCCTCTATACAGGGGTCTGCTCTGTTACTTTCTTGCTCCAGGGTCATTTTGTCCTCAGATCACTTTTTAAGAGAAAGGGATTTCGAAGCACAAATTGGGATTGAGATTACGTTTTTGTACTCCTTTATATTTTTTATCCATGCCTGTTTAGGGATTTGCAGTGTTATCCTTTAACTTGTACTATCTTCCTTGCCGATCACTCACTAATCAGCATGATGTTTCTGGGCCTCCTCTTGCCGTCGGGTGTTCGCGAAGAATTGTGTTCCTCCAATCAGGGAGGTTCCTCCAAGTAGGTCTCTTCTAAGCAAGGCTCTGCCAGGCATTGACATCTTATGTTGCATTTTTTGAGGTAAGCCTTCAAGGTGTCTTTAAAGCTCCTCCTTTGTTCCTTTGTTCTCCTCTTATGCGGTAGCCTTCCTTGAGCTGGTTGAAGAAGGTTTTCATTGGCATTCGGGACTCTGACATCCTAAGCACATAGCCAGCCTCAGAGGAGTTGGTTTCGGATTATACTGGCCTCAATACTGGTGCTCTTGGCTCCTTCAAGGAAACTGATGTTAGTATGTCTGTCCTCCCAGCTGATGTGGAGAATCCCTCACAGACAGCGTTGATGGTACCTCACCAGGGCCTTGAGGTGGCGCCTGCACATAGTCCAAGTTTCTGAGATGTATAGAAGAGTTGGGGGGACGGCTGTCTTGTACACAAAGATCTTGGTTTCAGCACGGATCACGCAGCCCTGCTTAGGCATCCGAAGGAAGTGCTGAATTGGATAGGATCTTAAATATCCGCATTGATGTCGGCCTTTGATGACAGGTGGCTCCCGAGGTTGGGGATGTTCCACATGTGAGGGGGTTTCTTTGTTGACCTAGATGGAGGGAGAGACCAGATCTTGCCCTGGGGCGGATTGATAAAGGACTTGAGTCTTCTTCAGATTGAGGCTGAGACCGATTCTTCGGTATGTTTCCGTGAAGGCGTCAAACATGGGTTGGAGATTCTCTTCTGAGAGAGTGGAAATGGAGTTGCCATCCACATAATGAAGTTCCACAAGCGATGAAAGTGTTGTTTTCTTCTTGGATTTCAATCGGTTGAGGTTGAAATGTTTTCATTCATCCTGTAGATGATGTCCACTCCACTGGGAAGCTTGTTCTTGACAAGGTGAAGGATGATGGCAAACACGATGGAGAAAATCCATTCCATGGGTTGCCATCTTGCTGTGGTGGGGAGGCCTGAGCATTCCATTGATGCCAAGATCACTGCTGGAGCTCCTCAGGGTTGTGTCCTAGGCCCAACCATCATCAGCTGCTTCATCAATGACCTGCCTTCCATCATAAGGTCAGAAGTGGAGATGTTTGCGGATGACTGCACAATGTTCAGCACCATTCGCGACTCCTCAGATAATGAAGCAGTCCATGTCCAAATGCAGCAAGACCTGGACAACATCCAAGTTTGGGCTGACAAGTGGCAAGTTAAGACCCCCCCCCAAAGCCGGTCCACCATCTACAAGACACAAGTCTGGAGTGTAATGGAATACTCTCCACTTGCCTGGATCAGTGCAACTCCAACAACACTCCAGAATCTCAATACCATCCAGGGCAAAGCAGTCTGCTTGATTTCTTCCTATTCCACAAACATTCAAACCTGCCACCACCGCCAAACAGTGGCAGCCTTCTGTACCATCTACGAGATGCACTGCAGTAACTCACCAAGGTTCCTCAGACAACAACTTCCGAAACCACGACCACTGCCATCTAGAAGGACAAGAGTAGCACACAACTGGGAACCCCACCACCTGGAATTTCCCCTCTGTGATAATGCCAGGGAAGTTAACAAGCTTCTTAAAAGTTCTTTATTTCAGCAACAGCATCATACATGCACAGGGTCCGGTTCCCTTTCACTGGGTCCTCATTCCTTTTTAAAAATAAATAAATTTAGAGTACCCAATTATTGTTTTTCCAATTAAGGGGTAATTTAGCATGGCCAATCCACCTACCCTGCACATTTTTGGGTTGTGGGGGCGAAACCCACGCAAACACTGGGAGAATGTGCAAACTCCACACGGACCGTGACCCAGAGCCGGGATCGAACCTGGGACCTCGGCGCCGTGAGGCAGCAGGGCTAACCCATTGCGCCAGCGTGCTGCCCCCTCGTTCCTTTTTTAGCTGGCTCTACAGCTGCCAGCCTTTTATGCTAGTACTATGGTAGTGCTGGGTTAACTCAGTCCAATTGAGCACGGGGAACAGACATCCCCAGCTGGATGAGTCCTGTGCAGGTTATTACACCCCAACCATGCCCCCCCCCCCCAAAAAAAGTCCAAAACCACTCGCAAGGATGGCCGTTGAGGAGGAAAGGATAGGGGAGGACCAAACGGGTGCAAACCGCACAGTGGCCAGACAACTAACCCCCCAAAAAACAGATTGGTTCGGATAAGGAGCCACTGAATGGGGAAGCAGGACAGACAGGCAGGTACTCGGCCAAGCATTACGTCTGGCCCGACACTCTCACCAGTCACACGGGGCGAAGCTGCCAACAGCTGAACCCGGGGATGGCGCGTACCACTGCATCGGACCAATCAACTCCAGGCCCAATCGGCGTAGCATGTCTTCCAGCCACAGAGGGAACAGGTGGGGGGGAACATCGGACAATGTCCTGTAACTTCCAAACACCCCTTAATTTAAAAAAAAATCAGGCACTTTAAATTTTACCTGAAATTAAATCACCTACCAAAATGCCCATGGAGCTGTCGCCCAACATTCTTACAGTACCTCTACACAGGCAAATAAACCCACAGTGCAAATTTTTAAAAAACCAGCAGGGCCCGCGCACACTGCCACAGGACCAGAGGTCACATATGGAATGCCCAGTCAACTCAACGCCAGCACAGTCTCTAGGCACAAAACCTGCAGTTGTACAGTAACTATTAGCTCACAGGCAAAACATCAAACAAACAAAGAACAAAGAAATGTACAGCACAGGAACAGGCCCTTCGGCCCTCCAAGCCCCTGCCGACCATCCTGCCCGACTAAACTACAATCTTCTACACTTCCTGGGTCCGTATCCCTCTATTCCCATCCTATTCATGTATTTGTCAAGATGCCCCTTAAATGTCACTATCGTCCCTGCTTCCACCACCTCCTCCGGTAGCGAGTTCCAGGCACCCACTACCCTCTGCGTAAAAAACTTGCCTCGTACACCTACTCTAAACCTTGCCCCTCTCACCTTAAACCTATGCCCCCTAGTAATTGACCCCTCTACCCTGGGGAAAAGCCTTTGACTATCCACTCTGTCTATGCCCCTCATAATTTTGTATACCTCTATCAGGTCTCCCCTCAACCTCCTTCGTTCCAGTGAGAACAAACCAAGTTTATTTAACCGCTCCTCATAGCTAATGCCCTCCATACCAGGCAACATTCTGGTAAATCTCTTCTGCACCCTCTCTAAAGCCTCCACATCCTTCTGATAGTGTGGCGACCAGAATTGAACACTATACTCCAAGTGTGGCCTAACTAAGATTTTATACAGCTGCAACATGACTTGCCAATTCTTATACTCAATGCCCCGGCCAATGAAGGCAAGCATGCCGTATGCCTTCTTGACTACCTTCTCCACCTGTGTTGCCCCTTTCAATGACCTGTGGACCTGTACTCCTAGATCTCTTTGACTTTCAATACTCTTGAGGGTTCTACCATTCACAGTATATTCCCTACCTGCATTAGACCTTCCAAAATGCATTACCTCACATTTGTCCGGATTAAACTCCATCTGCCATCTCTCCGCCCAAGTCTCCAAACAATCTAAATTCTGCTGTATCCTCTGACAGTCCTCATCGCTATCCACAATTCCACCAACCTTTGTGTCGTCTGCAAACTTACTAATCAGACCAGTTACATTTTCCTCCAAATCATTTATATATACTACAAAGAGCAAAGGTCCCAGCACTGATCCCTGTGGAACACCACTGGTCACAGCCCTCCAATTAGAAAAGCATCCTTCCATTGCTACTCTCTGCCTTCTATGACCTAGCCAGTTCTGTATCTACCTTGCCAGCTCACCCCTGATCCCATGTGACTTCACCTTTTGTACTAGTCTACCATGAGGGACCTTGTCAAAGGCCTTACTGAAGTCCATATAGACAACATCCACTGCCCTACCTGCATCAATCATCTTAGTGACCTCCTCGAAAAACTCTATCAAGTTAGTGAGACACGACCTCCACCGGCCTGTAGTTCCCGGGATTATCCTTGCTACCCTTCTTAAACAGAGGAACAACATTGGCTATTCTCCAGGACATCCCCTGAAGACAGTGACGATCCAAAGATTTCTGTCAAGGCCTCAGCAATTTCCTCTCCAGCCTCCTTCAGTATTCTGGGGTAGATCCCATCAGGCCCTGGGGACTTATCTATTTATTTTTTATATATTTTTAAAAAAATGTCAAAGTTACTGTTAACTATCTGTTTCCTAGCACTAGATTTCTAATAGAAATGCGAAAGCTAAATATAGTACTCTCCGATCTCTGGCTTAGATATCCCTCTAAATTATAATTAAGTAATTATGTTTATGTTTAATTAGTTACCAATGCTTAATTTTTTTAATTTAGTGTAGATTCCCAACCAGCCACTCAGGCCACAGCTTTTCTGTGATGTCACTTCAGTTTCCCCCCCGACACACACAATTTGAAAAAGGTATAAAAGTAAAAATGAGTAAAAATCACTTACTTACCTGCTTACCCTCTGAGTGTCTTAGATGTTCTCAGGTTCGCTCCCTGACAGAGACTGCTCCTCCTCCTCCGAACGGCTCCCGAAACTAGGCCACGATCTTTTAAAATCTCCACTCCGACTCACAGCTCCCGCGCTTTTTAAATCTCCCGCGCTGTTTTCACAGTCCCGGCTCACTCAGCTCCCGCGCTGTTTTCAAAGTCCCGGCTCACTCAGCTCCCGCGCTGTTTTCAATGTCCCGGCTCACTCGCCTCTCGCGCTGTTTTCAAAGTCCCGGCTCACTCAGCTCCCGCGCTGTTTTCGCTGTTGCAAATCCCACAGTCCGAGCAGCCGCAGAACAGTCTTCCAAAACAACTCTGCACTCACGACCAGAATGACGTTCCAAAAGGACGGCGACCAACTCGAGATCGGACTCCCCAGTGGACCACTCTGCCAGCATCAGGAAACAACGACGGACGAAACGCTGTGCGACCACCACCAGACGTCGCTCAGAAGATACCGCATCCGGTACTGCGGGACACGTCAGATTCCAGATCACTCCCAACGGACACACTTCACAAGCCAGCAGCAAAAACTCAACCCGGCGCTCGCCTTCCATGACATTACAGGCTCCAAAAAAAAACCCCACAACAAAATAAACTCTGTACTGTAGTCCACACGTTAAAAAAAAATTTCGGTGAGGTAGCTCAGCCGAACAAGCAGCACACCGACAGCTCCAATTCATCCTCGTCGCCAATGTGATAAAACCAGGGGAATCCATTGAGCTTCTTAAAAATCCTTTATTTCAGCAACAGCATCATACGTGCACAGGGCCCGATTTCCTTTCACAGGGTCCTCGTTCCTTTTCTTAACTGGCTCTGCAGCTGCCGGCCTTTTTGCTAGTGCTGGGTTAACTCAGTCCAATTGAGCACGGGGAACAATCATCCCCAGCTGGATGAGTCCTGTGCAGGTTACTACAGGTTATTACACCCTCCAAGTCACTCACCACCCTGGCTGGAAATATATTGCTTTTCCTTCACTGTTGCTGGGGCAACATCCTGGAACTCCCTCCCTAACAGCACAGTTGGTGTGCCTACACCTCCAGGACTGCAGCGGCTCAAGAAGGCAACACACCTCCACTTTCTGAAGGGCAACTAGGGATGGGCAATAAATGCGGGCCTAACCAGCGACACCCACATCTCACAAATGAATTTTAAAAAATACCTGTACTATAAATTGAATTGTAACCCCAACATTCGGTGATCCCTGTTTAATGTCTCTGATGGTCATTGTCCTACTGAGCTTGACCCTGATGGTGGTCTTTTCATAGAATTTATGGTGCAGAAGGAGGCCATTCGACCCATCGAGTCTGCACCAGCTCTTGCACCCTTGAGCACCCTACCCAAGGTCAACACCTCCACCCTATCCCCACAACCCAGCAACCCCACCCAACACTAAGGGCAATTTTGGAGACTAAGGGCAATTTATCATGGCCAATCCACCTAACCTGCACATCTTTGGACTGTGGGAGGAAACCGGAGCACCCGGAGGAAACCCACGCACACACGGGGAGGATGTGCAGACTCCGCACAGACAGTGACCCAAACCAAAATCGAACCTGGGACCCTGGAGCTGTGAAGCAATTGTGCTATGCACAATGCTACCGTGCTGCTTAAATAGATCTCCCATTTATTCTGATTGCAATGGTAATTGAAGATTACAATTTCGGTAAAATGTATATAAATTTTTCAGCTCCGGATCAGCAAGACATCCAGTGCTGCTCTAAATATCTCAAAAACTAAATTCAGAAATACCTGCCACATTAAATCCAACAAAGCATAGCCTCCTGAATTAAGCTCAAGAGTTACAGTCAGCAAGTAAATCTGAGCATTTGGAGGCAACCTGTTTGTTATAACTTCCTTCTGGGGGCAGTTTGTGTGACTTAAGGGGTAAATATAGAAATGTCATCAAAAAGACTCTCTTAGCAGCCCCCTCCATTCCATAACCATGCAATGCTTCTGTTCAGTGAGTATAATAGCAGCTCCTATCTTCATTCAGTCTATTTTTTTGGGTGTGCTCAAATGAGAAGTAATGAGCACCACGAGCAGATTTTAAATATAAAATACCCCAGCTTTCCCTCTAGATTTAAATTCAGGCAGAGGAGAAGGCTTCTTTCAGGACCACCTGCTTAGAATCTCACAGCAGGAGGTGGAGGCAACCATTTTATTTTTGCCAGATTTTGTAGTTGGAGATTATGCTCGCGGGAGTTCTGTACTGGATCCGAAGCGACAAGTTCATACTGCAGCTTTATAGTTTGCACGCTGAATTATTTATTTTTCTTCCTTGGTTTCCAATTTTACTCACCTCTTGATTATCAGAACTTAGTACTTTTCACCTCAAAATGAATTTGAAGCTCAGGTGACAGAATTATGAATAGAAGCTTGCTCGAACAGATATCTCTGACATTTATTACTCATGTCCAAGTATCAGGGACATGGGCAATGAAACTTTGCTGTACCTGCTTCCTGCATCATTTATAGTAAGGCTAGACCAATCCGAATTTTGCGTATAGTCAGGTTCTCCGAAGACCCAATGACAAAGTTTTAGATTGGAACAGACATTGGGCCTAATAAATGTGAACTTTTTCATCAATAAATCCTGATCATTATTCTCTTTTCATGTAGAAGTAATTCTTGTTTTCATTACCAGCGTCCACCACCATGCCCGATCAGCCCTTCAGTAAATGGTTGGTCTGCATCCTTAGCGTTAATTTCCATTTTAATTTTTCAGGACATTTTGACCATTGTGCAAAAGGCCAGCCTTTTGTGCATTTGCAGATTTTCATTGTATATTTTTAAATTTGCCCATTTGCTTGGTTTTTTCTTTGACTGGGACTATTTGCAGGATTTTAAAACATTTCTTCCCACTGATTGGCTGGGGTGGCCTTTTACATCTTAGTTTTCCTTTTAATTTGGCTGTGAACATCCAACCCTTGAACTCCATCCCTGCATTTAACTTCCCCCTTCCTGTCGCCTCTTTATTTAATTCTATTAAACCAATCTGTCAATCTTTACAAAACTGATTACTTGTCTATTGATCGTTATTAAATCAATATCCTAGCTATCGATTCTTGGGTTTGAAGAGCGTTCTGCCAAAACTTTAACTGCCCTTTTGCCAGTCTCTTTCACCTGCCTATATTTCCTGTATTTTTGAATTTCCTTTCCAGATTTCCTGCATTTGGGTTTACCTTTGTATCTCTAATTCCCTTACTTCTTCCCTTCTCCCTTTTTGAAGAAGTGTGTTATAGTATTCTTAGCTCAACTTTCTTTTCCACAAAATGGTGTTCTTTGTAGTTGTTCCCCACACCCCCGCGATCCTCTGATGTGAACCATAGGCTCCAGTGCTGAAGTTTCAGGAATTGTTTGTGAGTTTCATCTTTGAACAGCTTCCTGTAACAGTTCTGCAGCTCCCTCTAATGTTCTACCATTGCATTACATCTGTAGTTTTTTTAAAATCCTGCCATTGCCTCAGTCTCTGCTACAAGCTCACCAACTTAATGATCTTCCCCAGTATGCCAAAATGAAGTCTTTATGCTGCTCTTTGTGTTACTTTCTGTGCTCAGCTTCTATCCTCATACGTATTCCAATCTCCCTTTTTTGACAGGCATTTTTTCTGACTTAGGGGCTCCCTTTTTTATTAGTTTTCAGTTTGATCGAATCTTCTTGTTCATTCAGGAAGCTCCAGGGTTTTCTACTTACCTTTTTCCCTTGTCTCCTGTCTCATATATGTTCAGCTCCAGGTTAAGTATTCCCTATTGCTAATCTACAATTCCGTTTGCTAGCTTTTCAATGTGATCATTTGTTTCTTCTGATTCACATATCCATGCCGTCAATTTTTATATCCTTACACTGTGTTTAATGATACAGTGGTCCCAGTTTCACAACCCATATCTTTGCATCATTTACGTACTCCACCTCATTATCCAGAAGAGGGGCTATGTTGTGATTCACTTTCTGGGAGTGTTGCACATCTGTGGAATTCTCTTCCCTGAAAATCGTGGAAAGTGAATCATTGAATATTTTCAAGGTAGAATTACAGGGATTTTTGATAGACAAGGGAGTCAAAGGTTATATTGGGGAGCAGGGCGGGTGTGCAGACAGGAAGGTGGAGTTCAGACCACGAGCAGATCAATTATGATCTTATTGAATGGTGGAGCAGGCTTGAAGGGCCGAATGGCCTAATCCTGTCCCTAACTCCTCTGTTACTATGTATTGAGTGACAAACCAACCTGGAATTGGAAACTCACACAAAATGTTTTCACCACAAAGATTTTCCAATTCAAGTCTACTTTTGTATAATTAAAACCCCTCTGGTTACCATGTTTATTAATATGTCTGCAAACATTGACAACTATTTCCTTTCTACTGTTCAACCATCGTTAACAATCTCATATAACATCAAAGTACCATCATTTCTGTGTAAAAGGAGACTCTTTTCTCCATTCACCATCTGCTGCCTTTTTGCAAGAGTAGATATACTTAAGGCACGATCGAACCAAATGGGAACTATGTCCCATAGCAAGTGCGTTTAGCTGCATGTTTCCCAGTGTTCGAAGCGCTGAGAAACACACGCTATCTAACATGACTCAGGTTAGATATGGAGCTGCAGCGGGGAACACGCGACCAAGGCTGCACTTAGTCCCATTTGCTGTACTGAGGAGCCCCGCTCACCGAAACTCTTCAGTGCAGGGAGCGAGTGGGACGCCATTTAAAAATGGCATCCCAATCTCTTGAGCCCCCGACACAACTCTTAAGCCCCAACTCATTGTAAGGGGGACCCCATGCCCCCCACACCCCTCCCCCACACATCCACTCAGGGCACCCCTGGCCCAATTACCGCTGTGCAGAAAATGCCAGGGTGCCAGGCTGGAAGTGCCAAGGCTCCCAGGTGGCAACAGCAGTGCCAGGGTACCACACTGACCAGAGGGCATGCACCTGGACGCCTCCAATTCCTTGGGAGACCCCCACCAGTGTTGTTCCGTCTGGTCCCAGTTTATGGAGACCAGCACTGAACGGTGCTCACCCGAGATCTCCATGACTAAGGGGATAGATTCCCAACGCCTTCGTTACCTCAGGGAACTGCATATTAGAGTGAGACTAGCTGTGTCGCTCTAATAAGCAGATTTGCCAAAAAGTGATCCTGCCCACAAAGGGTAGGCTTCACATTGCGACGTCTCACGAGTTTGCCATAGATCTCACGGGGCATGGTGAGCCGGTTAGATCCTGGGAACGGGGTCTTCTGGCAGTTACCAGCCATGTTGCATCGCGGCGCGTGGCTTCTTGGGTGCAGCAAGGCCGGTAGATTGCTCTTTTAATTTCACATCTCTGCTTTCTGCCTGCAATTTAGCAAGTTCCTAATGCTCAAGTATTTGTCCAACTCTCTTCAAAATGATTTATGGGGCAGGAATTTGCTGTTTGGTTTGTTACCCTGATGTCCAGGTTAAATGGTGGTCATGAGCCTCATTGTGTGGGAAATGGTCACCTGGCAGTGATTTTCCTCAAATTGGCCAAACAGTGGCCAGATGGTGATCAGAGGGTGAGCGGCATCTCTAAGCTGGAGGGCCAGTTGGAGACCCTCCAGCTCAGGCAAGAAAGAGATGGAGTTTTTATTTTTAGGTGCCCTCTTAAGCTTTAAATCTAAAAATGGATTCAGCAGCAGGGCCATCACCGTGTCCCTCTACAGGCCAGCCTGTGACCACAGCTGTGACAAGATAAGCATGGGGCGCATTACAATCTGCCTGGAGTGCTGGTAGTCTGATAGGTCTATCGGGGACTACCTCCGGGCAGCTGGCCTTGTCCCCGACACCTCCACGGGCCTGAAGGCCAATTAGAAAATTCCAGGTAGCCTCCAATTCCTCTGACAATAGGCCCTTAACTAGCACTGTTCGCCTTCTGCCAATTAGGGGCAGGTTGCCCCCATCCCACATTTGGGAAACTGGCCCGGGATGGCAAACGCGCATGCTGGTCATCACTTTACACTTTTCCATATTGAATTCCATCTTCTGTGTTCCTACTCATTTCATTACCTTGTCAATATTATCCTGAAACCTTTAACTGCTCTCACCACTAACTACTAGTTTGCAAAGTTTTTCATCATCTTTATAATGCTGCCCCCTACACTTGAATCTGGTCATTAACAACAATTGCAAAGAGTAATCGGATCAAAACTGACTCATGGTGAACACTCCAACGGAACATTGCAGGCAGGAGTAGGTCTTTGGGTCCATCGAGCCTGCTCCACCATTCAATTTGATCATGGCTGATCATCTACCCCAATGCCACTTTCCTGCACTATTCTCATATCCCTTGATGCCAGTAGTATCCAGAGGTCTATCAATTTCTATCTTGCACATGTTCAGTTTGAGCATCCACAGCCCTCTGGGATAGAGAATTCCAAAGATTCACCACCCTCTGAGTGAAGAAATGTCTTCTCATCTCAGTCTTAAATGGCCTGCCCCTTATTCTGAGACTGTGCCCTCTGGTTCTAGGCTGATCAACCATGCACAACATCCCATCTACACCTATCCAGTCACACAATGTAATAGTTTTGCAAGTCTCAGTGAGATCACCTCTCACTGCAAAACTTTGAAGAATAAACAGGCCTAGTTTCTCAACCTCTCCTCACAAGACAATCCTGCCATCACAGGATTAATCTGGTGAACCTCCATTGTACTCCCTCCATGCGAAGTATATCCTTCAAAGAACAAAGAACAAAGAAAAGTACAGCACAGGAACAGGCCCTTCGGCCCTCCAAGCCCGTGCCGACCATGCTGCCTGACTAAACTACAATCTTCTCCTTGGATAAGGAGACCAAAACTATACACCGTACTGTAGTGTGGTCTCACCAAGGCTATACACAACTGCAGAAAGACATCTTTACTTCTGTACTTAAACCCTTTGCGATGAAGGGCATTGTACCATTTGTGACCAACACTCCCCTTTGTCTTACGTCCATGACAACTTTGTCCATATATCCTTTGCCCCTACCTATTCCCAGACTTCTATTTTGCCCCACCTCCTCCATCCTCTTTCCAACTATATATTCCTTACATTTCTACCTTTCTTCAGTTCTGTCAAAGGATCATTTAGATCTGAAAATTTTACTCTGTTTATCTGCACTGATGCTGCCAGAACTGCTCAGTTTATCCAGCATTTCATATTTTCCTACACCATTTGCTTTCCTAATATCTTGCTGCGCCTGCATGCCAGCTTTTAGTGACTCATGATACAAGGACACCCAAGTTCAACACTTCCCAATCTCTCACCGGCTTGGTAGCACAGTGGTCAGCAATGTTGCTTCACAGCACCAGGGTCCCAGATTCGATTCCTGGCTTGGGTCACTGTCTGTATGTAGTCTGCACGTTCTCTCTGTGTCTGCGTGGGTTGCCTCCGGGTGCTCCGGTTTCCTCCCCAAGTTCCGAAAGACGTGCTGTTAGGCGAATTGGACATTCTGAATTCTCTCTGTGTACCCGAACAGGCGCAAGAATGTGGCGAGTAGGGGCTTTTCACAGTAACTTGATTGCAGTGTTAATGTAAGCCTCTTTGTGATAATAAAAATTATTATTATATTATACTCCAGTCTCTGTTTTTTCTACCAAAGTGGATCATTTCACACTTATTCACTTTATATTCTATTTGCCATGTTGTTGCCCACTCACTTAGCCTGTCTAAATCTCTTGAAGCTTCTTTGCATCCTCCACACAATTTGCATTCCCACCTGGTTTGTGCCATCAGCAAATTTGGAAACATTACATTTGGTCCCCAAATCATTCATACAGTTTGTGAACAGCTATGGCCCCCACCATTGATCCTTGCAGTATGCCACTAGTCACAGCTTGCCAACTTGAGAGTGACCTGTTTGTTCCCACTCTCTGCTTTCTATCTGTTTGATCAATTCTCAATCCATACCAGTACATTACCGCCAATACCATGTGATCTAATTTTGATTACTAACTTCTGTGTGGGACTTCCATCAAAAGCCTTCTCAAAATCCAAATACACCACATCTGCTAGTTCTCCTTTATCTAGGTTACAGGTTTGTCAAATATAATTTCCTTTTCATAAATCCTTTAAAAATAAATATGTTAATTAAAATATTTTCATAATAGTCGATATAAACCAGAACAATCAAACCAAGAAGGGAAAAAAGGCAAAACATCACAATAAAAAATAAGGAGAACAACTCAGAACATCTAATCAATACCAAAACTAACTTAAACCCTCGAACAACTGATGGTGACTAACTCTTTAAAAACTAAATAAATGGTTGCCGCCTTAGTGATGATGAATTAGTAATGGTGAATTTGACTGTCACCAAATGCAGAAATGACATAAGTCACCCAGCCAAGCAGAGGCATTGGGCAGTGGGAGAGCTCCAACCAAGCAATATTTGCCTCTGATCTATCAGTGAGGCAAAGACAAGGACATCCGCCCTTACCCCAGACTGGTGTATCACTGGTGAATCTGACACCCCAAATATGGCCACCAGTGGACACTGATCTAAACCAAATGGAGTATCTTTGCCATGGAGGAATGAAGCCCAGTAACCTTTCAGTTTGGGGCAGGACTGGGTGGCATGGTAAGGCAGTGGTTAGCACTGCTACCTCATGACACTGAGGACCCCAGTTCGATCCCGGCCCTGGGTCACTCTCCGTGTGGAGTTTGCACATTCTCCCCGTATCTGCGTGGGTCTCACCCCCACAACCCAAAGATGTGCAGGTTAGGTGGATTGGCCACGCTAAATTGCCCCTTAATTGGAAAAATATATATAATTGGGTCCTCTAAATTAAAAAAAAAAAAAATGTTTGGGGCAAGACTAGAACATATGAGTATGGTTAGCCGGCCCAAGAGAACAGCACTCATGCCTATCCTCAACAGCAGGGAAGAACCCGTTCATCCTTTCCCTTGTCAAGGGCATCCTATGCAATACCTTAAATTGAATCAGGCTGAGCTGAGCACATGAAGACGTGAAGTTGTCCCTATGAAAGGCCTCACTCCACACCTCACCATTTAAGAATGGATCCCAATTAACCCTCCCATTTCGCCCTCTCACCACTCAACGGAGCAGAATCCATTGAAAGGATATGACCATATATATCCGAACTAGACCCCCATCAGGTCTAGCCAGAGACGGAATCTTCTTCCTCGGGGAAGAGGGTGGCATCAAAGGAAAGGAAGACAAAGTTTACATGAAAAATTGCGAACGTGGAGAAAACCGAAAAAGACTGGAATTGGGCAGCTGGAATTTCTCAACTCCCTAAAACCGGCAAAACCTCCCCTCCACGAACAGGTCCCAAAGCAGCTCAAAACCTTTCGCCTCCCAAGATTTAAATGTCGAGTCCAAACCAGCAAGAAGGGAGAGGTGATTATTGCAGCTAGGGACAGGGAGAGGAGCTTGAAATGCTGCCCAAACTGTTTCCAAATCCAGGGAGGAGACTACCACTGGTTTTGAGGAAAATGTAACAGGGGACAAAGACAACGATGCAGTAATTATGCAGGATGAGTAGATGTAGTGCAGGAACGAGCTTCCATTTGTCCCCAAATGGATCCGGGATCGCTAAACCGCAACAATAATTTTTGATGTTAGCTGCGCAGTAATAAAACAATAAATTGGGGAGGGCTCAGCCCCCCAACTGTTGACCACTATGGATTCTGGGAGACTTTTCTGCCCAAATAAAAGAGGATATCAGTTTGGTGACCTTGAGATAAAAGGATTTGGGGAGAAACTGAAAGAACAATAAAAACCTCGGGTGGACATCTATTTTAATCATCTGAACCTGACCTGCCAAAGATAAGGCAAGGCCATTCCACCTCTGCAAATCTGCTTTGACATTGTTTTGTTTTTATAAATTTAGAGTACCCAATTCATTTTTTTCAATTAAGAGGTAGTTTAGCGTGGCCAATCGACCTGCCCTGCACATCAGGGCACCGGGATCGGGAATCTTTGAACATGTCCAAAATTAAAGGCACAAGCTGATCCGAGAGCTTTTTGTAGAATTTAATTTGGAAAGCCATCCAGACCAGCTTAACGTTAAAGGGACACTTGATGCTCCACATGGGAGTCTTTATTTGAGATTCTTGGGAAGTTTGGATGTGGCCACAAATCTATTTCTTAGATTTGTCTGTTGTATAAGGCCCCCGCTGCCAGTGTTCATATGAACACATTAAACTCTGACTATTCCCCTTTGAATAGGGGCCCCGAGGCTGGGCTGTCCACTGTCCCCACTCCTGTTTGCTCTGGCAATAGGGTCGTTCACTATAGCATTGAGGTCCTCTTGTAAGTGGAGAGGGATTAGACAGGGAGATGTGGAGCATCGAGTGTCCCTTTAACGTAACCCAATAAACATTTTAAAATTTCCTAATAATAATGATCTTTATTGTCACAAGTAGGCTTGCATTAACACTGCAATGAAGTTACTGTGAAAATCCCTTCATCGCCACATTCCTTTTCGGATACACTGAGGGAGAATTCAGAATGTCCAAAATACTTAACAGCATGTCTTTTGGGATTTGTGGGAGGAAACCGGAGTTCCCGGAGGCAACCCAAGCAGACACAGGGAGAACATGCAGACTCCGCACAGACAGTGACCCAAGCTGGGAATTGAACCTTGGACCCTGGTTCTGTGAAGCAACAGTGCTAACCACTGTGTTACCGTGCCGTGGTGTAACGGGGATTCCAACTCACTGCTCCTATCCACCTCAACTGTTGAGATGGGTAAGCCGTCCAGAAAGTCAGATATGCCTGTCCCATCCATAGGAGGCTCTAATCTATAACGATTGTAGTAAAAAGATTCAAAAGCCGCATTAACCTGGGGCAGGGTGGAAATGAGGTTGCTGCTCAAACTGAAGATCTGTCTGATCCCCTGGGAGGCCTCCTACCATTTAAGCTGATGAGCCAAAAGGTGACTAGCCTTCTCGCTGTACCCATAAAAAGTGCCCCTTGAGCGTTGTAACTGACCTACCGCCCTGCTAGCCGACCAAAGTTCGAACTTAGTTTGCAGTTTTTCTCCGACTTGCCAGTAACTTATGAATAGGATCAAGCGAGAACTGGTGATCCACCTCAAGTATGGAGTCCACCAGCCCCTGCTCCAACCTCGTTGTCCTCAACAAATACACTCTGTAGGAGTTAATGTACCCCCTGAGGACCACCTTAAGAGCCTCCCTCAATATGGAGGATGAGATTGAATCCGGCTTGTTAAGTTTTATATAGCCTTCTATGGCAGTGGACATACACTCACAAAATCTTTTATTCCCTAATAATGATGTGTCTAATCTCCAGATACGGGGTATGATCCAAAATCTTGGAGGTGGAAAATGAAACCCTTTTCTTAATTATAGTCGCCGTATCCCTGGCTCTGCCATTGAAACTGAAGCACGATCAATTACACTCAAGACAAAGTGATTTCATAACTGAAGGCTTTAATCGACTAGAACTGTTCCCCAGCAGCTTCGGTACAGAAAGTGAAGGCTGCTGGGACGGCACCGGTTCTTATACTCCGCCTGTCAGGGCGGAGCTATGTATCAACAGCCAATGGTAAACTCCTGGGTTTAACCAATGGTCATCAGCCTCTTAGGTACAGCAATACCTGATAATACCACATTCACCCCCGTTAAAAAAGAGTCCGGCTGGGGTGGTGGCCAGTGGTTACAATTGCATTTCACATGGTATGATCAGATATGGAGGTACCGTGATACCTCCTTACAGGGTTGTCGAGAATATTTACAAAGTGTTCGTTCACGGTTAAAGTCACAGCGAAGCAATCAGTCGGTCGGGTGGCCTGGTCGTCCTTCTGGATCGTCTGGGCTTCGGTGGTGATTCTGGTGGGGGTCCAGGTGGTTGCGACTCCAGCAGGGTGGTTTCAGCCTCCCTGGCAGCTTCGTCACCCCTAGTCGGCGCTGTTGGGGCAAACGGTTGACATGGGACGGGGACGGTGGGGGGGCCTGTAGGGGGCGTCGGTGGGTGGACGGGCCTAGGCAGGAGCGGCAGGAGTACTGACCCTCCAGTGAGGTGCTGTGGTGGGGGTGGGGGTAATGGTTCGGGTGCGCGTGGGGTTCCGGCGGGCACCAGGTCCTGAAGGGAGACTGTATCTTGCCGGCTGTCAGGGAACGCCACGTAGGCGTACTGGGGGTTAGCGTGCAGCGGGTGGACCCTCTCGACCAACGGGCCCAACTTGTGCGCCCGCACGTGCTTCCGAAGCAGGATGGGTCCGGGTGTCGCTAGCCAGGTTGGGAGCGAGGTCCCGGAGGAGGACTTCCTGTGGAAAACAAGGAGACGTTCATGAGGTGTCTGATTGGTAGTTGTACAGAGCAGCGACCAGATGGCGTGGAGGGCCACCGGGAGGACTTCTTGCCAGCGGGAGACTCGGAGATTCCTGGGCCGTAGGGCCAGTAGAACTGTCTTCCAGACAGTTCCATTCTTCCTCTCCACCTGTCCGTTTCCCTGGGGGTTGTAACTGGTCGTCCTGCTTGAGGCAATGCCCCTGCTGAGCAGAAATTGACGCAGTTCGTCGCTCATAAGGGAGGACCCCCTATCACTGTGTATGTACGCGGGGAAACCGAACAGTGTAAAGATACCCTGGAGGGCCTTGATGACTGTGGTTGTGGTCATGTCGGGGCAGGGGATGGCGAATGGGAACCGGGAGTACTCGTCAATCACTTTCAGGAAATACGTGTTGCGGTCAGTGGAGGGGGGGGGGAGCCTTTGAAATCCATGCTGAGGCGTTCAACGGGACGGGAAGCCTTTATCAGGTGCGCCCTCTCTGGCCGGTAGAAGTGCGGTTTGCACTCCGCGCAGATTTGGCAGTCCCTGGTGACTGTCCTGACCTCCTCGATGTAGTAGGGCAGGTTGCGGGTCTTGATGAAGTGGAAGAAACGAGTGACTCCCGGGTGGCAGAGGTCCTCGTGGAGGGCTCGGAGGCGGTCCACTTGTGCAGTGGCACAAGTGCTGCGAGACAGGACATCGGGAGGCTCGTTTAGCTTCCCCGGATGGTACAAGATCTCGTAGTTGAAGGTGGAGAGTTCTATCCTCCACCGCAAGATCTTGTCGTTTTTAATCTTGCCCCGCTGTGCATTATCGAACATGAACGCCACCGACCGTTGGTCCGTGAGGAGAGTGAATCTCCTGCCGGCCAGGTATTGCCTCCAATGTCTCACAGCTTCAACTATGGCTTGTGCCTCTTTTTCGACTGAGGAAATGCGAATTTCGGAAGCATGGAGGGTACGGGAGAAGAAGGCCACGGGCCTGCCCGCTTGGTTGAGGGTGGCCGTCAGAGCTACGTCGGACGCATCGCTCTCGACCTGGAAGGGGAGGGACTCGTCGATGGCGTGCATCGTGGCCTTTGCAATGTCTGCTTTGCTGCGGCTGAAGGCCTGGCAGGCCTCCGTCGACAGGGGGAAGGTTGTGGACTTGATTAGGGGTTGGGCTTTGTCTGCGTAGTTCAGGACCCACTGGGCGTAGTAACTGAAAATCCCTAGGCAGCGCTTCAGGGCCTTGGGGCAGTGAGGGAGGGGGAACTCCATAAGGGGGCGCATGCGCTCAGGGTCGGGGCCTATAACTCCATTTCGCACTACGTAGCCTAGAATGGCTAGACGGTCGGTGCTAAATATGCATTTATCCTTATTGTATGTTCAGTTAAGGATTTTCGCGGTCTGGAGAAATTTGCGGAGGTTGGTGTCGTGGTCCTGCTGGTCATGGCCGCAGATGGTGACGTTATCCAGATACGGGAACGTTGCGGGTAAGCCGTACCGGTCAACGATTCGGTCCATCTCTCGCTGGAAGACCGAGACCCCATTAGTGACACCAAAGGGAACTCTTAAAAATTGATAGAGCCGCCCATCTGCTTCGAAGGCAGTGTACTTGCCGTCACTATTACGGAATGGTAGCTGATGGTAGGCGGACTTGAGATCCACTGTGGAGAAGACCTTGTATTGCGCGATCCTGTTTACCAGGTCGGCTATACGGGGGAGAGGGTACGCGTCCAGCTGCGTAAACCTGTTGATGGTCTGACTGTAGTCAATGACCATCCTATGTTTCTCCCCGGTCTTTACCACCACTACTTGAGCTCTTCAGGGACTGTTGCTCGCTTCAATGACCCCTTCCCTCAGCAGCCTTTGGACCTCTGACCTGATGAAGGTCCGGTCCTGGGCACTGTACCGTCTGCTCCTGGTGGCGACAGGTTTGCAATCCGGGGTGAGGTTCGCAAATAGGGAAGGCGGATCGACCTTAAGGGTCGCGAAGCCGCAGACAGTAAGGGGGGGTATAGGGCCGCCGAATTTAAAGGTCAGGCTTTGCAAGTTACATTGGAAGTCCAACCCCAGGAGTGTAGCCGCGCAGAGGTGCGGCAGGACATAAAGGCGGAAATTGTTGAATCTCCTGCCTTGGACAGTGAGCTTCACTAGGCAGAACCCCTTTATCTCCACCGAGTGTGACCCGGAGGCCAGGGAGATCCTTTGGTTTACAGGGTGGGTTACAAGTGAACAGCGCCTTACCGTGTCGGGGTGAACAAAGCTTTCCGTGCTCCCAGAGTCAATCAGGCAAGATGTCTCGTGGCCGTTGATGAAGACCGTCGTTGTTGCTGTTGCAAGTGTCCGATGTCGACTTTGGTCCAGTGTCACCGAGGCCAGATGAAGCAGTTGCGAGTTCTGATTGGGCAGCGTGTAGTCGGCCGTGCTGGGGGCCTGGGGCCCCATCCAAGATGGCGTCTCCCATGGGTCGCACATGGTGGCCGGGGATGGACAAGATGGCAGCGGGGATGGACAAAATGGCGGCGCCCACCCGTCCAGCATGGTGTCCGGGGGGGCAAGATGGCCACGCCTGTGGATCACACGTGGCCCTAGGATAGGGGGGTGGCAGTGAGCGCTGGCCGGTCGGGGCCTGAAGGGGGGGTTACCGTGGCGGTCCGGAGTCGCTGGAGACCACGGTGCGGGCCTGGCAGACCGCCACAAAGTGGCACTTCTTGCCGCACCCTTTGCAGGTGGCGGTGCGGGCCGGGCATCGCTGGCGGGGATGATTAGCCTGCCCGCAGAACAAACAGCGGGGCCCGGCGGCGTTAACGGGCCGTCTCGCAGCGCAGGCCTGCGGGGTCAGGGGGAAGGTCTGTGGGGCTGCCGCTGCGGGGTGCCATGTAGCCCAGGGGGCCGTCGCGCGGTCGGGCGCATAGGACTGCGCGTTTTGGGAGGCTACGTCCATGGACCCTGCCAGGGCCCGTGCCTCTCTAAGTCCCAGGGTGTCCTTTTCTAGGAATCTTTGGCAGATCTCTGAGGAGCTCATACCTGCTACGAAGGCATCCCCAGTTTCGGCCCAGCACCCAGTAGCGCCCGGTAGAAATCCTCCAACGATTCCCCGGGGCTTTGCCGTCTAGTTGCAAGCAGGTGACATGCATAGACCTGATTTACAGGGCGGATATAATGTCCTTTTAACAGTTCGATCGCGGCATCATAGTCCTCCGCCTCCTCGATAAGGGTGTAGATCCCAGGGCTGACCCTTGAGTGCAGGAGATGCATTTTCTATTCTCCTGAGGGGGTGCCTCCGGCCGTCTCGAGGTAGCCTTTAAAGCACGCCAGCCAGTGTTTAAATATTGCAGCCAAGTTCTCCGCATAGGGGCTGAGTTGTAGGCACTCCGGTTTGATTTGGAGATCCATCCTTCCAGCTTAAGTCTAGTCGATTAAATTGACGCGCGATCAATTACACTCAAGACAAAGTGATTTCATAACTGAAGGCTTTAATCGACTAGAACTTGTTCCCCAGCAGCTTCGGTACAGAAAGTGAAGGCTGCTGGGACGGCACCGGTTCTTATACTCCACCTGTCAGGGCGGAGCTACGTATCAACAGCCAATGGTAAACTCCTAGGTTTAACCAATGGTCAACAGCCTCTTAGGTACAGCAATACCTGATAATACCACAGAAACCAGAATGGAAAACCTGCCTTTCCGTTCTCCTGAGGGGGTGCCTCCGGCTACAGAGACTAGTTTGATCTCTGACCCGCAAATGGGTCTCTTGCAAAAACACCACATTGGAGTTTCTTCAGATGAGCAAATGCCCTCGGCCTTTTAACTGGGCCATTCAAACTCTTAATGTTCCAGGTGGCCAAACAAATTGGAGCCCCCCCCCCCCCCCCCCACTCCCACTCCCCCAATCCAGAGTCAGCCATTCCCACCAAGAGATATTAACCAAGGGATACTGCAAAGATCCACCCAAGGTGGCCACCAAACCAAGTCAAAAGACCGGACAAAGGAAAATCACCAGACACCATCAGCAAACTATTTCCAACCCCTTCTCCACAACACCATTGCCATTGAATGCGACCATACCCAAGTACAAGTGTAAGTAGGAGCAAATAAAAACGTACCCTCATATACTACAGCCTACATTTAACAAACCCCAAACAAGAACTCTATGCTTGTCATCTAAAGAAAAACTACTATAATGAGCTGCAGCTAACCCTCCAAAACGGCCCCTGTTAACTAATCCTTTAGTTAGCAGGGACACTCCCAAATGGAGAAAGAAAAAATAGATATAAACAATAAAAAAATCAAAACCCCATTTAACCTGAGGACCGAAAGGAAGCTATATATTAATACAAAGAACAGAACCCCACATAGTGTAAAACCCCAATTCTAATCAAGAACTATAAGAACTCAACCTCAACAAGAACAAGAAAAAACAAGAGCAAACATGGAACTCCAACAGTGTTAGAAGACAACATGCACATCGACAAAGCCAAAAACCAATTACAATGCGCCCAACTTGTGTCTTTTAACAAAATACCCCACCTCTCATGGTACATCGAAGAAATAGTCTTTTCCCTCAAAGGTTACTCTGAGGCAAGCTGGGTAGACCAACCCAAAATGGACTCCACTCTTATACAGAGCAGCCTTGACTCAGTGAACATGGCTCTTCTCTTTGCTAACTCCACACCCATATCCTGATAAAACCTGATGGAGTGGCCTTCCCACTTCAAATTGAATTATTTCCTGGCCCATCGTAAAACCATCTCCTTTCCCTTGAAGCTATGGAATCTCACTATCACCGCACGCACTGGGTCTTCAGGACAAGGCTTTGGCCGAAGTGAGCGATTGGCTCAGTCCAAATCTGGCGGGGATGTGAATCCACCCTCCCCCACCATTTTTCAGAACATGCCCGAGAGGTATTCGTGGGCGTATGGCCTTCCATCCCCTCTGGCAACCCCACAACCAGATATTTTGCCGCCTGGATCTGTTTTCTAGGTCATTCATCTTGGCTCTCCACGATCTATTTGTTTCGGTCACCAAAGACAGTTCGGATTCCAGCATGGCAATACAATCACTGTGGTCCGATAAGGCATCTCCATATTTTTGATTGTGGTTCCCTGGACCTCAAAGGTCTGTTTAATTTTCCCCAGAGCCGCTCGAATCAGGGCCAAGGTTTCCACAATTGGATTTTTGAGGTCTTCCAACACAATTTGTCGGTGCTTTTCAAATTTCTTCGCCGAGGTATTAGAAAGAACCTCGACCATCAGCGGAGTGGATGCCGAACCAGAAACCAACTCTGCAGATTTACTTGCTGTTGAGTTCTGAGAGGCCTCAGACTCTGTCGGTGAGTTTCTGCTCTCAGCTTTCTTTTCCCTGATTATTTTGGCCATTTCAGTCATAAAAGACCTCTATTCTGATAACTATATGGGTTTACGAAGAATAAACAATCCATGGAACCAAAAAAAGGGGCCAGAAGTAAAGTACTCCAGCGGGAGCCACCTCGTGCGTGTCTTCCCCTTACATTATACCACTGGAAGTCATCTTCCTAAATCCTATTTGACCTTGCCCAATCATATAATTATTTTCCAGTCTAGTTATCACATCCTTCATAATAGATTCTAACATTATCCCTACTACTGATGTCAAACTAACAGGTCTATAGTTCTCCATATTATCTCTCCCTCCCTTCTTTTTTTTTCTAAATGTTTTATTGAAAATTTTTTCCCAAACAACAATTTTTCCCCTCTTACAAAGCAAACGCAACAATAACAATACAGAAATTTTAAACAATACACAAGTAACAAAACCCCTTTATCTTTGACCTAAACTAACCCCCCCCCCTCCCCCCCCTCCCCCTGGGTTGCTGCTGCTGGTCATCTGTCTTCCCTCTAACGTTCCCCTAGGTAGTCGAGAAATGGCTGCCACCGCCTGGTGAACCCTTGAGCCGATCCTCTCAGGGCAAACTTTATCTGCTCCAGTTTAATGAACCCCGCCATATCATTTACCCAGGCCTCCAGTCCGGGGGGTTTCGCCTCCTTCCACATGAGTAGGATCCTGCGCCGGGCTACTAGGGACGCAAAGGCCACAACGTCGGCCTCTTTCGCCTCCTGCACTCCCGGCTCTTCCGCAACTCCAAATAGAGCTAACCCCCAGCCTGGTTTGACCCGGGCCTTCACCACCCGCGAAATCACTCCTGTCACTCCCTTCCAATACCCTTCCAGTGCCGGGCATGCCCAAAACATATGTGCGTGGTTTGCCGGGCTCCCGCCACACCTCCCACATTTGTCCTCCACTCCAAAGAACCTGCTCAATCTTGCTCCCGTTATGTGTGCTCTATGTAGCACCTTAAATTGAATCAGGCTAAGCCTGGCGCATGAGGAAGAGGAATTTACCCTGCTTAGGGCATCAGCCCACATACAATCCTCTATCTCCTCCCCTAGTTCTTCTTCCCACTTTCCTTTTAGTTCGCCCACCGACTCCTCCCCCTCTTCCCTCATCTCTCGGTAAATCTCTGACACCTTGCCCTCTCCGACCCACACCCCTGAAAGCACCCTGTCCTGTATCCCCTGTGTCGGGAGCAACGGAAATTCCCTCACCTGTTGTCTAGTAAATGCCCTCACCTGCATATATCTCAAGAAATTTCCCCGGGGCAACTTATACTTTTCCTCCAATGCTCCCAAGCTCGCAAAAGTCCCATCTATAAATAAATCTCCCACCCTCCTAATTCCCAACTGGAACCAGCTCTGAAATCCTCCATCCATTCTTCCTGGGGCGAACCTATGGTTGTTCCTGATTGGGGACCCCACCAGGGCTCCCCGCACCCCTCTCTGTCGCCTCCACTGTCCCCAGATATTCAATGTTGCCGCCACCACCGGGTTCGTGGTAAACTTTTTAGGTGAGATCGGTAGCGGCGCCGTCACCAGCGCCTCTAAACTCGTCCCTTTACAGGACTTTCTCTCCAGTCTTTCCCACGCCGCTCCCTCACCCTCCATCATCCATTTACGTATCATTGCCACATTGGCGGCCCAATAGTAATCGCCCAAGTTCGGTAGTGCCAATCCTCCTCTGTCCCTACTACGCTGAAGGAACCCCCTCCTTACTCTCGGAACTTTCCCTGCCCACACGAAGCTCGTGATGCTCCTGTCTATTTTATTAAAAAAGGTCTTAGTGATTAGTATAGGGAGACATTGAAATACAAATAAGAACCTCGGGAGGACCATCATCTTAATTGCTTGCACCCTGCCCGCCAGCGATAGAGGCTGCATGTCCCACCTCTTGAAGTCCTCCTCCATTTGTTCTACCAACCGTGTCAGATTAAGTCTGTGCAAGGTTCCCCAGCTCCTAGCGATCTGAATCCCCAGGTATCGGAAGTTTCTTTCCACTTTCCTTAGAGGCAAGCCTTCTATCTCTCTACTCTGGTCCCCTGGATGTATCACAAATAATTCACTCTTCCCCATGTTTAGCCTATACCCCGAGAAATCCCCGAACCCCCTCAAAATTCGCATAACCTCTATCATTCCCCCCGCTGGGTCCGACACGTATAACAATAGGTTATCCGCATATAACGAGACTCGGTGTTCTTCTCCCCCTCTAATCACCCCTCTCCATTTCCTGGAGTCTCTCAACGCCATGGCCAGAGGTTCAATTGCCAACGCGAACAACAATGGAGACAGCGGGCATCCCTGTCTTGTTCCCCTATATAGTCGGAAATACTCCGATCTATGTCGACCTGTAACTACGCTTGCCGTTGGAGCCCCATAAAGAAGTCTAACCCAGCTAATAAACCCGTTCCCAAACCCAAACCTCCTTAACACTTCCCATAAATACTCCCACTCCACCCTATCAAATGCCTTCTCTGCGTCCATTGCCGCCACTATCTCTGCCTCCCCCTCCACTGGGGGCATCATTATCACCCCTAATAGTCGTCGCACGTTAACATTCAGTTGTCTCCCTTTTACGAACCCTGTCTGGTCTTCGTGCACCACCCCCGGGACACAGTCCTCTATCCTCGATGCCAGTACCTTTGCCAACAATTTGGCGTCCACGTTCAACAATGAAATGGGTCTATAGGACCCGCACTGCAACGGATCTTTATCCCTCTTCAAAATTAACGATATCGTCGCCTCCGACATCGTCGGGGGTAGAGTCCCCCCTTTCCTGGCCTCATTGAACGTCCTCACCATCAACGGGGCCAACAAGTCCACATATTTTCTGTAATACTCCACCGGGAACCCATCTGGTCCTGGGGCCTTCCCTGCTTGCATGCTTCCCAGTCCCTTAATAACCTCGTCCACCCCAATCGGTGCCCCCTCTCCCTCCCTTCTTAAATAGTGGGGTTACATTTGCTGCTTTCCAGCCCACATGAACCTTTACAGAATCTATAGAATTTTGAAAGATGACTGCCAATGCATCCACTGCCTCTTCAGCCACTTCCATCAATACTCTTGAATGTAGCTCATCATGTCCAGGGGATTTATCAACTTTCAATCTAATTGATTTGTTGAGCATTACCTCTTTATTGATACAAATTTATTTAAGTTCCCCATTTGAACAAAGCCCTTGGTTCCCTGGTATTTCAAGGAGATTTTCTGTATCTTCCTCTGTGAAGATAGACACAAAGTAACTGTTAGTTTCTCAGCCATTTTCATAATCTTCATTGTAATTTCTCCGGTCTCGACCTGTAATGGACCTACATTTGCCTTTGCTAATCTTTTTCTTTTCACATACTTAAAGAAGCTTTGCAGTCCGCCTTTTATGTTTCTCACTAGCTCGCATTCATATTCTCTTTTCCCTTTCTTTATGATTTTCTTGGTCCTCCTCTGCTGGATTCACAAAAGGCTCCGCAATTCAGTAAGATCATGGCTCATCAGTTTGTAACTTCAACCCCACATTCTGCCCATAACCTGAAAGAGCACCCCACCCATCCCCATAACCCAGTAACCCCACCTAACCATTTGGACACTTAAGGGGCAATTTAGCAAGTCCAATCCACCTAACCTGTGCTTCTTTGTGACTGTGGGAGGAAACCCGAGCACCCGGAGGAAACCTACGTAGACACTGGGAGAATGTACAAACTCCACACAGTCAACCAAAGCTGCAATTGAACCCGGGTCCCTGGCACAATGAGGCAGCAGTGCTAACCGCTGTGCCTCCGTGCCGCCCCAAGAGAATGTTTCCTCTTATCAGAGAATCTAGAAATAGGGATTGCTATTTAAAAGTAAGGGGTTGCTCATTTAAGACAGAGATGAGGAGAAATGTTTTCTTTCAGAAGGCTTTGAGTCTCTGGAACATTTCTTCCTCAAAAGACAGTGGTCATAGTCTTTGAATATTTTTAAGGTGGAGCTGGATAGATTTCTGATCAACAAGGGGTGAAAGGTTATGGGCAGAATGTGGGGTTGAAGTTACAAACTGATGAGCCATGATCTTACTGAATTGCGCATGATCTTACTGAATTGCGGAGCAGGCTCGAGGACTACTCGAGGCCTACTTCCTGCTCCTAATTTCGTATTTCCGTATATTCTAAAGTGCGCTCAATCTTGGGGCTTACCACTTTTTCTGGCAACCTTATAAGCCACTTCCTTGATTTAATGCAATTTTTAACTTATTTTGTTAGTCTTGGTTGGTTCGCCTTTCCTGTTTGGCTTTTGTGTCTTAGAGGAATCTATTTTTGTTAGAGCCCATGTAATACTTCCTTAAATGCTAGCCATTGCCTGTCTACCATCAAATAATTTTGTGTATTTTGTCAATCCATCTTAGCCAGCTTGTCTTTTACACCATCATACCTACTCTATATTGGAGTGACTAAACACAGACTGACCGACCACTTTGCAGAACACCTTTGGTCCATCCGCAAGCAGGACTCCGACCGTTGATTTATTTTTTAAAAAATGATCTTTATTGTCACAAGTAGACTTACATTAACACTGCAATGAAGTCACTGTGAAAATTCCCTAGTTGCCACATTCCGACGCCTGTTCGGGTACACTGATGGCGAATTCAGAATGTCCAAATTACCTAACAGCACATCTTTCGGGACTTGTGGGAGGAAACCAGAGCACCCGGAGGAAATCCATGCAGACACGGGGAGAACACACGGACAGTGACCCAAGCCGGGAATCGAACCTGGGACCCTGGCGCTGTGAAGCAAAAATGCTAACCACTGTGCTATCGTTTGCCGTTTCAATGCACCGACTTGCTCCAATGTCCACAAGTCCATTCTTGACCTGTTGCAATGTCCCAGTGAAGCCCAACACAAACTGGAGAAACAGCACCTCATCTTCCAATTAGGCCTTCCAAACTTAACATTGAGTTCAACAACTTCAGACTGTGCACTCTCTCAGCCACTTTCACCCCATTTTTATTTCTATGAATTTATTTTCATTTCTTCCATTGATCTTTTTCCTCACCATTGTCTCCACTCTCCAGACCCATCAGTTCCCTTTTCAAAGTTGTCCTTTGACACACTGCTTACCTGTTTTGCCATGCACACATTCTGATCTCTTAATGTGCCACCATTAGCATCCTTCTTAGTCATTAGCACCACCATTTATGTTCCCATTGTTTTTTCGTCTGTGCCATTTCTGTCAATATCCACTAAGCAAACGTTGAGCGAGACAGGCAGTATATTGGCCAGGAATAAATACTGAAAGAGCCAATTTTGTGCTAGCCCTCTATCCAGCCCCACTGCTCCACCCTCCCCCACCCCCAATAACAGTATAAATCTCATGCCATTTCTAATTCTCTCTAGCTTTGACAAAGTGTCATCCAAACTCAAAAGGTTAGCTCTGTTCTTTCTCCACAGGTGCTGTCAGACCTGCTGAGATTGTCCAGTTTTTGTTCATTTTTGTTTCACACCTTAAAACCTAAGTTTCCAAAATAATATGATGGATATCCATTACTTTCAAACTTAATGTAAAATTCCATCATATTATGGTCATTATTTCCTAAAGTCTCCTTTATGTCAAGGTTATTAATTTTTCTCAGTGCAAAATAGCCAAATCCCTAATTGGTTTTTCAGCGCACTGCGTCAGAAATTAATCTTCTACATACTCCAGGAATTCACCCCCGCAGCATTAGTACTAATTAGGTTCCCCCCACCAGTTTTTTAGTAAATTGAAGTTGCCCATTATTACACACGATGGCTTATAAATAGTTCCCACCAATGTTTGCCCCTTTCCTGTTTTTAATATCACCCAAGCTAATTCCACATCTTGTAAGATCCTCTTTCACTAATGTACTGAACTCATCCCTGATAACAGCGCCACCTCCCCTTTGCCTTTTTGTTGATCCTTCCGAAAGGATCAATATCTTTCTTTTAAAAATGTATTTTATTACAATCATGTATAAAAAAGAATAATAACATACACAATAACGCTTCAATAAGTTACAGTTTGTATAATTTTCCTTCTTTTCCCCCTTTCCTCCCCCGCGACGAACTGTTCCTCAGAAGTCGTCATGATCAACCCCCACCATGCCGCAAAGCCCTCCTCTGACCCCCTCAACTTAAATTTGATCTTTTCCAACCGTAGAAAGCCATACAGATCCCCCAGCCAGGCCGCCACACCCAGCGGCGTATCCGCCCTTCAATTTAACAGGATTCTTCGCCGGGCAATAAGAGAAGCGAAGGCCACAACATCTGCCCCCTTCCCCTCCATCAGCTCCGGCATTTCCGATACCACAAGGATTGCCACCATTGGGTCCGACCTGACCCCCACCCCTATAATTTTGGACAACATCCCAAACACTGCTTGCCAGTACCTCTCCAGCTTCTCACAGCCCCAGAATGGGTGCACGTGATTAGCCACCGCCCGCCCACACTTCTTGCACTCGTCAACCACTCCATGAAAAGACCCTCTCACCCTTGCACAAGTCATATGCACTCTGTGCACAATCTTGAACTGAATCAAGCTCATCCGCTCCCCAAACCACCCATATATATCTCCAATCCTACCTTCTCCCGACTCATCCTGGAGCAGCTCCAGCATGGTAATTCCCGGCAACCTGGGAAACGTCCTCCACTCCTATCTTGCAAAGTCCCGCACCTGCATATACCTAAATTCATTCCCCCTTGGCAACTGAAATCCCTCTTGCAGCTCTTTCAATCCCGCAAACCGCCCTTCCAGATACAAATCCCTCACCCACTCCAGACCCACCTCCCGTACATCCCATCCATCTCCCCCGGTTCAAACCTATGGTTCCCGTAGAGTGGCATCAACATCTATATCCCCTCCAATTTAAAGTGCCTCCTCAGCTGATTCCACACCTTGACTGTCAACTGTAGCACCGGGATCTCCTTGTACTTCCCCAGAGCAAATGGCAGTGGAGCCGTCACCATGGTCCTCAAGCTGGATCCCCTACAGGACTCGTCCATTCTAACCCACTCCGCCCCTCCCTCATCTTCTCCACGTTCGCTACTCAATAATAATGTAGCAGGTTCGGGAGCGGCAACCCCCAGCCACCCCTTTCTGCCTCTGCCTCTGTAGTAGGGCCCTCGGCACCTTCCCTACAAACTCTGAGATCACCGTCTCCAATTTCTGAAAGAAGGCCTTCGGGAGAAAGATTGGGAGGGCCTAGCAATCAAACGGGAGCCTTGGTAGCACATTCAGTTTCACGACCTGCACCCTATCTGCCAGTGTCAGGTGCAGTGTGGTCCATCTCTTGAAGTCTTCCCTAATCTCCTCCACCAACGTTGTCAAATTCCACTTGTGCATCATAGCCCATTCGTTCATCACCTGGATCCCAAATACCTAAACCCTTCCCTAACCACCTTAAATGGCAGCACCCCTAAGTTGACCCGCAGCCCCGCTGGGTTCACCGGAACACGTTGCTCTTGCAAACGCTCAATTTATACTCCGAGAAGGCCCCACACCTTTCCAGTATTCCCATGATCCTACCCACACTCTCCAGCGGGTCTGACACAAACAACAGGTCGTCCGTGAACAGTGACACCCAATGCTCCCTGCTCCTCCAGACAATCCCCCACTACTCAACTGAGCCCCTGGGAGCCATTGTCAAGGGCTCAATCGCTAGCGCAAACAACAACGCCGACAGTGCACACGTCTGTCTCGTACCTCTGCGTAGCCCAAAACGTCATGAGCTCGTCCCATTCGTGACTACACATGCCACCGGAGCTGTGTACAACAAGCGCACCAATGCCGAGAACTTCGGACCAAACCCAAACCTACCCAAGATCTCAAATAAATACCTCCACCACCCGATCAAAGGCCCTCTCTGCATCCATGGAGACAACAACATCCTGCACCCACCCCCCTCGACAGTGTCGTTACCACATTCAACAGCCTCCTGATATTACTGGAGAGCTGCCTGCCTTTTACAAAACCCGTTTGGTCCTCCGCCACCACCACTGGCACACATCCCTCCATCCTTCCCGCCACCAACTTAGCCAGCACCTTCACGTCCGTGTTCAACAACAATGGGCCTATATGACCCACACTCCAATGGATCTTTCCCCTTTTTCGGGAAATAATTGATGCCTGCATCAGTGTTTCCGGCAGCTCCCACTTCTCCAGTGACTCATTAAACAATTACCCTGTACAAACTTCTAAACTTGTAACTCCGGAAAATGCAATGTACAGTAATAATAACCAACAAACAAGACAAAAAGAGCCTCCCCACTCTCTGGCAACATACATCAACTATACCCTCCAACCTTGACAGATACAGCTTTCCCCATCTCACACCAACTCTCTGTTCTCCCCCCGTTTATGGTCTCTTGCAAAGTCATTCGCCTCTTCTGGCATTTTGAAATAATTCTCCCGGCCTTCCAATGTGACCCACAGTTTCGGCGGGTACAGAACCCCAAACCAAATCTTCTTTCGGCGTGCCTCTTCACCAGCTCCGCCTCGATTTCTTGGTAAATTCGGACCCAGTTTCCCTCCCATTCACAGTCTCGCTTCTCCCTGGCCTATCGCAAGGTCAGCACGGTAGCACAGTTGCTTCACAGCTCCTGGTTTCCAGGTTCCATTCCGGCTTGAGTCACTGTCTGTGCTGAGTCTGCACGTTCTCCCCGTGTCTGCGTGGGTTTCCTCCGGGTGCTCCGGTTTCCTCCCACAGTCCAAAGACGTGCAGGTTAGGTGGATTGGCCAGGGAAAATTGCCCTTAGTATCCAAAAAGGTTGGGTGGGGTTACTGGGTTACGGGATAGGGTGGAGGCCGGGCTTAAGTGGGGTGTTCTTTCCAAGGGAGACTCAATGGGCCAAACGACCTCCTTCTGCACTGTAAATTCTATGATTCTATAAGGTCCTTTCCTTCTCCAAGAATTTGTGTATCTGCACAATCACCATCCATGGCAGCTCTCACATTCTTGGCCTCTGCCTTAAAGACCCATGGGCCCTGTCCACCTCTGGGGCCTTGTCCAGCACTCCTTGCCCAAGCAGCCCGGCCAACATCTTTGACACATATTTTGTGGCGCTCGTCTCTTCCACATCTTCTGGCAGCCCCACGATCCAAAGGTTCTGTGGCCTGAACCTGTTTTCTTGCTCCTCCACCTTCAACGACTTACACAGGGTATAGTTGACCTCCGCCTCCAGGGACACAATCCGGTCGCTCTGGTCGGAGACCACCGTCTCCACCTGCCGCAACTTCGTCCCTCGTGCCTTGAGGCACTTTTCCACAAGGTCCATCAACCCTCGCAGAGGTGCTGCTGTACCCTTGATGGCCTTCAATCAGTCCCCATGCATCTCCTTCCTTTGCTCTTGAAATTCATCTCCGTTGAAGGCCATCAACTGCTGCATCTGGGCCTTTCGCACTGCTGTCAACTCTTGCCACCCCACCATTTTACCCAGCATAGGGTCTCCAATAGAAGAAGTAAAAAGAGAGAAAGATTAAGAACCAAGATCAAGAATCCAAAGCTCCCAGCCCCTGATCAATAGACATAGATTGCTGAACCACTAGGACCAGTATTCCCCTCAGAGGACAATAGGTTATTGTGGGGCCAAGAACTAAACGGAATATAAACTGATCCCAATCGTAAAACGGGGCGGAAACCCACTCTAGGACGGGAGTGCCATCAAGAGTGACCCCCCCCCAAACTGGGGAGTGTCCTGCGAGGGAGGGCCACATCTGGAGAAACGATCGACTCCTCCCTAACGGGGAGTGCAGCAAACCCCAGTCCTCAATAAGATAATACACAGTCCACCTGGGCTGGAAGAAGAAAAGAGCGCAGTCAAAAGTAAAAAGAATGCTCTTGCTAGGGGACTGCCCCCCCCCCCCCCCCAAACCCACACACACACACACACACACACACAGGTTAACAAGTGGCACAGGACATCATACCCTAATTATTCACTTCCCTGCAGGCAAATATAATGGCAACATCAACAGAAACAACATAATTATTAGGAAGTCCAGGATAAACAACTGGTATGCGGGCAGTTATTAGGTTAAAGACTTCTCCACTGGTAAAGAAGAAAGCAGAAATCAAGGATAAAGCAGACTCGAAGACACTGAGCACTCTTCAGGATCTTCCAAGGATTCAAACGATTAAAGCATGAAAGCTCATTGCTTCCATCACGCCATCTCACCCGAACCCACATGGCCAACAACCCCGGTTCCAGCCTGACATCAGGATCAGGACAAAGTTGGACCTGGGGTCAGAAGGCCAACCCAACCCCAGGCCTCGGAGACAGGATTAAATGAGTTCCCTTGCTCCAAGGACAGTGTTCTCTCTGCAAGAACATCCTCGCGTGCCTCCAATGCCTCCATAAAAACACCTTACACCTCTTGAATTTGGGCTTTGATGGCCTGTACTGCCGATCCAAGATATTTGGACGGATCAACATCTTTGCTATCAGCCGGCATCCGTCGGAACGCACTGCACAGTCAGGGTGGGAAGCCTCCCTACAGCAGCAGTGGCACTAATATGAGAGCCCCATCCCAACTCCTTCCAGCTGCCACAAATCAACGACGTTTTAAGCATTTTGCTCAATAGTGACCAACAAATCTCAGGACATATGTATGCCAAGATTTTTTTAAAAGGTTAAAGGATGAGCAAGAGCCGGAGCTCGCGGAAGTGCAGCGCTCCTTTGCTCAAATCATGTCACCATCCTTTCTGTATTTTTTAAATAAAAGGACACTTTTTAAAAACGTTTCCAATTAAGGGGCAATTTAGCGTGGCCAATCCACCTACCCTGCACACCTTAGCATTGTGGGGGTAAGACCCACGCAGACATTGGGAGACGTGCAAACCCCACACGGACAATGACCCAGGGCCGTGATCGAACCCGGGTCCTCGCCGTCGCCCTATAAAAGGACACACTTAACAGTCTTTTCTTATTGCATTTACAGCTCTGAGCCAGATCATGCTGTTTGTGGATGGAATGAATGGCGTCATTGGTCATAATGAGAGTGTCCAGTGGCTGTACACTCTGACTGGCAGCATGGTGAGTTAAGTTTCCTGTAGATGAATACTAAGTTATGATGAGGATGGTTATTTTTGTATGAATTTCACGGGAAGATCCTGAACTGGGTTTCTCTTCTCCAGATTGCCCTGGGATATTGTCTATTATAATCTATTGTAAAGCGTGTGATAACTGGGCACTTTAAAAAGTAATGCTAAAATTGGGTGAGTCAACATGGATTTATGAAAGAGAAATCATGTTTGACGAGGCTGTTGGAATTTTTGGAGAGTGTTACTTGTAGCATTGATAAAGGAGAACCAGTGGCTATGGTGTGTTTGGATTTTCAGAAGGTTTTTGGTGAGGTCTACACAGGAAGCTAGTGAACAAAATTAATGCACATAGGATTGGGGCAATACTCTACTATGGGTTGAGAATTGGTTAACGGGCAGAAAGCAGAAGCAGGATTGATTCTCAGGATGGCAGGCTTTAACTGGTGGGGTACCACAAGGATCAGTGCTTGGGTCACAGCTGTTTATAATCTGCATGAATGACTTGAATGTGGTGACGAAGTGTAATATTTCCAGATTTGCTGATGACATAAAACTAAATGGGAATGTTAAGTTCTGAGGAGGAGGCAAAGAGGCTTCCAGCAAACTTGGACAGCTAAATGAATGATCAAGAACATAGAATCATAGAATCATAGAATTTACAGTGCAGAAGGAGGCCATTCAGCCCATCGAGTCTGCACCGGCTCTTGGAAAGAGCACCCTACCGAGGCCCACACCACCCTATCCCCATAACCCAGTAACCCCACTCAACCAACCCTAAGGCCAATTTTGGCAACATGGCAGACATAATGTGAATAAGTCTGAAGTTATCCACTTTGGTAGAAAACAGAATGATAGAATATTTCTTAAATGGTGAGAGATTGGAAAGTGTTGATGTCCAAAGGAACCCTGTTCATGAGTCACTAAACGTGAGCATGCAGTTGCAGCAAGCAATTAGGAAGGCAATTTCATCATGTGGGGATTTGAGTACAGGGGTAAAGATGTCTTTCTGCAAGTGTATAGAGCCTTAGTGAGATCTCACCTGGAGCATTGTATACAGATTTGGTTCCCTTATCTAGGGAAGTCATAGAGAATGCAACAAAGGTTTATCAGACTAATCCCTGGGATCGCAAAATTGTCTTATGAGGCGAGATTGAGGAAATTGGGCCTGTATTATTTTGAGTTTCAAAGGATGAGAGCTGATCTTATTGAAACATATAACATTCTTGTAGAGCATGGCAGGGTCGATGTAGAGTTGGTGAGTCTAGAACCAGGGACATAATCTCAGAGTAAGGGGTAAGCCATTTAAGACTGAGATGGGAGAGGAATTTCCTCACTCGGAGGATAGTGAATTTTTGGAATTCTCTACCCCAGACTTAGGGCTGTGGAAGCTCAATCATTGAGCATGTTCAATGCAGAACTTGCCCCCCCCCCCCCCCCCCCCCCCCCCCCCCAGGATTTCATTGCTTTAGGATTTGAAAGTTGTTTAATGAATAAAGGCCTTCGGTATAGTAGTTTACTGGAGATACAGCATGTCCTTGCCCTGCCTTTAAACATTAACCACTGCATGCTTCAGAAAGAACGACTTGAGTTTGTGAGGAAAGAACGGTGGCATGACGGGCACGGTGATGGAACACACACGGACAATGTGCTTGCACAAGTATTTAGGAGAAAGTGTTTTTTGTTCCTAGCCACCTATGAATATTCTCTGACTTGCAATAAAGATCACCATGGATAATCCCTGTGATACACTATCAATTACGACGAGATGAGAGTAGAGAGTAATCGAGGCTTTATTACACAGAGATGTGTGGCCTCCTACAGCTGCTGCCGAAATGGCTGCAGTTCGGAGAGCACACATATTTATACTCCGCCTATTGGGTGGAGCCAGCAGGTAGGGATCTACCCCCGTACCTGTAGTACAGGGGCCTTACCGTAATACCCTCGTATGCAGTGCAATATATACAAGATAATACAACAGTGGTGACTACCACATTCACCCCCTGTTAAAAATGAGTTCAGCGGGGGTGGTGGAAAACTATTTACATACAGGTTGTCATTAAAATTTCAGAGAGGGTTACAAATTTAGACAGTCGGGCGCCTTGATCCGTCGTTGAGAGCGCCACAGTGCTGGTGGTGAGTCAGGCGTCAGCTCGGTTGTCGGTGACTCCGGGAGCGTGACAACATCCTCTTCATCCCGGGTGGGACCAAGGGGAGGACGGATTGTCCTGGAGCGAGGGCTGTGGTGGAGTGCACTGGGGGAAGGGAGGGTGGCGCCGGGGCAGGTGGGGGGGGGGGCGGGACCCAGCTGGTGCCAGGTCCCTGAGAGAGACTGTCTCTTGGCGGCCGTCGGGGTACGCTACGCAGGCATACTGCGAGTTTGCGTGGAGTAGCTGTACCCTCTCCACCAACGGGTCCACCTTGTGGAGCCGCACGTGCTTGCGGAGGAGAACGGGTCCTGGAGCTGCCAGCCACTTTGGGAGCAAAACCATGGAGGTGGACTTCCTGTGGAAGGCAAAGAGACGTTCCTGGGGAGTTTCGTTAGTCGCAGTGCAAAGGAGCGACCGAATGGAGTGAAGTGCGTCGGGGAGGACCTTCTGCCAGCGGGAGGCCGGGGGATTTCTGGACCGTAGGGCCAGCTGGACGGCCTTCCAGACCGTCCCATTCTCCCGCTTCACCTGTCCGTTTCCCCGGGGGTTGTAGCTGGTCGTCCTGCTCGAGGCAATGCCCCTGTTGAGCAGGTACTGGCACAGCTCATTGCTCATGAATGAGGATCCCCGGTCGCTGTGGACGTAGGCGGGAAACCGAACAGAGCAAAGATGGTGTTGAGGGCTTTGATGACGGTGGCAGACGTCATATCGGGGCATGGGACGGCGAAGGGGAATCTGGAATATTCGTCGACCACATTGAGAAAACACGTGTTGCAGTCGGTGGAGGGGAGGGGCCCTTTGAAGTCCACGCTGAGGCGCTCAAAGGGGCGGGGGGGCCTTCACCAGGTGCGCACGGTCTGGCCAGTAGAAGTGCGGTTTACACTCCGCGCAGACCTGGCAGTCTCTGGTGACAGCCGTGCCTTCCTCGATGGAGTAGGGCAGATTGCGGGCCTTAATGAAGTGATAAAAGCGGGTGACCCCTGGGTGACCGAGATCGTTGTGCAGGGCCCTGAGTCTGTCCACTTGTGCGCTGGCACATGTACCTCGGGACAGGGCATCGGGGGCTTGTTGAGCTTACCGGGGCGATACAAAATCTCGTAATTAAAGGTGGAGAGCTCAATCCTCCACTGCAAGATCTTATCATTTGGGATCTTAACCCGCTGTGTGTTGTTAAACATGAAGGCAACCGACAGTTGGTCTGTGAGGAGAATGAATCTCCTGCCGGCCAGGTAATGCCTCCAGTGCCGCACAGCTTCACCGATAGCTTGGGTCTCCTTTTCAACGGAGGAGTGCTGAATTTCGGAGGCATGGAGGCTGCGGGAAAAGAATGCCACAGGCCTGCCTGCCTGGTTGAGGGTGGCGGCCAGAGCGACGTCTGATGTATCGCTCTCGACTTGGAAGGGGAGTGTCTTGTCGACCGCGTGCATTGGGGCCTTGGCGATGTTGGCATTGATGCGGTTGAAGGCCTGGTGAGCCTTGGCCGTCAGAGGGAAACCGGTGGAATGGATGAGTGGGCGGGCCTTGACCGCATAGTTAGGGACCCACTGGGCGTAGTACGAAAAGAACCCCAGGCATCGTTTGAGGGCCTTGGGGCAGTGGGGGAGGGGGAGATCCATGAGGGGGCATGCGATCGGGGTTGGGACCTAGATCTCCGTTCAGAACCACATAGCCGAGGATGGCTAATTGGTTTGTGCTGAACACACACTTCTCCTTGTTGTAGGTTAGGTTGCGAAGTTTGGTGGTGTGGAGAAATTTGGAAAGGTTAGCGTCGTGGTCCTGTTCGTTGTGGCCGCAGATGGTAACGTTATCAAAGTACAGGAAAGTGGCCCGCAGCCCGTACCGGTCAACCATTCGGTCCATCTCCCGTTGGAAGACCGAGACCCCGTTAGTGACGCCGAAGGGAACCCTAAGGAAATAGTAAAGGCGGCCGTCCGCTTCAAAAATAGGTATACGGGCGGTTCGCCTTGCGAATGGGGAGCTGGTGGTCGGCAGATTTCAGGTCCACTGTCGAGAAGACCCGGTACTGTGCAATCTGATTGACCATATCAGATATGCATGGAAGGGGGTACGTGTCGAGCTGCGTGTACCGATTGATGGTCTGACTGTAGTCAATGACCATCCTGTTTTTCTCCCCCGTTTTCACCACTACCACATGGGCTCTCCAGGGGCTGTTGCTGGCCTCGAAGATACCTTTCCGCAGCAGCCGCTGGACCTCCGACCTGATGAAGGTCCTGTCCAGGGCGCTGTACCGTCTGCGGCCCGATTGCGACGGGTTTGCAATCCGGGGTGAGGTTTGCAAACTGAGAAGGCGGGTCGACCTGAAGGGTCGTGAGGCCGCATACAGTAAGGGGTGGTAGGGGCTCGCCAAATTTCAGGGTTAGGCTCTGGAGGTTGCACTGGAAGTCCAGGCCGAGTAGCAAGGCAGCGCAGAGGTTGGGGAGGATGTATAGCCGGAAGCCGCTGAACTCTATGCCCTGGATGGTGAGGGCGGCGATGCAGTAACCCCCGGATCGCCACGGAGTGGGATCCGGAGGCCAGGGCGATTCTTTGGTTAATGGGGTGTATCGCGAGGGAGCAGTGCCTTACCGTATCGGGGTGGATGAAGCTCTCAGTGCTCCCGGAGTCCAGAAGGCAAGATATCCCATGCCCGTCGACCTTCACCTTTGTCGACCCAGTCGCGAGTTTGTGCGGTCAGGACTGGTCGATCGTGACGGAGGCGAGACGCAGCTGGTCGTCGGCGGTTGCAGACATGAGTGGCCCGATGAGGTGCCCGACGGGCAGAGGTCCTGAGGCGGGGAAGATGGCGGCGCCCTTGGGCCGCACGTGTCCTGAGGCAGGCAAGATGGCGGCGCCCTCGGGCCGCACGTGTCCTGAGGCGGGCAAGATGGCGCCGCCCTCGGGCCGCACGTGTCCTGGGGCAGGCAAGATGGCGCCGCCCATTGGTTGTGAGGCAAGCAAAATGGCGGTGCCCACGGGCCTGACGTGTTGTGAGGGGAGCAAGATGGCAGCGCCCACGGGACACACGTGGGGGGTGCAGGGACAATAGCGGTGATTGAGCGGGCCTGGCACACTGCAGCGAAATGTCCTTTCTTGCCGCAGGCCTTGCAGAGCGCGCTCTGCGCCGGGCAGCACTGCCGGGGGTGTTTTGTCTGTACGCAGAAGTAGCACTTGGGTCCTCTGGGGTTGGTTGGCTGCCACGCGGCGCAGGCCTGGGGTTGGCTGGGGGCGGTCGCTGATGGGGTCCACGATGGGGTGGCCGCTGGCGGGGTCCACGATGCCCAGGAGGGTGGGCCGTGCAGTCGGGGGCATACGCCTGTATGTTGCGTGAGGCAACTGTGAGCGAGAGCGCTAGTTCGTTGGTCGCAGCGGGGTCAAGCGTAGCCCCTTCTAAGAGGCGCTGGCAGATGTAGGCCGACCCTGTGCCCGTAATGAACACGTCTCTCATTAGCAGGTTAGAATGTTCAGCGGCCGAAACGGCCTGGCAATCACAGTCTCTCGCCAGGGCGAACAGGGCACGCCAGGAACCTTCCACAGACTCACTGGGAAGTTGGTGCCGCGTGAACAGGAGGTTTTTGGTGTAGATCTTGTTGGTCTGCTGAGCGTAGTTCTCCTTCAGTAGCGCTGTGGCCCCTGCGTAGGTAGGTGCGTCCTGGATGAGGGGAAAGACATCGGAGCTCAGCCGCGTGTACAGAATCTGGAGCTTCTGTGCTTCTGGATTGGGTCTGTCGCAGATCCGATGTATGCTTCAAAGCAAGCTAGCCAATGTGCGAAGTCCTTTTTGGCATTGTCTGCTTGAGGATGCAGCTGCAGGCGATCCGACTTGATGCGGAGATCCATCTTTGTAAAATCTCTGTGTAACAAATTGATGCACTATCAATTACGACGAGACGAGAGTCGAGAGTAATCGAGGCTTTATTACACAGAGATGTGTGACCTCCTACAGCTGCTGCCGAAATGGCTGCAGTTCAGAGAGCACACTCATTTATACTCCGCCTACTGGGCGGAGCCATCAAGCAGGGATCTACCCCCGTACCTGTAGTACAGGGGCCTTACCATAATACCCTCGTCTGCAGTGCAGTATATACAATATAATACAACAGTGGTGACGACCACACCCTGTAAACCAAAAGGGTGAGAATGTGGATAATGCTATTAAATGGCAAAGTGTTTGGGGAACCTGAGCAGTAAAGTGACCTGGGAAATTTGGTAGGTTGGTTGTCCAAAATGTTAGGCCATGAATAAAATTTAACACACCTGTTAAAGATATGATGTAAGTCATCATAGGTGATTTTAAATGAAAATAATTGCACTTACCAACACTGTCTCCTTATCGCTTGAGGTCATTAGTCTCCAGAGATTTATCAACTTCTGCCTTGAACATGCTTCCACGGCCCATGCTGGAAAAACTCAGTAGGCAGAGCTAATGTCTCCAGTCCAATGTGACTTCTTCGGAACTCATTTCCGTGTGATTTGAAAGTTGCATTGAGTTTTAGGGGCGAGGCTGCTTCCAGAGAAAAGCTCTAGTCTTCAACATACTCCAGGAAAGATGTAGAATTCTCAGAAGGAGCCTGGTAGTCTTGTCATTAAAATCCTATCATTAGAGAGGCATACATTCACTGACTTGCCATGAGCAATACTTTTTGCGATCTACCACTTCATTCTAATTCTTGAAATGATAGCCTCATTTATACTCGTCACAACTTATAGCCTAATTAGCTTCAATTTAATGAAGCGAAATTCAGAACAACATGCTAGTGGTGTACCTTTTTCCCCAGTGTAGTCAAAGTAAAATGTAAGTAATGAGAACAATGTTACAGTGTGGTAGACCGTATTATATGTATTACGGTACCTGTGTTGGAGGTACTGCTGTATTAGAGATACATGGGTAAATACTTGTCTGCTGGCTCCACCCAGTGGACGGTATAAAGAGGTGTTCATCCCCGGCTGCAGCCATTTTCTGTTACGAACTGCTGGGGAACACATCTTGTCTAATAAAGCCTTCGATTATTCTCTAATCTTGCTTTCGCAATAATTGGTCATGCATCAATTTATTAGACAAGATATTGAAAGATGGAGCTCCGCATCAAGCCGGACCGTCTGCAACTGAGCCCCCACGCGGCAAACGCTTCGGCCATCTTTGATCACTAGCTGGCTTGCTTCCAGAGCTACATCAGGACGTCCACAGACCCACCCACGGAGGACCAAAAGTTACAGATCCTCTACTCGAGGGTGAGTCCCGAAATGTTTCCACTCATCAGGGACGCGCTGAACTACACTGAAGCTATGGCACTGCTGAAAGGGCATTATATTCGCCCGGTGAACAAGTATATGCTCGACATCTTCTGGCCACGAGACACCAAATCCCGGGGGAATCCCTGGACGACTTCTACCACGCCCTGCTAGCCCTCGGTAGAAACTGCGACTGTCGGCAAGTTTTGGCTACCGAGCACACTGAACTCTTAATTCGGGACGCCTTCGTCACAGGCATGCTGTCCACACAGATCTGCCAGTGGCTGTTAGAAGGAGTTACACTAGATCTTAAGGAGGCTAGGAGACCCGCAAACTCTTTAGAGTTGGCCTCCCGTAACGCCCAGGCGTACGTCCCCGGCAGCGTGGCACCCCCATGGACAGCGTGGACCCCACCTGCTTCCGACCCGACCTCATCCTCCAATTCACCGCAAGCCTGCGCCGCGTGGCAGCCGGTCAACCCCGGGGGGCCCAGATGCTAATTTTGTGTGCAGACCAAACACCCCCGGCAACGCTGCCCGGACCGATCAGCGATGTGCAAAGGATGAGGTAAGAAGGTGCACTTTGTGGCGGTATGCCAGGCCCGGTCTGTCGCCGCCGTCTCCGCACACCCCGCGGGCGACCCGGTCCCGCCGCCATTCTCCCCCTCGCAAGCCATGTGCGGCCCGTGGGCACCGCCATTTTGGACTCCGCAGGCCGCGTGCGGCCCGTGAGCAACGCCATCTTGTCCACCGACTGCCATGTGCAACCAATGGGGGCCGCCATCTTGGACGGCACCGCAGGATCCCGACCCGACTGGCCGTTTATAGCCTGCTGAGACCTCCTTCACCACTGTTCAACCCAGGGCCTCCCAGCATCTGCCGCATCTCGCCTCCATTACTCTGGACCAGTCTCGGCCACGGAACCTCACGACTGCGACGACGACGGTGGAACTCAATGGGCACAAGACGTCCTGCCTTTTCAACTGCAGGAGCACGGAGAGCTTTGTTCACCCCACCACGGTAAGGCGCTGCTCCCTCATGGTACACCCCGTTCAGCAAAATGTCTCCCTGGCCTCCGGATCCCATTCTGTGGAAATCCGGGGGTACTGCATTGTGAACCTCACTATCCAGGGCGTAGAGTTTAACAACTTCCGGCTCTACGTCCTCCCCCACCTCTATGCTGCCGCACTCCTGGGCCTGGACTTCCAGTGCCACCTCCAGAACCTGACTTTTAAATTCAGCGGACCCATATCCCCCTCACCGTCCGCGGCCTCGCGACCCTTAAGGTCGACCCACCTTCCCTGTTTGCGAACCTCACCCCGGATTGCAAACCCGTCGCTACCAGGAGCAGATGGTACAGTATCCAGGACAGGACCTTCATTAGGTCGGAAGTCCAACGGCTGCTGAAGGAAGGCATCATCGAGGCCAGCAACAGCCCCTGGAGAGCCCAAGTGGTAGTTGTAAAGACCGGGGAGAAGCACAGGATGGTCATTGACTACAGTCAGACAATCAAGACCAACTGGTACATACAGCTCGACGCGTACCCCCTCCCACGCATATCTGATATGATCAATCAGATTGCACAGTACCGGGTCTTCTCCACAGTGGACCTAAAGTCTGCCTACCACCAGCTCCCCATCCGCCCGGACGACCGCCAATACACTGCTTTTGAAGCAGATGGCCGGCTCTTTCACTTCCTTAGGGTCACCTTCGGTGTCACTAATGAGGCCTCGGTCTTCCAATGGGAGGTGGACCGAATGGTTGACCGGTACGGATTGCGGGCCACCTTCCCGTACCTAGATAACGTCAATGTGGCGAACCACTATACACCTGTATTAGGGGATGTAAGGTAGGACCTGTACTACAGGTTCACCGGTAGCCCTTGCCGGTTGGCTCCGCCCAGTAGGAGGAGTATAAATATGCGTGTCCTCCATTTAGCTGCCATTTCGCCAGCTGCAGCAGGAAACCATGCATCTGACTGCAATAAAGCCACAGTTGTACCCAACCTTAGTCTTTGTGCAATTGATCGTGCATCAATTTATTGCAATCAGATTTTCTACCGGATGGGCATCCGTATCAAACCAGATCGCCTGCAGCTGGATCCGCAATCGACCGACGCCAGAAAAGACTTTAATCACTGGCTAGCTTGCTTCGAGGCCTACATTAACTCAGCGACCACCCCACCGGCGGAGGCTCAGAAGATACAACCTGTGTTCCAGGTTGAGCTCAAGCGTGTTCCCGCTGATCCAGGACAGGTTCCACTTACGTGGAAGCCATGGCATTCCTCAAAGAGAGCTACGCGCAGGAAGCGAACACACTCTTCGCCAGGCACGTACTCGCCACTCGCTCTCAACTCCCTGGTGAGTCCATTGAAGACTTCTGGCGGGCCCTAATCCCACTCGACCGGGACTGTGACTGCCAGGCCGTTACGGCCACTGAACATTCTAATCTCCTCATGCGCGATGCTTTCGTAACGGGGATTGGGTCGGACCTCATCGACAACGATTGCTGGAAGGGGCCACACTCGACCTAGCGGAGACAAAAAAATTAGCGCTCTCCTTGACGGTCGCCTCCGGAATGTTCAGGCCTACCCCTCCAGCCGCGCGGCCCACCCCTCCTATCCCTCCTGGACCCCGCAAACGGCCGCCCCAGTCGGGGCCTTACCCAGCCAATACGCCTGCGCCACATGCTAATCCGTGCACTCCGGGGGTCCCCAATGCTATTTCTGCGGTCAGCAGAAGCACCCTCGCCAACGCTGCCCAACTCGCGCCGCCATTTGCAAGGCTTGCGGCAAAAAGGGCCACTTCGCCGCAGTGGGCAGGCCCGCGCAGTCGCCGCTATCGCCCCCTCCCCGCTGCCAAACGCACAATGGGCGCCGCTCTCTTCACCCCCACGGACCACGCGTGGCCAGTGGGCGCCACCATCTTCACCTCCCGGGCCACGCGCGGCCAGTGGGCGCTGCCATCTTCTCCCCCTCAGTCCACGTGCGGCCCATGGGCGCCGCCATTTTGTCCCGCCCCCGCAACGTGCGCCCCATGGACCATATCGGATATGGTCAATCAAATTGCGCAGTACCGGGTCTTCTCAACCATTGACCTAAAATCCGCCTACCACCAGCTCCCCATCCGTAAATCCGATCGCCCATACACGGCCTTCGAGGCGGACAGTCGTTTCTACCATTTTCTTAGGGTTCCCTTTGGCGTCACTAATGGGGTCTCGGTCTTCCAAAGGGAGGTAGACCGAATGGTCGACCGGTACGGTTTGCGGGCCACGTTCCCGTACCTAGACAATGTCACCATCTGCGGCCATGATCAGCATGACCACGATGCCAACCTCGCTAAATTTCTCCGCACCGCCACTCTCCTCAACCTTACTTATAACAAAGAAAAGTGTGTGTTCAGCACGACCCGCTTAGCCATCCTCGGCTATGTGGTCCAGAACGGATTTCTGGGGCCCGATCCCGACCGCATGCGCCCCATCATGGAGCTTCCCCTCCCCCACTGCCCCAAGGCCCTCAAACGCTGCCTGGGGTTCTTTTCGTACTACGCTCAGTGGGTCCCAAACTATGCGGACAAGGCCCGCCCACGCATACAGTCCACCCAGTTCCCCCTCACAGCCGAGGCACAACAGGCCTTCACCCGTATCAGAGCTGATAAAGCCAAGGCAGGGATGCACACAGTAGACGAGGCACTGCCCTTTCAAGTAGAAAGCGACGCATCAGATGTCGCCCTTGCTGCCACCCTCAATCAGGCAGGCAGACCCGTGGCATTCTTTTCCCGCACCCTTCATGCCTCTGAAATTCGGCACTCATCCGTCGAAAAAGAGGCCCAGGCTATCGTTGAAGCTGTGCGGCATTGGAGGCATTATCTGGCTGGCAGGAGATTCACTCTCCTCACTGACCAACGGTCGGTAGCCTTCATGTTCAACAACACGCAGCGGGGCATGATCAAAAATTATAAAATCTTGCTGTGGAGAATCGAGCTCTCCACCTATAATTACGAGATTTTGTATCGCCCCGGCAAGTTCAATGAGCCTCCAGACGCCCTCTCCTGAGCCAGTGCACAAGTAGACCAACTCCGGGCCCTACACGACAGCCTTTGTCACCCGGGGGTCACACGACTGTACCATCTCATCAAGGCTTGCAACCTGCCCTACTCCGTCGAGGAAATACGGACAGTCACCAGAGACTGCCAGGTCTGTGCGGAGTGCAAGCCGCACTTCTATCGGCCGGACCGTACGCGCCTGGTGAAGGCCTCCCACCCCTTTGAACGCCTTAGCGTGGATTTCAAAGGGCCCCTCCCCTCCACCAACCGTAACACGTATATTCTCAGTGTGGTCGATGAGTACTCCAGATTCCCCTTCGCCATCCCATGCCCGGATATGACGTCCGCCAACGTCATCAAGTCCCTCAACACAATCTTCGCACTGTTCGGTTTCCCCGCCTACATCCACAGTCACATGGGATCCTCATTCATGAGTGATGAGCTGCATCAGTTCCTGCTCAGCAGGGGTATTGCCTCCAGCAGAATGACCAGCTACAACCCCCAGGGAAATGGGCAGGTAGAAAGGGAGAACGGGACGGTTTGGAGGGCCGTCCAGCTGGCCCTACGGTCCAGGAACCTTCCAGCCTCTCGCTGGCAGGAGAATAACACACTCCACAAACGTCTTTTTACCTTCCCCAGGAAGTCCACATCTTGGGTGTTGCTCCCGACTTGGCTCACAGCTCCAGGACCGGTCCTGCTCCGTAGACACGTCCGACTCCACAAGGCGGACCCGTTGGTGGGTAGGGCACTCTTTCTCCACGCCAACCCCCAGTATGCGTACCCCGATGGCCGCCAAGATACTGTCTCCCTCAGGGACCTGGCACCATCAGCTTCCAACCGAACACACTCCCCCGCCCCGGCGCCATCCTCCTCTTCCCCGGCGCTTTCATCATTGTCCCCACCAGGCCCATCCCTTCTTCCCCTGCCCACGCAAGAGGACGACGAAGATTTTGGCATGCTTCCGGAGTCATCTAACAGCAGGCCAGCACCGCCGTCGCCGCCACCGTTGCGCCGCTCCCAGCGGAACGTCAAGGCTCCAGACAGATTGAACCTTTAACTGGACCTTCAAAATGGACAATTTGTTTTTTTCTCTCTCTTCATGTTGTTTCTACGACACTGTAAATAATGTTCAACACTGTATATAGCTCCACACCACCCCTGCCGGACTCATTTTTAACAGGGGGTGAATGTGGTGAACCACTGTACACCTGTATTAGAGGATGTAAGGTAGGACCTATACTACAGGTTCGCCGGTAGCCCCTGCCGGCTGGCTCCACCCAGTAGGAGGAGCATAAATATGTGTGTCCTCCATTTAGCAGCCATTTCGCCAGCTGCAGCAGGAGACCATGAATCTGGCTGCAATAAAGCCATAGTTGTACCCAACCTTGCACCTTTGTGCAATTGATCGTGCATCAGTCACCATCTGCGGCCACGATCAGCAGGACCACGACGCCAACCTCCACAAATTCCTCCATACCGCCAAACTCCTTAATCTCATTTATAACAAGGAGAAATGCATGTTCAGCACCGATCGCCTAGTCATCCTTGGCTACTTAGTGCAGAATGGAGTAATAGGGCCCGACCCCAACCGCATGCGCCCCTTTATGGAGTTCCCTCTTCCCCACTGCCCCAAGGCCTTGAAACAATGCCTGGGGTTTTTCTCTTATTACGCCCAGTGGGTCCTCAATTACGCGGACAAGGCCCGGCCACTAATCCAATCCACAGTTTTTCCCCTGTTGGCTGAGACCCGCCAGGCCTTCAGCCGCATCAAGGCGGACATCGCAAAGGCTACGATGCACGCTGTCGATGAGCCCCTCCCTTTCCAGGCCGAGAGCGACGCATCGGACGTAGCTCTAGCGGCCACCGTCAACCAGGAGGGCAGGCCGGTGGCCTTCTTTTCCCGCACCCTCCATGCCTCTGAAATCCGACACTCCTCTGTCGAAACGGAGGCCCAGGCCATTGTAGAATCTGTGCGGCATTGGAGGCATTACCTGGCCGGCAGGAGATTCACTCTCCTCACTGACCAACGGTAGGTTGCCTTCATGTTTAGTAATACGCAGCGGGGCAAGATAAAAAATGATAAGATCCTGAGGTGGAGGATCGAGCTCTCCACCTACAATTATGAGATCTTGTATCGTTCTGGGAAGCTCAACGAGCCTCCTGACGCCCTATCCCGCGGTACATGTGCCAGCGTACAAGTGGACCGACTCAGGACCCAACACGATGACCTCTGCCACCCGGGGGTCACCAGGTTCTTCCACTTCATCCAAACCCGCAACCTGCCCGACTCCATAGAGGAGGTCAGGACCGTCACCAGAAACTGCCAAATCTGCGCAGAGTGCAAGCCGCACTTCTACCGGCCAGATAAAGCACACCTGGTGAAGGCCTCCCGCCCCTTTGAGCGCCTCAGTATGGACTTCAAAGGGCCCCTCCACTCCACCGACTGCAACACGTACTTTCTGAACGTGGTCGATGAGTTCTCCCAGTTCCCCTTCGCCACCCCTGTCCCGACATGACTGCTGCCACCGTCATTAAAGCCCTCCACAGTATATTCACACTGTTCGGTTTGCCCACCTACGTACACAGTGATGTTCAATTTCCCCACCTACGTACACAACGATAGGGGGTCCTCCTTTATGAGTGATGAGCTCTGTCAATCCCTGCTCAGCAAGGGCATTGCCTCAAGCAGGACGACCAGCTACAACCCCCGGGGAAACGGGCAGGTGGAGAGGGAGAACGGGACGGTCTGGAAGGCTTTTCTGCTGGCCCAACGGTCTAGATATCTCCCGGTCTCCCGCTGGCAGGAGGTCCTCCCCGATGCACACCTTTCCATTCGGTCACTCCTGTGTACCACAACAAATGAAACCCCCCATGAACGTCTTCTTGTTTTTCCCAGGAAGTCCACCTCTGGGACATCACTCCCAACATGGCTGGCAGCTCCTGGGCCCGTCCTGCTCCGGAGACATGCGCGGACCCATACGTCTGACCCGTTGGTCGAGAGGGACCACCTTCTTCATGCTAATCCGCAGTACGCCTACGTGGCACGTCCCGACAGATGCCAGGACATGGTCTCCCTCTGGGATCTGGCACCCGCTGGATCCCCACCCACAGCCCCCTCACCAACCCCTCCACATGAACCATTCTTCTCTGTTCCACCCAGCCCACCCTGTTCCACTTCCCCACCCAGCGCACCTCACAGCAGGAGGATCCGTCCTCCCACTGGTTCCACCCGGAGGTAATGAAGCATAGGACTGCATGTCCCGGAGTCGAAAATGCCTGAGTCGGCGTCTGCATCACCACCGAGACTGCGACGGTTGCAGAGGACGATCAAGGCCCCCAATCGATTGATTTCTTCATTGTAATTGTTGCTGTGATTGTTATTGTTACTGTTAAAGGCTTTGCCACCATCCCCGCCGGACTCATTTTTTCAACAGGGGGTGAATGTGGTAGACCGTATTATATGTATTACGGTACCTGTGTTGGAGGTACTACTGTATTAGAGATACATGGGTAAATCCCTGTCTGCTGGCTCCGCCCAGTGGACGGTATAAAGAGGTGCTCATCCCTGGCTGCAGCCATTTTCTGTCACGAGCTGCTGGGGAACACATCTTGTCTAATAAAGCCTTTGATTATTCTCTAATCTCGCTTTCGCAATAATTGATCCTGCATCATACAGGAAACTAGAGCCCAATGTAACTTCCATTTCCCCAGGCAACGTGTAACATGTTGTATCGGTTAAACCGCAAGTGGAGTGAATCAAAGGACAGCTGCTTTCACTTTCGCAGAACCCCAACAATCCATTGACTCGCACTAATATTTCGAGCTGCATTGAACAGACGGATTTTTTAAATGTCCTGTAGCTGAACAGGAAGCAGCCGTTTCATCTTAACTTACACGTGTGCGTCTTTTTTTAGAGATTGTTTACAAGGTGCTAACTTTTAAGCACCTGCTTTAAACTCAATAGAAGTGTGATGCGGCGAAGGGGCCACTAATAATGATTGTGCATTTATTTTTTCATGTTTGGCATTAATAGAAAACATTTGGCATCAATGGAAGACAATCTGTATAAGAGATGGGAAAATATATATTAATGAGATACAATGAATAGTGTCACAACACGCAGGCCAATTCTGTTTGTTTTGCCACAGAATTTAAATTTGCCAATTAGTTTTTGTGACTAGCCACTCCATTTACAAAGCAGCTACCACCAGATTGCTGATTTACAATTTATTTCAGCAGTTATCAACAAAGATCCCTGTTTTTAATCATGTGTCGATGTGGTCATTTGTCATTCGATCAACAAACATGACGTTAAAAATGTGCAGTCCATCCAGTCTGCCAGCAGGGGTCCATAGAGCACACCAGAGCAGAGGCTGGAAACAGAAGAAACGCGAATCCTATACTGTCAGACTTCCAGAAATCTCAGCAATTTTGATGAGTTAACTCAAGCTTCTTCCTTTTGGTTTATTGTTTTAACTGGATTTATTTTGAATACTTGATTTAAAAAAAAAAAATGCACTGTTGAAGTAAAAAGTAATCCGCTTATGATGCATGCAATCTCGTATTCCAATTCTATTTCAAACTGCAAGCCTGTTTCACCTATTAAAAACAATTTTTTTCTGTGGACTTAACCAACCAGACTCTATGCACTGTGACTGGGCGGCATTTCTAAGGAATGGCGCCAGGGTAGCATGAGGATGGCTCAGCAGTTGCTGAGAGGCGGAGGGTGCCGACAGTTTATTCGGTCAAGCTCCTGGGGCACAGTTGAAAGGATGCAGGAAAAAGATACCAAGGTTTGAGGTCATGTACCAACCGACTCAAGAACAGCTCCTTCCCTACTGCAGTCAGACTTTTGAATGGACCTACCTCGAATTAAGTTGATCTTTTCTCTACACCTTGCTATAATTGTAACATATTCTGCAGTCTCTCCTTCCTTCCCTATGTACGGTATGCATTGTTTGTACAGCATGCAAGAAACAATACTTTCACTGTATACTAATACATGTGACAATAATAAATCAAATCAAAACAGATGAAGGGGCTTGCCTGCTGCAATCTTGTTTTCTGGGGTTTCAATTCTTGCCCCTCGTACTGCAGGTGATCAGGTGATACTGACTTATTTCCTCGTTCTGGTGGTGGGAGGGAGGGAGGTCACAGTTATGGAGCATAAATCTACATACAACGAATTTATATGACCTGATAGCCACCACTCTCCGAGAAGAAAGTACTGATCATTTGACGTATTTAACTTGACGCCACCCCGGTGTCCCAGTGGTTAGCACTGCTGCCTCACAGCTCCAGGGTCCCAGGTTCAATTCCAGCCTCGGGTTACTGTCTGTGTGGAGTTTGCACTTTCTCCCCGTGTCTGCATGGGTTTCCTCCGGGTGCTCCGGTTTCCTCCCACTGTCCAAAGAAGTGCAGATTAGGTGGATTGGCCTTGCTAAATTGCCCTTCGTGTCCAAAAGGTTAGGTTGGGATTTGAGGATCGGATGGAGGTGAAGGCCTAGGTAGGGTGCTCTTTTCTAGGGCCGGTCCAGACTCAATGGGCCAAATGGCTTCCTTCTGCACTGTAAGTTCTACGATTCTATGTGGGAATTGCTTTGTTGTTCATCTTCAAAATTAGATTAATTTTTTCAAATTTGTAAGCATAAAAGTGTCCGTGTAAGATCGCAAGTCAATAAGCAGAAGTCTTTTTCTGAAAAACCATAATCCACTTGAACAATCTGTATGAAGTTGCACATAATTGCAAGATTTGTCCCACTTGAAAGTGCACTTTAAAACGAGAAAAAACAATGTCCATTACAAATGAACATGTTAATTGAAGGCAAATGAGCAGTGGCTTCATTCAAACTGGGAACTCTCACTGCTCTACGGTGACATCTTCTGGTGAGATCAGAGCATTCAGCCTGAAATACTTTCTCTCTCTCGTTAGCTGGCAAACGTGACATTTACTTACAGCCTGCTCTTCTGTTCCTCAATCCCAGTACCGTTTGGTGGTGAAGACTGCACTGAAACTCCTGATAGTGTTTGTGGAATACACCGAGAACAACGCAGCTCTCCTGATCCAGTCTGTCAACATTGTGGATGATAAAAGAAGTAAGTGCTATTCTAATGGGGTCAGGGAGAGTAACGAGCAGTGTAATTGTTCAATGCACAACATCAAAGTCATGTGTATTGGACAAAATCAAAACTAGTAGTGACTTGTAGGCAAATATGCAACCAAAGGTGCAAATATACTTAAATGTGACAGTGGCTTTTTATTTGCTGTTGACTTGATTTTTTTAAAAAGACTTTCAATTTGAATGTTTTAAAGTAAATCAAATGTATCTTTAATAAGAATTCACATGTTGAAGTGTGTGGTTTATTTGTGGTACTAATTTCTGTTCTTCACTTTTGATTCTGGGACTTTGTGACTGATGAGATGTAGAACTGAACATTGCCTTGTCCTGAGATCCCACTGAGAGCAAAAAAACAAATTGAATTTAGTGCCTTTGCCTAAAAAAAGTTTCTAAACTTATACAGAAAGTACAGAAAGTGAAAACAAACCACACCACTAATTTACAGCATACATATGACAGAATGTAATCAATCTAAGCCCACCTAACCACAGAATGGCAAGAAATATGGATTTGGGGCTGTGATTGAGCAAGGCGAAGATCAGTGGACACAAAGGGGCCGTGCCTGTAAAAGCAAACTTTAAATAGTTGCCGTAATCGTCACTTTTGGAGGGGGAAGAGTCTTATAACTGCTCTGAGAGGGTAGTGATTGGGAAAAGCAATGTTAACGGCATAAATGGGTTTCTGTGCAAGGGTAATATTGAACCAGCGTCAAGAATTCAAATGCTGATCTGTTCTGAATGTCTTTTGAATTGTTTGGAATGTGACAATTGGATCTTAGCGCTGCAGTGACAAGGAGATCATAGTGTCTGAACTCCACTAGTTAGATCAAAAGGATGGCTAACAAGAGAGTCACATGAGAAAAGTGATGTGACAGACTGTGATGAGGAAAATGACAGTGCAAAAAGGAGTCGGGGATTTCATTACCTTAAATCTACACTTAGTAGAATTAGAACCATAAAGTTGCTACAGTGCAGAAGGTGGCCATTCGGCCCATCACGTCTGCGTTGACTCTCTGAAAGAGTACCTTACCTAGGCCCACTCCCCCGCCCTATCCCCATAACCTGACCTACATACCTTTTGACACAAAGGGGCAATTTTAGCCTGACCAATCCACCTAACCTGTACATCTTTGAACTGTGGGCGAAAACCGGAACACCAGGAGGAAATCCAGGCAGGCATGGGGAGAAAGTACAAACTCTACACCGACAGTCGCCCAAGGCTGGAATTGAACCCAGGTTCCTGGCGCTGTGACGTAGCAGTGCTAAACACTGTGACACTTAAAGTGGCTATTAAAATATGAGTTAAATAAGATATGTTAGGAAGCTCTGACCCTATTGTTTTTTTTTAGGACCTAAATTTTCCCATTGCTTAAAGTCTATTGGAATTGTCATTTTGAAAGTTGTGCAGCATGAACAAGGACTGACCTTTCCCCACTGTACCTGACTCCTTCGCAATGATTTAATAGGCCCCCTTGAACTCAAATGCTGCTGTATCACTTATACCATTCGAGTAATTAGTTATAAACATTGTACTCCCTGAGTGGACCTGAAAACATCATTCACATCCTCCCAAAGTAATACGTGGAACGTAAACTAAATGTAGGAGTTCAGTTACGAACCAAATCCCAATTGCTGGAATTTACAAATATCTTGCCAATTTTTAAACGGTTATGGTTACTTAAACCGGATAGACCTCAAAAATCTGCGACCTATCAAACATGTTGAACTTGTGCAACCAGTTCGGATAAAAGTTAACGAATTGTAAGAGCCAGCCACAACTACAGATGTTAATTCTACACGTTCTTTAGATCTCTGTCTTTGACTCACTTTAATCAATGTCGAATACATCATTTGTTTATCTGTCCAGCTGTTAAAATGCTCTGCAACCAGATATCATCTGTACAGGCAGGCAACGGGAATTCTGTACTTTTTAAAAACTATTTTATAATGCAGGCCGCACTTTGACAATGATTACATAATTTACATAAATGATCAGAGCATTGCTGACTGGTGTACAAATGCAATGAAAAAGCTTATTGATAGATTTTTTGGGGGAAAGAGTATGCTGGAATATGCAACCAAGGCAATTGAATGGAGTTCAAGATGCAAATCATGATCTAATTGAGCAGTGTAACAGGCTTAAAGGGTTGATTTACTTTTATGAGGTATGTGAAGACAGACAGGAACAGACCTTCCCCACCTTCATAGCGTACCTCCGAGCAGCCATGTAATTTTAAAAAAAAAACTTTCATGGGATGTATCTATCTCAAAAGGCAGTGTGCGGAGCTGGTGAGGCTCTACGATTGCAGAAATGACCTTTCTTCTCACCAGCCATGCTACATCTTGATGCTTGTTTGAAAGTTCTGTCTGTGGTTCAGCAGGGGCTTGGGAACCTGAATTGTAGCTCCAGTATACAGGAAGTTGAGAGTAGTGAGGTCATGAGTAAGGTTTCAAAGTTGCAGGAGTGTACTGGCAGGCAGGAAGGTGGTTTAAAGTGTGTCTTCTTCGATGCCAGGAGCATCCGGAATAAGGTGGGTGAACTTGTGGCATGGGTTGGTACATGGGACTTCGATGTTGTGGCCATTTCGGAGACATGGATAGAGCAGGGACCGGAATGGTTGTTGCGGGTGCCGGTGTTTAGATATTTCAGTAAGCTCAGGGAAGGTGGTAAAAGAGGGGGCGGAGTGGCATTGTTAGTCAAGGACAGTATTACGGTGGCAGAAAGGACGTTTGATGAGGACTCGTCTACTGAGGTAGTATGGGCTGAGGTAAGAAACATGAAAGGAGAGGTCACCCTGTTAGGGGTTTTCTATAGGCCTCCGAAAAGTTCCAGAGATGCAGAGGAAAGGATTGCAAAGATGCTTCTGGATAGGAGCGAAAGCAACAGGGTAGTTGTTATGGGGGACTTTAACTTTCCAAATATTGACTGGAAACGCTATAGTTCAAGTACTTTAGATGGGTCCATTTTTGTCCAATGTGTGCAGGAGGGTTTCCTCACACAGTATGTAGATAGGCCAATGAGAGGCAAGGCCATTTTGGATTTGGTACTGTAATGAACCAGGACAGGTGTTAGATTTGGAGGTAGGTGAGCACTTTGGTGATAGTGACCACAATTCGATTACGTTTACTTTAGTGATGGAAAGGGATAGGTATATACCGCAGGGCAAGAGTTATATCTGGGGGAAAGGCAATTATGATGCGATGAGGCAAGACTTAGGATGCATTGGATGGAGAGGAAGACTGCAGGGGATGGGCACAATGGAAATGTGGAGCTTGTTCAAGGAACAGCTACTGCGTTTCCTTGATAAGTATGTACCTGTCAGGCAAGGAGGAAGTGGTCGAGCAAGGGAGCCGTGGTTTACTAAAGCAGTTGAAACACTTGTCAAGAGGAAGAAGGAGGCTTATGTAAAGATGAAACATGAAGGTTCAGTTCGGGCGCTCGAGAGTTACAAGTTAGCTAGGAAGGACCTAAAGAGAGAGCTAAGAAGAGCCAGGAGGGGACATGAGAAGTCTTTGGCAGGTAGGATCAAGGATAACCCTAAAGCTTTCTATAGATATGTCAGGAATAAAAGAATGACTAGGGTAAGAGTAGTGCCAGTCAAGGACAGTAGCGGGAAGTTGTGCGTGGAGTCCGAGGAGATAGGAGAGGTGCTAATTGAATATTTTTCGTCAGTATTCACACAGGAAAAAGATAATGTTGTCGAGGAGAATACTGAGATTCAGGCTACTAGACTAGAAGGGCTTGAGGTTCATAAGGAGGAGGTGTTAGCAATTCTGGAAAGTGTGAAAATAGATAAGTCCCCTGGGCCGGATGGGATTTATCCTAGGATTCTCTGGGAAGCTAGGGAGGAGATTGCTGAGACTTTGGCTTTGATCTTTAAGTCATCTTTGTCTACAGGAATAGTGCCAGAAGACTAGAGGATAGCAAATGTTGTCCCCTTGTTCAAGAAGGTAAGTAGAGACAACCCCGGTAACTATAGACCAGTGAGCCTTACTTCTGTGGTGGGCAAAATCTTGGAAAGGTTTATAAGAGATAGGATGTATAATCATCTGGAAAGGAATCATTTGATTAGAGATAGTCAACACGGTTTTGTGAAGGGTAGGTTGTGCCTCACAAACCTTATTGAGTTCTCTGAGAAGGTGACCAAACAGGTGGATGAGGGTAAAGCAGTTGATGTGGTGTATATGGATTTCAGTAAAGTGTTTGATAAGATTCCCCACGGTAGGCTACTGCAGAAAATACGGAGGCATGGGATTCAGGGTGATTTAGCAGTTTGGATCAGAAACTGGCTAGATGGAAGAAGACAAAGGGTGGTGGTTGATGGGAAATGTTCAGACTGGAGTCCAGTTACTAGTGGTGTACCACAAGGATCTGTTTTGGGGCCACTGCTGTTTGTAATTTTTATAAATGACCTGAAGGAGGGCGTAGAAGGATGGGTGCGTAAATTTACAGATGACACTAAAGTCGGTGGAGTTGAGGACAGTGCGGAAGGATGTTACAAGTTACAGAGGGACATAGATAAGCTGCAGCGCTGGGCTGAGAGGTGGCAAATGGAGTTTAATGCAGAAAAGTATGAGGTGATTCATTTTGGAAGAAATAACAGGAAGACAGAGTACTGGGATAATGGTAAGATTCTTGGCAGTGTGGATGAGCAGAGAGATCTCGGTGTGCATGTACATAGATCCCTGAAAGTTGCCACCCAGGTTGAGAGGGTTGTTAAGAAGGCGTATGGTGTGTTAGCTTTTATTGGTAGAGGCATCGAGTTTCGGAGCCATGAGGTCATGTTGCAGCTGTACAAATCTCTGGTGTGGCCGCATTTGGAGTATTACGTGCAATTCTGGTCGCCGCATTATAGGAAGGATGTGGAAGCATTGGAAAGGGTGCAGAGGAGATATACCAGAACGTTGCCTGGTATGGAGGGAAGATCTTATGAGGGAAGGCTGAGGGACCTGAGGCTGTTTTTGTTAGAGAGAAGAAGGATAAGAGGTGACTTAATTGAGGCATACAAGATGATCAGAGGATTGGATAGGGTGGACAGTGAGTGCCCTTTTCCTCGGATGGTCATGTCTAGCACGAGGGGACATAGCTTTAAATTGAGGGAAGATAGATATAGGACAGATGTCAGAGGTATGTTCTTTACTCAGAGAGTAGTAAGTGCGGGGAATGCCCTGCCTGCAACAGTAGTGGAGTCGCCAACACTAAGGGCATTCAAATGGTCATTGGATAGACATATGGATGATAAGGGAATAGTGTAGATGGGCTTGAGAGTGGTTTCACAGGTCGGCGCAACATCGAGGGCCGAAGGGCCTGTACTGCGCTGCAATGTTCTGTGTTCTATGTGGCGCTGAGAAATGGAGCAAGAGTGCACTGTTTTATAATGCTGCCTCTCCATATATCTGCCGCCCCCACCCCATGTGTTTTTATGCCCTGCACCACACATACTCAAACAGTGATAACCATTTGCTGGTTCATTTCTCAAGGCAATGTCTTGACCAATTGGAATCAAGCTACCTAGTTTAAATTTTCAAACAATACTTGGCAGTTAACTGTCAGCCACCATTAACTAGTGCATTCTCCATAGCAACACCTTTACCAAAGTCCACTTGCCAGCCATTCTCCATGGCAAAGCCCTTACCAGTCAGAGTCCACTTGCTAACCAGTTTCCCCTGATATTGTGTTCTTGTGATTGTCCTGATGAGTGCAAGATGAAAAGCTTTAACAAAATGTCCTTTTCCCGCAATATTGATTGATTGATTGATTTATTGTCACATGTACCGAAGTACGATGAAAAGTATTTTTCTGCGGCCAAGGGGACATACAAAGCATGTACACAGTAGACAAAAAGAATAATCAACAAAGTACATCGACAAAAACGTAATTGGTTACAGTGTGGAACAAGGGCCAATCAAAGCAAATACATGAGCAAGAGCAGCAAAGGGCATGATGAATAGTGTCTTACAGGGAACAGATCAGTCCGAGGGAGAGTCGTTGAGGAGTCTAGTAGCTGTGGGGAAGAAGCTGTTCCTATGTCTGGATGTACGGGTCTTCAGACTTCTGTCCCTTCTGCCTGATGGAAGGGTCTGGAAGAGGGCAAAGTCTGGGTGGGAGGAGTCTCTGACAATGCTGTCTGCTTCCTGAGGCAGCTGGAGGTGTAGACAGAATCAGTGGGAGGATGGCAAGCTTGTGTGATGTGTTGGGCTCAGGTTCCGTACTACCAAATTACTATTTATTGCTGTCAGTAATATTTAAACAGGAAATTCAAAAGAAATGAAGTATTAACAATGAAATTGCTGTTGTGTTTTGTTAAGTATTGATTTCTGTATCCATCAACTTCACACACCCGCGTTGTCTGCCTTTTTTGCCATTCAGTCTTTTTATCCTGTTATACACACAAGTATCAAACCTGATTTGTAAGCCTTGAATTCTGCAAAAGGAAAATACGTGAATCCCATTGTTTCTTCAGCTCTGTGAATGAACGAGTGTTTAATGAACCTGCATGTCCCCCAAAAATGACATTTTATTGAATTTTCTGTTTTGCCTTGTTTTCTCTTTGAGTTGATTTTCTACATTTTCTCCCAGGGTAGGTTCAGCTGGGTCAGTGATGAGCTTGCTGTCCTGCTAATGTGACTCTGCGGTCAACGCCAGCAGTGAGTCCTGTTCTTTAACCTCCCATCTTGTGTGAAAGACAGAAACATAAAATGTAAACATCAGGTTGCATTAATGTATTGTGATACAGAGAGGAAAGAGGACAATGATCATAGCGAAGAAACAACCTTGTGTTCAACGTCCCCTCTAAAAACATGCACACACTAGAGAAGAGAGAGATTTTAAAAAACATGCATGCTGGTCTCCTGAGCAAACAAAGAAAACATTTAAATGGGAAATCGGGCAAATGAAATAATACTTTAATGAAAAAAGAAAACAATGGCAATCTACTGTGGTGTGGGGTGAGTTGTAATTTCTCTACATATGCTAAGAATGGATGCCAAATCTTGTAGAAGTTTGTAGTAGATCGATATAGCGTGCACCTTACTTTTTTCCAATTGAATGAAATGTAACACATCTTCAATCGTGTGAGAGAGATGGAGCAGCACATGACTTCTTTCGGAGTAAAATTAAGCTTCTTGCCAGAAGAGTCACAAAGGCTATGAAATCAGTTTTGTATTTAGCCAACGTAAGGGTTGTTGAAAACAGACTTGAAAACAGCAGTCAGTGGAATTGTGTCAACAGGTTGTCATGATATCCACACCAGCATATCATGGTGCAATCACACACACACTGATGGACAGGCAGTTGGACCAACCAGCACACACATAACATCGCAGCCAATCACCAGTGAGAGCACACGCACTATAAAACAGGGAACACCATAGTTCCCGCTGATTCTACCAGGAGATAGCTCAGAGCACAGAGCTCACAGCGCGCCACTCAGACATACACCATGTGCTGAGTGCCTCACTAAGATAGTGATAGGGTTGGGTCCACAGGTTAGCTGGTGAAGCACATACCCAAGCCAGTAGTTAAATGTTACAGTTGTTTAGACAATAAAACTGAGTTGTACCACCTACAGCCGTGTTGGATCATTTGTGCATCAGAACACCCAACACGACATGATACCAATAGCGGACGCTAACCAGCGACTGAGACCGACCTGCAGCCTTTCAGAAATCCGCCATCCTGCTCCATTGAAAACATCAGCCCGCCGCAGCCGCTCCGAATCGCTGGTAATCTCGGCGTAAACTGGAAGCTGTTTAAACAGCGCTTCCTGCTCGTCCTAGAAGCCACAGACAGGGAGAATGCATCGGGCACCAGGAAGATCACCCTCCTCCTCTCCACGGCGGGGCAACACGTCATCCACATCTATAACTCCCTGGCATTCGCGGAAGGCGAGGACAAAAAAAAATATAAGACGGTGCTTCTGAAGTTCGACGAACACTTCAGCGTGGAAGTCAATGAGAGCTTCGAGAGGCACCTATTCCAGCAGTGCCTGCAGGGTAAGGATGAGCCTTTCCAATCTTACTTGACACACCTCCATATCCTCCCGCAGTCCTGTGGCTATGAGGCCTCCTCCGACTCCATGATACAGGATCAGATAGTTTTTGGGGTCATCTCAGACACCCTACGCCAGCAGCTCCTTAAAATAAAGCGCCTCACCCTAGCGACTGCCATCGAGACCTGCGTCCTCCATGAGAATGCGACCAGCCGGTACGCCCAAATCCAGGCGGCCGAAACGGCATGGCTCGGGTCCTGCGAGGCGGAGCGGGTCCAGTCGATCAAGTTCCTCCCGGCCCGCGGCCCGGACGAGGGCAGCCATTTTGCACGCTTTCCGAGGCCTCCCGCGCTTGTACTCGCCAAAAGAGGGGACGTTGATGCAAAGGGACGTGATGCGCAGGCACCATCTACGCAGGACCGCACCGCGCATGCGCGGTGGCGCAACGAACGCCATGACATCATGACTTGCGGCAACTGTGGCTCCGCCCATTTAAAGCGACAATGTCCGGCCAAAGCGCGACAATGCCTCCGCTGTGGCAGGATGGGCCACTATGCTGCCTGCTGTCGCGCAGCTCAACCTGCCAACTCCCAACAATTCCGCCAGCCTCACAGGGAAGTGCGGGCGATTCAGCCCCCCTACACTGAGTCATATCCAGATAGAATGCAGACCAGCGATACCGAAGACAGGGAGCCCTCCCGCGTTGCGGTAATCCACAAGAACCGGATGTCCCCAAGTCAGAACCACCAGCTGCTGCCAGTGCAAAGCATTGATCTGGGCGATGAGTGGTGTGCCACCCTAACGGTCAACCGATCCCAAATCACATTTCGCCTGGACACTGGTGCCTCCGCCAATCTCCTCACATGGTCAGCCTTCCAGACCCTGAAGGTTAAACCACCGATTCTGCCATCCCACTGTCAGCTGGTTGACTACAATGGAAACGTCATCCCGGCCACGGGTCCTGCCAGCTCGAAGTTACACACAACTCACACAAAGCCACATTACCATTTGAACTCGTACGATCCTCGAAGGACTCCCTGCTAGGCTCACAGGCGTGCAAAATCCTCCACCTCGTTCAGCGGGTACACACTCTGTCTCCAGAAGGCACGTCCGATTTCCCGGATGCAGACTTTAGGGCGCAGCTTCACTCACTCCTCGCGCACAACCAGGAGGTTTTTGAGGGCATGGGCATTCTGCCCATCACGTACAAAATACGGCTCAAACTGGATGCCACCCCGGTCAGCACCACTCAAGGACCGCCTCAAGCAGCAGCTGCAGGACCTGCAGGACCAAGGAGTGCTTTCCCGGGTCACGGAGCCAACGCCATGGGTCAGTTCCATGGTGTGCGTCAAGAAGCCCTCCGGCGAGCTCCGGATCTGTATCGACCCAAAAGATTTGAATCACAACATTATGAGGGAACACTACCCCATACCCAAACGAGAAGAAATCACGAGCGAAATGGCTCGGGCAAAAATATTCACCAAGCTTGATGCCTTAAAGGGCTTTTGGCAGATTCAATTGGATCAGTCCAGCAGGAGGCTGTGCACTTTCAACACTCCATTTGGCAGGTACTGCTACAAAGGATGCCATTCGGCATCATTTCGGCCTCCGAAGTGTTCCATCGCATCATGGAACAGATGATGGAGGGCATCGAAAGGGTACGTTTCTACGTAGACGATGTTATCATCTGGTCCACCACACCACAGGAGCACATCAGTCGTCTCCAGCGTGTCCTTACACGGATACAGGATCAGGGCCTGCGCCTTAACCGAGCCAAGTGCTCTTTTGGCCAAACTGAGCTAAAGTTTTTGGGGGACCACATCTCCCGGTTGGGTGTGCGGCCGGATGCTGACAAAGTGGCAACCATCGCAGCCATGCAGCAGCCGTCAGACAAGAAGGCAGTGCTGCGCTTTCTCGGGATGGTCAACTTCCTGGGGAAGTTCATTCCTAACCTTGCTTCGCACACGACTGCTCTTCGCTACCTGGTCAAAAAAACAATGGAGTTCCAGTGGCTGCCCGCACACCAGCGTGAATGGGAGGAGCTCAAGGTCAAGCTCACCACCGCCCCGGTACTGGCGTTTTTCAATACCACACGGGAAACAAAGATCTCAACTGACTCCAGCCAGTCTGGCATTGGGGCGGTACTCCTGCAACAGGACGACACCGCATCATGGGCACCGGTCGCCTATGCGTCGCGGGCCATGACTCCCACAGAACAGCGCTATGCGCAGATTGAGAAGGAGTGCCTAGGCCCGTTGACTGGCATCGACAAGTTTCACGACTATGTATATGGTCTTCCGCAGTTCACTGTGGAGACTGACCATCGCCCCCTGGTCGGCATCATTCAGAAGGACCTCAACGACATGACCCCTCGCCTCCAGCGCATTCTGCTCAAGCTCCGGAGGTACGACTTCCAACTTGTCTACACACCGGGGAAGGATCTCATCATCGCAGATGCTCTGTCCAGGGCGGTCAACACACCGCCCGACTCGGAGGGGTTCGTTTGTCAGGTCGACGCACAAGTAGCCTTCACATCGGCCAATCTGCTGGCCACTGATGCACGTCTGGCCCACATTCGCCGTGAGACTGCGGCTGACCCCCTTCTACAACATGTGATGCGCCACATGACGGAAGGGTAGCTCAAGGGGCAGTGCCCACAATTTTACAACGTCCGGGACGACTTGGCCGTCATTGATGGTGTCCTCTTGAAGTTGGACCGGATCGTGATCCCATACAGCATGCACCGGCTTGTCCTCGAACAACTGCACAAAGGCCATCTCGGGGTTGAAAAGTGCAGGCGGAGGGCCCGAGAGGCTGTGCACTGGCCGGGCATCAGCGACAACATCGCCAACATGGTGCTCAACTGCCCCACCTGCCAGAGGTTTCAGCCGGCGCAACCCCCTGAGACACTTCAGCCCCATGAGTTGGTCACGTCCCCCTGGGCGAAGGTGGGCGTGGACCTCTTTCCTGTGCTCAGCAGGGACTACATTATTCTTATTGACTACTTCTCAAGTTATCCGGAGGTCATACGCCTGCACGACACGACGTCATTAGCTGTCATCCGGGGATGCAAAGAAACCTTTGCTCGCCATGGAATTCCGCTCACCGTCATGTCTGACAACGGGCCTTGCTTTGCGAGTCAAGAATGGTCTTCCTTTGCCACTTCATACAACTTCACACACGTGACGTCCAGTCCCTTGCATCCTCAGTCGAATGGCAAGGCGGAAAAGGGCTTCCACATTGTGAAGCGGCTCCTCTGCAAGGCTGCTGATGCCTGAGCTGACTTCTGTTTAGCCCTGCTGGCCTATCGCTCGGCCCCACTGTCCACGGGCCTCTCGCCAGCCCAGCTGTTGATGGGTCGCACCCTCAGGACCACTGTGCCAGTCATTCATGTTCCTGACCTCGACCATGTTCCAGTATTGCGAAATATGCAACAACAGCGTGCTCAGCAGAAGGTGGCACATGACGCTCGGGCGACTGATCTTCCTGCCTTGGCGCCTGGAGACAACGTCTGCATACACCTACTGGAGGGTGGCTGGTCGGCAACCGCCGATGTTCTCCGCCACGTGGCTCCCTGCTCATTCCTGGTTCGTATGCCTGATGGCTCCATTCGCCGCCGTAATTGGCGGGCCCTTCGTCTGGTTCCGCGCTCGCTACGAGATCATGCACCGGTGCCACGCCCTCCTGTTGTCCCTGATGTCGACTTTGTTGAGCTTCCTGCCACTCTGCCTCTTCCTCTATCGCCCATGGCCAGGCCCATTCCTCAGCCGGTGGATCCTGACGCACCCTTGAGGCGGTCTACCCGAATTCGTCGCCCACCTGAGAGACTTGACTTATGAGCCTGTTAGCACATTGGACTCGCTGAGTTGTTTTACAGTACTGTTAACGAGTTTCTTTTCTTGTCGTTCATTGTTTCAGAAGTTTTCTCTCGTCATTTGTTGATTGCATTTGTTCTGTTATTGGTACAACCTCGTTGCTCTGTTGCACCTGACACCTTCCCATGTATATAGTTTAGCCTCATGTACATTTTGTAAATATTGCACACACATACTCAGATACACTCAGTACACATTTCTATTTATTAGCATGTCAGCACATATCCTTTGTGAAAGGGGGGATGTCATGATAGCCACATCAGCATATCATGGTGCAATCACACACATGCTGATGGACAGGCAGTTGGACCAACCAGCACACACATAACATCGCAGCCAATCACCAGTGAATGCACACGCACTATAAAACCGGGAACACCATAGTTCCCGCTGATTCTACCAGGAGATAGCTCAGAGCACAGAGCTCACAGCGTGCCACTCAGACATAGACCATGTGCTGAGTGCCTCATTAAGATAGTGATAGGGCTGGGTCCACAGGTTAGCTGGTGAAGCACGTACCCAAGCCAGTAGTTAAATGTTACAGTTGTTTAGACAATAAAACTGAGTTGTACCATCTACACCGTGTTGGATCATTTGTGCATCAGAACACCCAACATGACACAGGTTTTTGCAAAATTTTGGAAATAGTTTTAAAGATAGCTGCCCAGTAACTGTAGAAGGATGGGAAAGACCAAAACATGTGTATCATGGTAGCAGGGGCATGTGATACCTGTCACAGGTGGGGTCAATACCTTGATAACTCCTAGAAAGTCTGACTTTAGATGGGATATTTTACATTGTGTCACACTGTGTTTAGTGCAGATGGATGAGGAATGAATGTGATATAATACAGCACCCCACTGTGAATTCCTTACCTCAATCCTGTTCCCATAAGGACTTTACAGTTGATAATGAAGGACTATGAAGAGAAAAAATTTAGCATACAGACTAGATATAACTCCTCTCATAGTTGGGACTGGAGTCAGAAATGCATCAATGGGCAGTTTGAGGGAAGTGTAGGGAACTGAGGAGGCATATTGCTTGCAAAATTGTATACCTGCACGTATCTGAAAAAGTGGGTCCTGGGGAGGGAAAATTTGTCCATAGTCTGTTGAAATGACGCAAATGTATCATCAACTTATAGATTTTAAGTGTTTTGATACCCCAAGTGGACCAAATATTAAAAGCTCCATCCAGGATAGAGGGCAAAATGAAGTGGTTCGCTGAAAGTGGGGAGATCATTGAGAATGTTTGCCAGCCAAACCACCGTCTGAATTGTATCCAAATTCTATGGTTCGACTGAATAATAATATTCTTGGTATAAAAAGGGGCGGTTGAAATAATGTTAGAGTAAATTACAGCCGCCAAGGAGGAAGGTGTACAAGATGATGATTCTAAGTGCAGCCAGTCTGGGGCGACGAGTTGAGTGTCTGCCCATTACCAATATAGAACAGCCCAAACGTTGGCGGCCCAGTAATAACATTGGAAATTGGGTAAACCTATGCCTCCCAAAGATTTTGGTCTTTGCAAAATTTGCTCTGTGAAGTCTGGGACCTTTGTATTCCAAATGAAGTCTGAGACAAAACGATCGAGTTTATGGAAGAACAATTTAAGGATGAAAATAGGATACCCCAAATTTTGGGAAGGGAATTAATTTTAGCAGGGTTAATGAGGCCTGCTAGAGACAGTGGGAGGATAGACTAGCACTTTAAATCATGTTGTACATGTGCAAGGAGAAGGGCAATGTTACATTTAAAGAGATTATCAAATTTCCCTGTTACATGCACCTCCTTTTAGGTAAATTTATTAAAGGAGACCTTAAAAGATAGTGTATGCAGTGGAAAGTTATGAGCTGCTGTATTTAAAGGAAAAAGTTCGCTCTTATTTAAATTGAGTTTACAACCAGAAATACAACCACATTTACCAAGAGTAGATAAAGCATTAGGTAAAGACATGGCAGGTTCTGTAATATAAAGGAGAAGGTCATCTGCATAAAGTGAAACCCTCTGTTCAATGTTCCCCCCTTGTATTTCAGTCATACACTGGCTGTCGCGAAGTGTGATAACAATGGGTCTCAATGAAATAGTTGAGGGGATAGGGGGCACCCTTGTTTGCTACCTCAAAAAAGAGGGAAATATTCAAAGTGGGTATTATTTGTTGGGACCAATGACAACAGAGCAAAGTACAACAATTTAACACAAGAAATAAAACTTGTGCAAAATCAAAATTTTTCCAAAGCATAAAAAAAGTAGTTCCACTCAACATGATCAATGGCCTCCTCGGCATATAAAAAAAATCAAATCTCTGGGAGCTCTGTGATTGAGGGACTAGTATGATCCCAGACCAGACCCCAACAGTGGCTAGGATATAGGTTAGAAACCCCAATATTTTATTTTAGTTTTTTAAGACTGTAAGGAAAAGATATCTCGCTCCAGGAATTATCTCACGGAGAAATAGGGATTATGGTATATTAAAACAAACTTTATTACTAACACAGTATTAAAATATCTATAACGTCACACCAGAAAATAGCTTACAATTACCCCCTAAACAATGCTAATCAATAGAGTGAATACACTACCCTTAACTGCTATCTTTTCTCCATTCAAACAAGAAAAGGAAATCTCAGCTCTCAATCCACTTTAACTAACTCAGGAATATCAGCTTTATAGAGTTGTTCTTTAAGAAAGAGAGATCTTTTGACACTGCTTTAAAGAAAAGCTCTGACTCCTGCCAAAACCATGCAGAAACACAGTGGACGCCCTATACAAAAGCCTAATCCATGAAATAAATTTTGCCCCGAAGCCAAACCGCCCAAGGGTCTCCAGTCAACTGCATTGAACGCCTTCTCCGCGCCCATTAAAATAATACCTCTGGCTCGATCCCTAAGGAGGGCGACAACACAATATTTAACAATCTCCTCATAGTGGCTGACAACTGCCGACCCTTAACAACTTCAGTCTGCTCCTCTGAAATCACCCCAGGTGGCAGGGTTCCAAATGCATTGCCAACACCTTAGCCAACACCCAGCACTGGACCGTTCTAAGTCCAGGATGGGTAAGAGGCCGGCTGCGGCCAGGGTGCTCAGGGGGTTTATGGACCAGATGGGGGGAGTGGATCCATGGAGGTTTGCCAGGCTTCTGGCCAGGGAATTTTCCTTCTTTTCCCACGTCCATAGAGCCTACTCCCGGATAGAGTTTTTCATTTTGAGTAGGGCGCTAATCCCAAAAGTGGAGGGAACGGAATATTCGGCCATAGCCATCTCGGACCACACCCCGCATTGGGTGGAGCTGGAGTTGGGGGAGGAGAGGGACCAGCGCCCGCTGTGGCGCCTCGATGTGGGACTGTTGGCGGATGAGGGGTTGTGTGGCGGGTGCGGGGGTGTATTGAAAGATACTTGGAGGCCAACGACAACTGGGAGGTGCAGGTGGGGGTAGTCTGGGAGGCGTTGAAGGCGGTGGTCAGGGGAGAGCTAATCTCCATTAGGGCCCACAGGGAGAAGAGAGAGAGAGGAGGGAGAGGTAGGTGGGGGAGATTTTAAGGGTGGACAGGAGTTATGCAGAGGCTCCCGAGGAGGGGCTACTTAGGGAGCGACGGAACCTCCAGACGGAATTCAACCTGATGACCACAGGGAAAGCAGAGGCACAGTGGAGGAAAGCGCAGGGGGCGGCGTATGAGTATAGGGAGACGGCGAGTCTGATGCTGGCACATCAGCTTCGTAAGAGGGAGGCAGCGAGGGAGATTGGTGGAGTTAAGGATAGAGGGGGGAATACGGTGCGGAGTGCGGTGAGAATAAACAAGGTATTTAGGGACTTCTATGGGGATCTGTACAGGTCTGAGCCCCCAGCAGGGGAGGAGGGGATACGACGATTCCTAGATCAGCTGAGGTTCCCGAGGGTGGAGGAGGAGGAGGTGGCTGGTTTGGGGGCGCCGATTTGGCTGGAGGAGCTGGTTAAAAGATTAGGGAGCATGCAGGCGGGGAATGCCCCGGGGCCGAATGGGTTCCCGGTTGAATTTTACAGGAAATACGTGGACCTGCTGGGCCCGTTGCTAGTGAGGACTTTTAATATGGCGAGGGAGGAGGGGACCTTGCCCCCAACAATGTCCAGGGCGCTGATTTCTTTGACCTTGAAGCGGGACAAGGATCCATTGCAATGTGGATCGTATAGACCGATCTCGCTCCTCAATGTTGACGCTAAGTTGCTGGCGAAGCTGCTGGCTACGAGAATTGAGGACTGTGTCCCGGGGGTGATTCATGAGGACCAGACGGGATTTGTGAAGGGTAGGCAGCTAAATACAAATGTGCGGAGGCTCCTCAACGTGATTATGATGCCCTCGGTGGAGGGGGAAGCGGAGGTAGTGGCAGCTCTGGATGCGGAGAAGGACTTTGATCGGGTGGAGTGGGAGTATCTTTGGGAAGTGTTGCGGAGGTTTGGGTTCGGGGAGGGGTTCATCAGTTGGGTCAGGCTGCTATATGGAGCCCCGGTGGCGAGTGTGGCTACGAACCGGCGGAGATTGGAGTACTTTCGCCTGTACCGGGGGAGGAGGCAGGGGTGCCCCTTATCCCCCTTGTTGTTTGCACTGGCAATTGAGCCGCTGGCCATGGCACTGAGGGAGCCTAGAAAATGGAGTGGATTGGTCCGGGGGGGGAGAGGAACACCGGGTGTCATTGTATGCCGATGACCTGTTGTTGTATGTTGCGGATCCAGTGGAGGGAATGTCTGAGGTCATGCGGATCCTTAGGGAGTTTGGGGACTTTTCGGGGTACAAACTCAACGTAGGGAAGAGTGAGCTCTTTGTGGTGCATTCAGGGGACCAGGGAAGGGGGATAGACGAGCTACCGCTGAAGAGGTCGGAAAGGAGCTTTCGACACCTAGGGATCCAAGTAGCTAGGAGTTGGGGGGCCCTGCACAAGCTCAATTTGACACGGTTGGTGGAGCAGATGGAGGAGGATTTTAAAAGATGGGACATGCTGCCACTCTCACTAGCGGGTAGGGTGCAGTCGGTCAAAATGACGGACCTCCCGAGGTTTCTCTTCGTGTTCCAGTGCCTTCCCATTTTGATCCCCAAGGCCTTTTTCAAACGGGAAAGCAGGAGCATCATGGGATTTATGTGGGCGAATAAGACCCCGAGGGTGAAGAGAATGTTTCTGGAGCGTAGCAGGGACAGGGGGGTGCTGCTGCTGCCAAACTTGTGTGGCTATTATTGGGCAGCCAATGTGGCGATGGTCCGTAAGTGGGTGATGGAGGGAGACGGGGTGGCGTGGAAGAAGCTAGAAATGGCGTCATGTGTGGGCACGAGCCTGAGTGTGCTGGTGACGGCACCGCTGCCGCTCTCGCCGACAAGGTACACCACGAGTCTGGTGGTGGCGGCGACGCTGAAGATCTGGGGGCAGTGGAGGCGACACAGGGGCGAGGTGGGAGCCTCGGTTTGGTCCCCAATTCGGGAGAACCATCGGTTCATCCCGGGAAGGATGGATGGGGGGTTTCGGAGCTGGCATCGGGCAGGGATTAGAAGAATGGGGGACCTGTTCCTCGATGGAATGTTTGCGAGCCTAGGGGTGCTGGAGGAGAGGTTTGGGCTAACCCTGGGAAACGCTTTCAGGTACATGCGAGGGCGTTTGTGAGGCGGCAGGTGAGGGAATTCCTGCTGCTTCCGGCACGTGGGATTCGGGACAGGGTGATTTTGGGTGCATGGGTTGGAGAAGGCAAGGTTTCGGAGATTTACCAGGAGCTGAAGGAAGAGGAGGAGGCCTCGGTGGAGGAGTTAAAGGGCAAGTGGGAGGAGGAGCTTGGGGAGGAGATAGATGAGGGTCTGTGGGCTGATGCCCTGAGTAGAGTTAATTCTTCCTCCTCTTGCGCCAGGCTCAGCCTAATACAGTTCAAAGTTACTCACAGAGCGCATATGACAGGGGCGAGGTTGAGTAGGTTCTTTGGGGTGGAGGACAGATGTGGGAGGTGCTCGAGGAGTCCGGCAAATCACATCCATATGTTCTGGTCGTGCCCGGCACTGGATGGGTTTTGGAGGGGTTTTGCGAGGACTATGTCCAAGGTGGTGAACGCCCGGGTCAAGCCGAGCTGGGGATTGGCATTATTTGGGGTATCGGACGAGCCGGGAGTGCAGGAGGCGAAAGAGGCCGGTATTCTGGCCTTTGAGTCCCTGGTAGCCCGGAGGAGGATTTTGCTACTATGGAAAGATGCAAAGCCCCCTAGTGTGGAAGCTTGGATCAATGACATGGCAGGGTTCATCAAGCTGGAGAGGATAAAGTTTGCCTTGCGAGGTCTGTGCAAGGGTTCCTCAGGCGGTGGCAACCGTTCCTAGACTATCTCGCGGAGCGTTCGGAGGAGGTCAGCAGCAGCCCAAGGGCGGGGCGGGGGGGTGGATTTCTTTTGGGGTGGCCTTTGTGTGAAGGTTTTTTTTCCCCCCTATTTGTGTTTTTAAATGTTATATGGGGGGGTTATTGTATAGGGGGGAAATCCAATGTATAATTTCTGCTTGTTGTGTTCTTGTTTCTTTCTTCTTGTTGGGGGGGGGGGTTGTTGAAAATTTGTTGGAATAAATATATATTAAAAAAAAAACACCTTAACCAACAACTTAGCGCAACGCTTAACAACGAAATAGGTTGATACGAACCACATTTCATGGGATCCTTGCCCTTCTTCAAGATCAAAGAAATTGATGCCTGCCTCAGCACACCCTGGGACACAAAATCATTAAGCATATTCAGCAGAAGTGGGACCAACTGACCAGCAAACTGTTTGTAAAATTCAATGAGGAACGCATCCGGACCTAGTGCTTTGCCCGTCTGCATGAACTGAATACAGCACATGATCTCCTCCAGCCCTATCAGCAACTCCAACTTCTGCCTTCTCTCATTCAAAAATTGACTTATTGCTGAACCCTCCTCCCGAGACTCTGACTCAGACATGGTAGAAGGTCTCAAGTACCACATTAACTTTCTCTAGGGCAGAAACAAACCCTCTATCCTGGTCCTAACCTGCACTATCTCCCAAGAAGCAGCCTGCCACCTCAGTTGGTGAGCCAACCCACGACTGGCCTTCTCCCCATACTCATTAAAAAGTCTCCCTCGAGCATCGCAGCTGGCTCTCAGAGCCTTACCCGTTGACAACAACTCAAAATTCATTTACAATTTATTTCTGTCTGCCAATAACTCCAGTGTCAGGGTGGTCCACCTTGAGAATGGAGGCCACCAGCCTCTGCCTCTCCACCTTCTCAGATTTGTTCCTCAGTCTTATAAGAGATTACCTGCCCCTAATAATCCCCCCTCCCCTCTTAATTAGCTGACGTGAATAAAGATCTGGAATAGACACAAGCACTTTATTATTGAATGCTGTGTCATCCCAGTTCATGCATACACATTGACCAGCAACCCACTGATGATTACGTACCTCCCACCTGGGTCTGCCAATATATTAACCGCAGAAAAAGCCACCCTCTTATTAATCAACACAGCGGCTCCCCACACCCTACAATCAAATCTTGAGTGATATACCTGCCCCACCCATCCCTTCCATAACCTTGTTCAATCCTTGATTCTCAAGTGGGTCTCCTGTAGAAAATCCATATCAGCCTTCAAACTTTTCTCAGGTGTGCAAACACCCGGGATCTTTTTACTGGGCCATTCAACTCGCTCATATGCCAAGTTACCAACTGGACAACCCCCCCGACCCTGGATCAGCCATCTCCACCCTGTGAGACAATCCAGCAGTGGGCCAATTCCGGGCCCACCCAAGGTGGCCACCACATCCCCCATAAAGCCAGTGCAAAAACAAAGGACCGTCACCATCAGCAGGTCTAGCAATGGTATGCCTTCTAATTATTTCCCCTCACCCCTCAGGACAACATTTTGAATTCCTCTGGCTCTTTGGCATAAACGTCATGGTTGTTGTGCAGGGAATCATTGTTACACACCTGTGACTGACCATTCTATCACGTAGTCTATTGGAATGGACATGCACTGGATTACTGTGCCACCTAATTTTTTTGTCTCATGTTTAGCACTTAAGTATTTTTTGAAATGGAAGATACGCAATCGAACAGTATGCCTGTGTCTTACAAATTGTGGAAATGATGCGACAAATATAAAATACGTCCCTTGCAAGGTGGCAAAGACTAGTCTGCTCAATTGACAATAATTGTGATTTGTGTACTTTGACTTTTGCTGCTATTAAGTAAAACAAGGTATTTGTGATGATGCTATGCATCACATGTGTGTGCCAAATGTTAGAAAAATGCAAGTAATCAAATGCTGCCTAACATCTGACTCTGGAATGGGCCCACTGACTTTCAGGGTAAATGATACACTTGGTCTGTGTTAGTGTGGTGAGCAGTGTTTGTGTACCCTTGGCTCATTCTATTGTGGTAAACTGTGCTTCCAATGAGGGGCAGATGAGGATTTTGTTTTAAATCTGTTATCTGTTATGTTCTGCAGTCGACTGCCTGAAAGTGTAGTGGAAGCAAATTCAGAATTTTAAAAGGGATAAATACCAGGGGGGGGGGGCGGGGGGAACATTTACAATAATAGAGAATGTGGCCACCTTCCATGTTGTATGTGCTATTAATGTGTGAATAAATTTATGGATTGAAAACAGCTCTGCCGTTGTAATTTATTCTGATGCTTTTTAGTTCATGGGATTTGTAGGGCCAGCATTTATTGTCCATAATTTTCTCGGCCATTTCAGAGGGCAGTTAAGAGTCAACCATATTACTATGGTTGTTGAGGTCTGACCAGGCAAGGATGGTACATTTCCTTCTCTCAAGGCATTAGTGAACCAGATGGGTTTTTACCACAATTGACTCGTCATCATTAGCCTTTTGAATCCCAGATTTTGGTGGGATTTGAACCCGGGACCCCAGAGCATTACCCGGTGTCTCTGGATTTCCAGTCCAGTGACAATGCCACTACGCCTCGCCTCCACTGTGATCTAAATAAAAAGCATTGGCTACCATATTTCTCTTCAAACCTTTTAGTCTGACATCTAACTATTTTAAAATCCTTTCTTTCTGCAGACACAAAGACATGGACGAATTTAGTTGAAATTCTGGAGGAGAAGAATGGAACTGATTCCGATCTGCTTGTCTTTACTATGACCCTTATTAACAAGGTAAAAGTTGTTTGTGATTCTTCTGCAATTCTGTTTAATCCTGTGAAATCTTGTTGCATGAATCAACCTCCATCAACAAAATTCTGGGTGTTGTATTTCACTTGCAACACTGGTCAGGTTAGCAGCCTCGATTTTTAAGATGTGAGCCTAGAGGTCAAGTTCTCAAGATCCAATTTTGCTTCTCAACTGTCTTCATTGATATCCTTTTACAGAGAAATCATAATGCAACAAGTACAATCTTCAAACAATATTTTTATACGTAAGCTTACTGAAAAAATGAAAATTTGATATTTAAAGAAAAAAACTTGAATTTGTATTAGCACCATTCTTGCCAGGGCTTCCTAACGTAGTTTGCTACCATTGAGGTACATTTTGAAGTAATCCTCTCTGTTTGCCCACACAACAGCGAATGAAAATGGGTGCGGAGAGTCTTTTAGATATAATCAATTATCTTTTTTTCTTGCCAGTTTTATTCTTTGCTCTGAAGGACTGAACCTCTTGATGGGGTATGGTTCTGATGCCAGTGGAACCCCCTGTCAGTGTGATGGAGTAGCTATCATTCACGTGCAAGACTTCACTGAGAGTATCGGGAAGTTAGTCAATAACCGGGAGCATAACAGCCGAGTCTGATTCTGGTCTCGCCCCACATTAATACACTTGCGCTTCGAAGACCTCGAGGGTAAAGAGGGTGTTTATGGAGCATAGTAGGGACAGGGGAGGGCTGGCGCTGCCTCATTTGTGCGGCTATTACTGGGCTGCCAAGGTGGCTATGATCCGTAAGTTGGTAATGGAGGGAGAGGGGGCGGCGTGGAAGAGGTTAGAGATGGCGTCCTGTGTGGGCACGAGCCTGAGGGTGCAGACGACGGCACCGCTGCCGCTCTCAGCGACAAGGTACACCACGAGTCCGGTGATGGCGGCGATGTTGAAGATCTGGGGGCAGTGAAGACGACACAGGGGTGAGGTGGGAACCTCTGTTTGGTCCCCGATTCGGGAGAACCATCAGTTCGTCCTGGGAAGGATGGATGGGGAGTTTCGGAGCTGGCATCGGGTAAGGATTAGAAGAACGGGGGACCTGTTTATAGATGGGACAATTGCGAGCCTAGGGGCGCTGGAGGAGAAGTTTGGGTTACCCCCGGGAAATGCTTTCAGGTATATGCAAGTGAAGGCGTTTGTGAGGCGGCAAGTGAGGGAATTCTCGCTGCTCCCGGCACAGGGGATTCAGAACAGGGTGATTTTGGGTGTATGGGTTGGGGAAGGCAAGGTCTCGCCGATCTACCAGGAGCTGAAAGAAGAGGAGGAGGCCTCGGTAGCGGAGTTAAAGGGCAAGTGGGAGGAGGAGCTTGGGGAGGAGATTGATGAGGGTCTGTGGGCTGATGCCCTGAGTAGGGTTAATTCTTCCTCCTCTTGCGCCAGGCTCAGCCTAATACAATTCAAGGTTACTCACAGAGCGCATATGACAGGGGCGAGGTTGAGTAGGTTCTTTGGGGTGGAGGACAGATGTAGGAGATGCTCGGGAAGCCCGGCGAATCACGTCCACATGTTCTGGTCGTGCCTGGCACTGGATGGGTTTTGGAGGGGTTTCGCGAGGACTACGTCCAAGGTGGTGAAAGTCCAGGTCAAGCCGAGTTGGGGGTTGGCACTATTTGGGGTAACAGACGAGCCGGGAGTGCAGGAAGCGAAAGAGGCCGGTATTCTGGCCTTTGCGTCCCTGGTAGCCTGGCTTAGGATCTCGCTAGTATTGAAGGACGCGAAGCCCCCCAGTGTGGAACCCTGGATAAATGACATGGCAGGGTTCATTAAGCTGGAGAGGATAAAGTTAGCCTTACGAGGGTCTGTGCAGGGGTTCTTCAGGCGGTGGCAACCGTTCCTAGACTATCTCGCGGAGCGTTAGGAGGAGGTCAGCAGCAGCAGAGACCCAAGGGCGGGGGGGGAGGGGGTGGGTCTCTTTCGGGGGGGGGGGAATTCGGGTGGGTTGGGGGGGGCTTCCCTATGGGTACCTTGGAATGTCATAAGGGGGGGTTACTGTTGTTGCTAACTTTTGCTTTAGTTTAATTGCTCTGTTTTATCACCTTTGCTCTTGAGTCGCCAGGTATCTTTCTGACACCGCCTCGTGGTTCAAATCCAAGTAATGATCAATAATCCAATACACCGCTTAGTAAGATTTAAATCAAAGCACATTTATTATACACAGCAATCACTACTCATGTATAAATTCTACGTCTAAGCTACTTCTACGACTAACAGGCCAATACTTAACTTGGAACTGGCCCACCAGGTCAGGGAAACGAATGGCCTTTCGTTCGGGTTCTGAGCCTGCGGGATTCGAAGTTGGTACAGATTGGTAGCTAGGATCGCCTATCTAGTAGCGAGCGTTGAAGTAAGACTTACTAGATATCAGTGAAGACTGGACCGGTCACTGTCAAGGGTTGGTTCGCGTTGCTGAGTGACCTGGTCAAGCAGAGAAGCAGAGGGGCGATTTGAACTTGGGCTTGATTCTTATAGTCCCCAGGGGCTTCCCGCCTTTCGGGGCGGACCCTTTACCTGGCTCCAAGTGATTGGACTTTGTCCCAATCACTTGGTTCGATTTTCTCCAATTGATGGCCGGTCCTGAGGTGGTCGTTCACCTCCCATTGTGTAGGCTTCTGCTGGTGCCAAAGAGTCTGGTTTGGCTTTATGTGTCTAAATGTTGCTCATTGTTCCCGGGGATTGCTCATTAATATGCAGATGGCTGGTGTTTTGTTATGCTGATGGTTGCTGGTATCGATCTTGTCTGACCTTTCCAGAGGTAAATACACACTCAACCTTCAGCTGCTTGTTTGTGTCTTGTTGGCTGACTTTCCCATCAGCCTTTGCCGTTCGCCATTTTAACTCGGGAGTTAGCCATTTTAACTCGGGAGTTAGCCATTTTAACTCAGGAGTTAGCCATTTTAAATCGGGAGTTAGCCATTTTAACTCGGGAGTTAGCCATTTTAAATCGGGAGTTAGCCATTCTAAATCGGAAGTTAGCCATTTTAACTGGCTACACTGTATATGGGGAAACCCAATGTATAAGTGTTGTATAATTTTTGACTGTTGTGTTTGTGTTTCTTTCTTTTTGTTATGGGGGGGGGCGTTTGCTAAGATTCTGTTGGAAAATTTGAATAAACATATTTAAAAAAAAATACACATGCGCTTCCAGCAATGTTCGCTGAATTGATTTCCTAATCTCGAACTGAGGGGGACACTGAGACCAGTTGGTCTCAATTGGCAAAGCCAAGGATTAAACCTTTGGCCTTTCTGCTCTCCGCCCACTGGACAAGCTCTCAGGCTCATTGGCAAAACAAATTTCTTTGTAAGCAAAATAATAATCGTCTTTCACAAAGATGGAAAGTTTCCCCGACTACTGGGAAAAGTCAGTCTTGTGGACTGGAAGTCCAGTTGCACAGAGCAGTTCGAGACAATTCTTTAGGTTGACTCTTGGCTCACGAGTAATGTTGTCAGAGATGACTAATAATTAATTTACAAACACTCATGTATCTAATTACAGAAGTAACATTTTGGGTTGTGATATTTTTAAAGCATTTTCCAGAAATTAGAGCATTGACCAGAACCAGGCAAAAGAATGTCGGAAATGTCATTCATATTGGCTGCGGTGCAAGTCTGACCATTCCTGCCGTTTAGAATAAATTATGCTTTGTTTTCACTGCAAGCAGCATAATGTTTAAAAACTTAAATGTTATGTAATTTAACTGACTTTGCGTTTATATGTTTTTTTGAAGAGAAATAAATGACTGTCTTGAAGAGAATAGTCATAATGTGTAGTAATGGGGCAGGTAGATAGGGCTGCCAATAATCCAATGCTTACCAGACAAGAAATTCAGGACTTCATGCAGACTCTTGTATTCATTAGAATGAACCTCACCGTGCAGTTTTGGAATTGTATAGCACAGATTCATAGTTACTTGCTTCATTAAATTTCTGCTGTGTTTGTCTCAAAATGAGTCATCCACTCTCTGGTTCAACCCCCCTTGATATTTCCTTTTATGATACAGCTACCTTAAGTACCTTTTAAAATAATGTAACTAGGGGCGTCATTCTCCGACCCCCCGCCGGGTCGCAGAGTCGCCGGGGGCTGGCGTGAATCCCGCCCCCGCCGGTTGCCGAAGTCTCCGGCACCGGATATTTGGCGGGGGCGGGAATCGGGCCACGCCGGTTGGCGGGCCCCCCCGCTGGTTTCTCCGGCCCGGATGGGCCGAAGTCCCGCCGATAAATTGCCTGTCCCGCCGGCGTGGATTAAACCACCTTTTGAATGGCGGGACAAGGCGGCGTGGGCGGCTCCGGGGTCCTGGGGGGTGCCCCCACGGTGGCCTGGCCCGCGATCGGGGCCCACCGATCCGCGGGCGGGCCTGTGCCGTGGGGGCACTCTTTCCCTTCCACCTCCGCCACGGTCTCCACCATGGCGGAGGCGGAAGAGACTCCCTCCACTGCATATGCGCGGGAAACTGTCAGCGGCCGCTGACGCTCCCGCACATGCGCCGCCCGGAGATGTCATTTCCGCGCCAGCTGGTGGGGCAACAAAGGCCGTTTCCGCCAGCTGGCGGGGCGGAAATTCCTCCGCCGCTGGCCTAGCCCCTCAATGTTGGGGCTCGGCCCCCAAAGATGCAGAGCATTCCGCACCTTTGGGGCGGCGTGATGCCCGTCTGATTGGCGCCATTTTGGGCGCCAGTCGGCGGACATCGCGCCGTTTTGGGAGAATTTCGCCCATGAACTCTGCTTAACCATTGGTTTATGGCACAGAAGTTCACATTCTAACCAACTGTGCTGCTGTGACGTGGGATTTTTTTCAAGCTTCTTTGATTCACTTTTTGAACATCTTAAATTTGTGTCCTCATTTTGGCACCTTACTGACTGACTGGCAAAAACAATCTATGACTACTTCTCTTCTCACAATCTCTCATCATTTTGAAAACATGTATTGAGTCAACCTATAAACGTCTATTCAAGAAAGCACCAACTTCTCAAGTTTCCTTGTTAAGGCACGTCACACCTTATCCGTTACTTTATATCTTTCCTCTACTGGGTTATCTAACATGGCACGTAATGCGCCATATGCAACCTAACTAAGGTCTGTCTAAATTCAACATTATCTCTCTGCTTTTGTATTCTGTGGCTGAAGATATCAAACCCCTTGTGATGCTACCTTTAATGACCTGGCAGTCTAGCACATCATGATTTACAGTACTGCCGTTGAAGATGTAGCTCTTTTCATTGTTTCTAAACTATATTATTCCATGTTTTTCTATAATATGCTGCACCTGCAAACTATCTGTCTGCCTTTTAATTTATCCTTTCATGGCAGGCGAACATCGCTTACAAGGCCAGCATTTGTTGCCCATCACTAATTGTCCAATTTGCCCCTGATGTCTCATCTAAGTTCTCTTGCGGCCTTTCATGATTCTTGTTACAATTTTGTCAATGCTCCCAACCTGGTGCAATCAGTAACTTCCAATGCTGTTCACCAGTTTTAAATAAAGTCATTAATGTACATGGTTAGTAAGAATAACCTCAACACAGACACCTTGGAATGTTCATGTGGATACATGTTTGCCAATCCTTGACCTGCATGTAAGAGTTATTTCTTTCTAATCTATTTTGCCACATTTGCTACGGTTCTGGTTATTTATCCCTTTGAAGACAGCGCAAGTTGTCTCGCTTATTTTTCCTCCTAACAATGCTGACAATATCATGATAATACAGTGGGATCCTTGTTTATTCTGCAAAAGCTATCTCTGTAGCACTGGGTACATCAAAATTCACAACAGAAAGCCTGAAACATAATATTTGTAGACTGTTGCTAGTTATACAACTTTTATGGCCAAGGCAGTATCTAAATTTTACTCTACTGCTGGTTCCAATCAACTGTCTGTCACTGTTAAATATTATTTTCAGGTTGCACGTGATAAATAATGGACTAGCAATTTTATGGGCTACCTTAACTTGTCCTTCTAGAAAAACTGAGACACCAAAGCTTTTTGCACCTGAAAGGTCATCCTAAGTGTTTAATGACTCTTTGGGTCATTACAAATCTCCTGAGGTCAATCCTAAATTAACCAGGGTTTGAGTTTGTATCTCTTTGCCCTACTTTAATAGTATGCCTTGACTTAGTGCTCCTGGTTTACTTTTTCCAAATTCTTTATTGCCGTATAACTTTTATAAAGTCCCCTTTTGGTCACCTTTCAAAGTTTTGCTAAACTGGTTCTTAATTCTATGAAACTAGCAATCAGCCTGTTGGTCTTTCTCTATGTTGCCTTCGGGTTTTGAGTAGCTTCCTTATGTTTCTGAGCCAAAACCTGGATCTAACAGGTAGGTGTGAGCAGAGCAGTGTACGGCTCTAGGATAACTTCTCCATCGAATACTCTGCTGCTTTAGCAATGTGACCACATTTACTTTGTTGTCTGCTGCTCCAAAATGATGAAAAATGCCCAATGCTGAGCTTTATTATTCCCGTAAAGCTGTTTCAACACCACTCTTGCTAGTACACCATTCACAAGAGTATGTTTGCTGTCTGTTTTCCTTCCTGAGCATCATCCCATTGACTAAATTTTATCTGCTACTATTTCTCCCAATTATGGGATTTATCCAGTTCCTCTTGTGTATCTTCGGATGTCTCGTCAAACTTGATTGTTTCTTCCTTTTGTTATTCCCTTTCCTTGTCAGGGTTAGAGTTGTCTGCATATTTGACTGATTTGTATGGGTTGCTGAACCCAGAAGTAGGTCTTCTTCTGTGGGATTCTGATCCCTGCTATCAGGCTCATTGGCTGTCAAGAGCCCACACTGTATGAAACAGCCACTCAGTCATTTTCAGCAGAATGCTCAATTACTGACCGGGGGGTGGGTTCGCCAACCAATTAAAGATGGCGGGTAGGCACTTGAAGCTGGAGGGCCAATCAGAGGCCTTCCAATGTGAAAGCAGCGGCAGTCTGCAAAGGAAAGTTATTGAGGGAGCCTGTGGCCATTGCTATACCCAGGCGGGCAGGTGGACTTCAAGGAGTACTGGTCCCTCGGACTGCTGTCAGGAGGCTGCCTCGAGGCAGCTACGCTGGCCATGGCTGCCTGCAGCAAACTGGTGGTTGACTGGAAAATTCCAGTCAACCACCTCTAATTGGCCTTACGTGGCCCTTTAGAAGCCAGATCAGCTTTCCGCTGCATGTGGCTGCGTATTCCCCGTCCCACCTCCGTGTGAATGGTCCATGTGTGGGATGGAGCCAGAGAAAAACTGCAAGCCGACTCGGGCCTCTATTTTTAGTGCCTATCCACCTCCGATCATAGCCCTGGTTGGGGCTAAAAATCAAACCCAAGTTATTGACTTAGACTAGGAGCAGGAGAGGTCCTAACAGTCCATCTTGAAGTCTCTCTCCTCCTACTACCAAAATTCCTTTCTATAACCTGTACCTATTATTACTTCCTATAATCCAGCCAGCTTGGGATCTCAAATTCTTGTTACTTGATTGTTTCCAGTATATCATCAGAATGTAAGCCATTGTAAATCAAATCTTTCATCTTAGTTCTCAAAGCATATTTTATTCTGTAATGTTGCCTGCTTTATAGCATTGACTGTCCCTTATAGAACTGCTAAGTAATTCATTCCAGTTTCACCCCATTGATTTTTTTTTAACATGAAAAGATGTTGCATTTTTTGTGTCATTCTGCTGACACAAAGGTCTCCTTTCCTGACCTCTTTGGGGTCGAGTACGGTGATGAGCAGAAAGTTGTCTTGCAGTAAAATAAATAGTTAAGAACCTCTCATGTCATTTTCTTTATGAACTATTATATTTCAGTGATCTTTATTGGTCCTTCTTATGTGCAGGAGTTCCCTTCCATTAGTGTGGGTTAGCCCTAAAAAGACTTTAATGTATTAATTGCACGGAAGTCAAGAATTGATTGGTTAGAAAGCCGTTTAGCGCAAATTAATACTGTCAAAATGCATTTCTAAAAAATATCTTAGTTTGAAACAGTAAGTAGGGATACAAAACCATGACTATTGCAATAACCGATTTGACATGAGGAGTAGGCCTGTACTGGCCAGCTCCTGTCGGGAATTCCTCTAGTTCATTATGCTCTTGTAACAGTGTAACTTGTGTGGCAAAACGTAAACTCAACAAGAAGATCCTGGTATGAAGTTGCCAACCCAAAATTCTGAATGCCAAATTTTCCCCAGTCTAAAATTTGATTAACCTATTATCAAGTTCAGTAGAATATTTTGAATTAGCACAACAAGAATTTGATAGACATCTGCATCAACATATGATAGCAGACACTCAAATCCCCCTGTTTACTTTGTATGAGGGTCTGAGTGCGTCTGGAAGGGAAAGTGTTCCTCCATCTCTCCAGAGGTTGATCACCACACCCCACTACATTCTCATGCAAGCACGTAGATTATTATCAGCAACTGGTATTTGCCTGTCCGTTGAGATGTTGAGAGGAGATTTGATGGCAGTCTTCAAAATCTTGAGGGGTCTAGACAAAGGAACTGGAGAGAGAACTGTTCCTATTGGAAGGATGGAGAACCAGAGAACACTAGTGTAAGATGAATGACAAAAGAACTAATGACAACATGAGGAATAACTCTTTTACGCAGCGAGTGGTTAGGATCTGCAATACACTGCCTGAGTATGTTGGAGGCAGAGTAAATGTGGACCTTCAAAAGGGAATTGGATACGCACCTGAAGGGAAATAATTGCAGGGCAAGGGTGTGAGACTAATCAAGTTATTCTTACGCATTACTTTAGTGTGGACACAACAGGCTGAACAGACTTCCTCGGGTCTCTGGTCAATCTGTACTTCTGTATTTACACACTGGGCACCCCACCTAACTATAAGCACCACTAATTCATCCATACACACATAATCAAGAACACAAGAACAATTTAACTGCTTTTAAATTAATTTTCCACCTTGTGTAGCTCCAATTACGTCATTATTATAACATGACTTTGTCTCGGTCTAGGGTAGCCTTGCCCAGGAAGTTGAAGTACCATGGCTTTTATTAACCTAGTTTACTAGTATAGCACATTTAAAAGCAAAGCAAGCCAGCTTAACAAGTTATTTTAAGAGAAAAAAACTGTTCATAGTGTAGAATAGTGTGTCATATAGAGAGCAAGTGCCTTTTTAAATAGCACCTGGTCCATGTGATCACCCGAGGGTGTCAGGAGAATTTTTCTGGAATACCTGGGTTTTTTTATTGTCTCTTCCAGGAGATGGATTTAGGTTTTGCTCTGCCCACTCTGAGCTTTGGCTTTGTGGCTTTAAGAAAGGAGATGCCAGGACTGTTGGATAGAGTAGAAGTGTCTAGTTACAACACTGCAGCCATATGAGTGGGGGGCAGGTTTAATGGACCAACTTTTTTTCCCCCACCCATCAACTTTGTATGTTTGCATCAAAGTGATTTTCTTTGACAATTCAGCAAGTAAAGTTTGTCTGCTGAAAAATATTTCTTTAGGTTTTTATGATTTGAGTCAGGAATTTGGTATCCGTGAAGTGATGAACTAAAATGTGCCAATTGCAAATGCACAATGCAATTTTACAGAAAATGAATCCATGGTTAATGAAACTATAATATTTTAATGTTGAGTAGAGGAGCATGCAACATCTTTTAAGCATTCAGTTAATTTCATGAGTTGGTCATCAGTAATCATAATTTAGTCAAACAAAACTGCTGCTGGAAATGATTAATGTGCTCAAAGTGGATGGGTGGCCTGACATTTGAGTCAACCAGGAGAAGCTGAGCTGACAGTTTGTTGAAGTATCCCAATCCACTTCAGCTTTTCTGCATTTATTGCATGCTTTGAGGCCTGTGTAGTGTCTATGTTCACATTTAAACATGGCTAGTTGAGTTGTTACGTCAGATTGTTGAGTAACACGACAAAACCATTGCACGCGCTCAATGACTGGTTTACGTTTGTTTCGATGTATGATATTTCCCACAATGTTTTCTATTTTTAATTCCGTGTTCTTTAAGTGAAGTAATGATTGTGGCATTGTAATTTTCCCACTGAAGTATATGCGTTCTATTAAAGACCTCAAAACAGGTTAGTCTGATTTTCCAAGACATTGTTGATGACATAAGGACAGGGTCTAAGTAGCTTTCGATATTATCTGAACTTGTGCACCTGCTGACTGCTTTTAGGACCTTTAATGTGTATACCAGTTGGTTTTGATTTATTGGTAATGTTTACTTCAATTGCTTAGTGGTGTTGGCTGTTGTTTTTGGTCATGTTCTTTATCCTGTGAGGACTAAATCTGTAAATGATCAGGTGATAGAGCCTTACAGATAAGAGTGATGTAGATCTAAAGGTATGCAATGTTGCATGACTGGTCTGTACTAAAACCAGTGTTCTTTTATGCTCATTGAAATACAAGGAGACTGGGTAGTATAATTTAATACAAAATAGGCCTGTTGAACTAGGGATTATTTTTAAACTGTGTAACTCCAGCTATTCTGTAAATATTTAAGCTTGGCTACAGCAAGAGACTTCCAACAGTCTGCTGGCAAGTGTAACTTAAACACTACTTGACTTCTTGTGTAAATCCTGCCGGTCCTTCAATTAAAGACTAAACCATTGAATCTGCAGAGAATGAATGAGGGGGGCTGTCCTTTATTCAGACTGACATGTAACAAAATGCAAGCATCGACATAGTGCAAAATAAGAAGTATGAAATTAAAGTATTAATTGTTTTGCATTATTACGAGCATCTCATTTAATGTATATTCATGAGATGACTTTGTGATTTTCTTCAATTCAGAAAGCAGTTGAAACTCGCTCCCTTTATCATGTTAAATCGTTTATCTAGATATATATAGTCTAAAGACTAGGTTTCAGTGTTCTATCCTTCACCACCTGGCTCTGTGTTGCAACACCTGCACCCCCATACTAAGTGATATTGTAAATGACACCCACTCCTTGGGTCTTGCTCAATTTCAAAATCACCATCTCCTCCTCAATTCCTCTGTCCTTTCTTTCCAAAGTCCTTTAATGTGCTGTCACCTCCCAGATCTATGCCACACGCGCACACCATCCAGCCCTCCGCTTGTCCACAGCTTCCTGCTTGAATCTCTCCAAACAGGCTTCTACCCACACCACAGCTTTATTTAAAAGTCACAAATGCCACCGTCTGTGAACGTGGTCATGATGCATTATCCCTTCTCATCCTTCTATTACCTCTACAGCTTTTGGCAAGTTTAATCACCCACATCTTCTGCAATGCCTGCCAATGTCCAGCTCAGTGGGAAGTCTCTCTTGGTTCCTCCTCTCTCTTTGATCATCAGCAGAGGATCTGCAGCAGTAGCTTCTCTTTGCACCCTTGCATTGTCACCTCAAACATCCCCCATGAACCTACCCTTTGCCTCCTCCCTATCCTTGTCTATTTGCTGGTAACCTCATCCACAGACATGGGATCAGCTCTCATGTATACACTGATGACATCCAGCACTACGTGCCTTTACCCTTCCATTGCTTCCGAGTTGTCAGACCAGTTGTCTGATATTCAGCGTTGGATGTGCCGCAGTTTGATTCAGGTAGAAATTGGGGAGGCTAAACCTTTGCTGCCCCCTACTCCATTGCCATACCAAGGCAACCGTCTCGGGCTGAACAAGACTTTGTAACCTCAGTTCTGAGCTCTGCTGCCTGTCTCATATTCTGCAGCAAGTTCTATTCACCCACTATCCCTGTCCTTGCTGACCAATGATGTCACCCAGTGCCCCAATGCCTCAAACTTAAAATTTTTATTCCTATGCTTAAATCTCTCCATGAGTTCATCTTTGCTATGTATAACCTCCTCCAGTGCAACAACCCTTCATTTTCTGTAGACTGGCCGAAGTGAATGATGAACTACAGAACATCTAATTTAAATAATTAATTAAGAAACAAATGCGAGATATAGATAACTATGACAAATAAAATAATAAACTACTAACACTAATTAACTATTGTAGAGCTACTGCAAAAAACGTCTATCCTCCAGCAGGACCTACTCACAACTCCCCAGCCACAGGGTCACATGGTGGGTTTACACTGCTACCTAGTGACCGGAGGTCATGCATAACATTATGTACAGAATTGCTTTATGCATATCATCACAAACCCCTCCGTCATTATTCTGGTTCTGGCCTCTTGAACAGTGCAATACTTTTGAGAGGCCTTCTCCCTTGGTCTCATCATTGATGAATGGGCCTTTGGCTCCCTAGGCCCATTCTTTGTGATTCCCTCCTCTCTCCACTCCTATATTTTCCTTAAGAGCCTCCTTGACCAAATGCCTGTTAAGTGTTCCTGATTTCTATGAATTGGTCTCCGTTTTTCTCTTAAGCCTTTACAAAGCATCTTGGTACTTTTTCCATGTCAAAGGTGAAATAGAAATGCAAATTGTTGTTGCTGTTAATCTAAGAGGATAATTCAGTGCAGTACTGCATTACAAACACGTTTTGTGTGGTTGTTCTGGTAGTGCAGGTGGATGGTCACCCAGCAATGTTCAAATAAGAGTAAGGAATAAGGAGTTAGCTCAATGTTCCCAGTCAACATTGCTTCTTTACTCAACACTACCAGAATTAGAAAAAACGATAATTCATTTCTTTGCTGTTTATGAAACATTGGAACATGAGTACAGGAATAAGCCATTTATCCCCTTGAGCCTGTTCTGCCATTCAGTGAGATCATTTGGGCTCCACCCTGTCCCCTTTATCCCCGTAACCCAGTAATCCCACCTAAACCTTTCTGGACACTAAGGGCAATTTGGCATGGCCAATCCACCTAACCTGCACATCTTTGGACTGTGAGAGGAAACCGAAACACCCGGAGGAAACCCACGCACACACGGGGGGAACGTGCAGACTGCACACAGACAGCGACCCAAGCCAGGAGTCAAACCTGGGACCCTGGAGCTGTGAAGCAACTGTGCTAACCACTATGCTACCATGCTGCCCATGTCACGCCTTCCCCATTTCAACCCCCCTTACCCCTCCAAACCCTCCCTCCCCCTTGCTGACCCCTCAATTCTCCTTGAAGAAATCAATGAATGGTTTTGACCTCCAGGTGAACCCCTCTACTGACCCCCGCAGAGCGAACTTGACCTTCTCCAAGCACAGGAATTCTGCCAGGTCGCTCACCCGCACCCCTGCGTTCGGCGGCTCCGAATCCCTCCAACCCAACAAAGTCCGTTCCCGGGAGGCAAAGACCACAACGCCAACCTCTCTTTCCCCCCATCTTCTGGACTTCCGTGTCTTCCGACACACCAAATATCGCCACCTCCGGACTCGGAACCACGCCCACACCAAATACCTCGGACATCACGTCCGAGAACCCCTGTCAGAACCCACTTAGTCTTGGATGTTCCCAGAACATGTGCACGTGATACACGCCCCCCCCCCACCCCGTGCGACGCACACACCTATCCTCCACCCCCGCAAAGAACCTGCTTATCCTCGCCACCGTCATATGGGCCCTATGCACCACTTTAAACTGGATGAGGCTTAACCTCGTACACAACAAGGACTCGTTCACCCTCTGCAAGGCCTCCACCCACATCATCGGCCCACGCTTTTTACAAGGCTTTAATTGTACCCCTGACTCGCAAAATATCCTTGCGTTTCAAGCTGAAATTTCTTTTAAAAAATGACTGCAGCAGTCAAACACACTCCAACCCAGGCCACAATTAAAAGACGAGCAGAGCCAGAGGTTGTGAAAATGCAGGTACCCCCATGCTCACATCATGAGATCGTCCCCTTAATCGTCTCTCATTGCACCGCCCTCATAGGCATCAGGTCCCAGGTCATTTGCATTCACTGCGTACAAAGGTTCTGCCTTGCATCTCCCCTGCAGTTCTTACCCTACACGTTACATCTGTGTCCCCTAGCCTTTGTACCATCAGCTCATGCGAACATCTTTCCCTTGTCTACTTTACCTAATTCTGTCAAAATCTTATACACCTCCATCAAATCTCCTCTTAATTTATTTTGCTGCGAGGTTGACAGCTCCAGCTTCTCCAAATGAACCACTAAAATCCCTCACCTCTGAAACCATTCTGGTAAATCTCTTCTGAACCCTCTCAAGGACCCTCACATCCTTTCTAAAGAGTGGTGACCAGAACTGGGAACAATCCTCTAGTTGTGGCCCAACTTGAACTTTATAAAGGGTGTGATTTAATGGCCAAATTGCGCTTAAGTGAGAGCGCGGCAAGGCCGTTAAATCGTAGCAGAGACCAAAAATCGGGAACTGCGGCAGGCGCAGATCTTTTTGCAATCTAACCAGCCTGCTTCCGTTGGTGAAACCATGGAGAGAAAACATTAATCCCCATTTAAGCTCAATCTCGATACAATTAATGGTGTACAGGGTGTGGGGTCCATTGAGCAGGGGCCTCTGCTGCAGCCAGGGGTGCGTGGGTTGGGCTTGACAGATGGGGGGAGGGGGGGAGCGAGGGGAGTAATGGGGAGATTGAAGGGTCCCAGTGTGGAAGACACCGCTGATTGTCTGTCTCACACCCTCTCCCAATTCCTTACAGATATTGCACGGGTTGGACGATACCTTGGATCCTGTGGAACCTGCCCCAGTGGTGATTCTGGCAGGCCAGACGCTGGAAAAGGCGGCAGCAGCAGCAATAGAGGCTCGAGGTGGCAGCCCATGTGCAGGGCCCCACCCCACATACTGAGGGCTTGGCCGCCTATCCGGCCAGGGCGGGTCCCAGAGGGGAAGGCCGGCGATGGCCCAAGGTACAGGCGTCACTGGTCTTTTGAACAGATGATGGACAGCATGTGCCACAGGAGGCTCCGTCAACAAGGGGATGGTGTGGCACCTGTGCCATGTGCTTGCGGACTTGGCACCACGTGGAGGAGAAGGATATCCGCTCCCAGTGGCCGTCAAGGTCACCGTAGCCCTGAACATCTACACCTCAGGATCATTCCAGGGCTCGAGTGGGGATTTCACCAGCTAAAGCTCACAAGTGCATCCATGAGCTCACAGATGCCCTGTTTTCCTGGGCAGTATTTAAATCTTGACATGGGCAAGTCCCAACAAGATGCCCGGGCAGCAGAATTCTCTGCCATTACCAGGATGCCCCAGGTCCAGGGGCTAATAGTTGGCAGGCATGTCACCTTGCGTGCCCAAGGTTGCTCTTACCCTGCACACTGGAATTATGCTATTACCTCTCACTATCCCCTCATGCTTCTCTGCATTAAATTCAATCTGCCCATTCTGTTGGCCTTTCTATGTCCTTTGCAGTCAATTAATATCATCCTCACGGAGCTTAATGAAGAATAGAAAGTGGGCAGCCAGCCAGAAGGGCATTGGAATGACTGAGTCAGGGCATGACAAACGCACAGTTTAGAGTTTCAGAAGAAGCTGAGTGGAGATGGGCGGGTGGAGACGGACAGCCTTACGGAAGCAGAAGTAGGCTGTCTTATTAATGGAGATTATTTAAGCTCAGGCCAGAGTCACATGATGCATTTTTCTTAAATAAAATGAAAATCGCTTATTGTCACAAGTAGGCTAAAAATGAAGTTACTGTGAAAAGCCCCTAGTCGCCACATTCCGGCGCCTGTTCAGGGAGGCTGGTACGGGAATCGAACCGTGCTGCTGGCCTGCCTTGGTCTGCTTTCAAAGCCAGCGATTTAGCCCTGTGCTAATCAGTGTGTAGGGAGAGGTTGGGGAGAGTGGCGAGGGAACAGATTGTGTTGTCGGGAAATCAGTTGGTCATCATACTACAGAATCATATTCATGTATTGGCAGGGGTACAAAGAGGATTCTAATTATGAAAAAGGTCGAATATCACAAAAGAATAGACAAAATCAACTTCTACAATCTAGAAAGAAGGTGATTAAGGAAGAAACTTCATGGCAATAAACAAATCCTTGAGGGACGTTGATGTAATAAATATTAATACTTCAAAATAAGCCAGATAATGGGACCAATGAACATAAATTTGAATTAGTGAAAAGTAAATTTATATTCAGCATCATAACATTTACAATAATACTTGGCATATGGTATGAGACACCGAAGAATGGACAGAATCATTGAAAATTGTCAAACAAGAAAAGGGAGAGTTGAGCACTGGAGGCTTGTGGTTTGCTGAGTTGAGTGGCTTTTCTGATAAGTTTAAAGTTGATTTGAAAGGTTTTTCTTTTTTGACAGACCCTAGGAGCTCTTCCAGACCAGGATTCATTCTATGATGTTACAGACTGTCTTGAGCAACTGGGGATGGAAAAAATCATCCAACGGCACATGAGTAATAAAGGAACTGACCCAAACTTAAAGCAACAGTTTACCATTTATGAGGTAAAATCGCTCTCTTGTTAAAATATGAATGGAACAGAAGTGACATTCTGTTGATAAATGTTCGCAATTGTTGCTGATATTACAATTTAGTGAAAGAAAAATTAATGCATTTCTGAGATTTAGTATCAAACCTTCACCTTAACAGCAGGGCAATCCGATTTTGCCCTTCAAAGATTCGATTGTCTAGACAGAGTACTGTGAGCTCACTAATGCTAGAGTGAAGTATTGATGACTCTGGGTTTGTCATTGGTGTTGACTGTGCTGACGTGATCAATTAATGCCATTGAACCAGAAGTATGTCTAATAACATTAAGGTATGTTATCTTGTATGTAAGCTTTTTCACTGAAAGGAGCCATATTAGTGCCCAATGGGATTATAACACCAATGCCAATGGAGAATCCTTGGAATTTCAATCAACGAGTGGAAAGTCAGAATGGAAAATATAAGTTGCAGCTCGTGCTAGGGTCAGTTAAACTAATGGGAGAGAAGAGTTTTTGAGACTGAGGATTGCTGAAAGTTGAAGCAACAATTACTGTCTGTGGTAGTTTGAGACCCCCGGAAGATTTTTGACTCTCTTCCTACCCAAAATGAGCAGCTATGGCATCCTCCAAGGGCTAACTTTTTATATGGCACTTTTGAAAAGAAGAGAATCAGTAGCAGCAGCAATAGCAGAAGATGGAGGAAAGGGGAATCATGCCATATTTAGGGAGCATGCACTCTACCATCTATTACCCATCTCCCAAGGAATATACAGGTAACACAGGCTTGATGAGAAATTTAATCTGTGTTTGAAATAGGTGTTCCCCCCGAGAGCTCTGCCACCCAGTGCGCAAAGGTCTTCAACCTCACTCATCAGCCCACATTGCCCTGTCAGTGGCTCTGAAGCGATTGTTGTGTTTATTGGCACTGACAGTCATTCCAGATATCAGGGAGTATCTCCAAATCATCACCAAAAGAGCACTAAGAGGATGTAGTCATCAAGTAACTAATAGCTCGGACTTCCGGTGGCGGCTATGAGGGAGTAAGTCGCACGTTTGGTGGCTCCCACTCTGGCCGGACTTTTGGACCTTTCCCCCCCGACTTTTTTGTGGTTTTGAGTTTTGGCTTTGAAGGTGCAGACAATTAGGCTCTGGACCCACACAGTGGTGCATGGAACGGAGAACCCCAAGGGACCGAAAAGGAAGAAATAAAAAGATAAGCAAGGGCTGGGTGGAGGTGGCAGCTGAAGACATCGACGGAGGAGCTGATGCAGGTCATCCAGGAGGGCTTTGCCAGACTGAAACGGGACTGTCTTGACCCGATAAAGGAGACGATTGAGCGGCTGGAGCGCAGGCTGGATGCCCAGGATCGGACGATTCAGAAGTTGGAGAAGGCGAACCAGGAGGAGCACCGGTGGTCAAACTAGAGGTGGGGATGCTGAAGGATCAGCAAAAGAGGCTGCTGGAGAAGGTGGAAGATCTGGAGGACAGAGCTCGCCGGCAGAACTTGAGAATTGTCGGTCTCCCCGAAGGGGCTGAGGGGGCTGATGCTGGCGCGTTTGTGGCGAGTATGTTCCAGAAGCTTCTGGGGGAGTTGTCTTTTCCCTGACTGTTGGAGGTGGACAGATGGCGAGGAAGCCACGGCCGGGGGACCCCCCCAAAGGCGATGGTGGTCCGGTTCCACAGGTTTTTGGATAAGGAGTGCGTTCTCCAGTGGGCCAAGCGTACAAGGAGCTGCAAATGGGACAATAGCATATTGTGTGTCTATCAGGACCTGAGTGTGGAGGTGGCCAGAAAGAGGGCAGGCTTCAGGCAAGTGAAGGAGATCCTGTTTAAGAAGAAGGTGAAATTTGGGCTGCTTTACCCGGCGCGTCTTTGGGTTACGCACGAGGACCAGCACCATTATTTCGAGTCGCCCGAAGACGCGATGGACTTTGCCAAGAAGAAAGGGCTGGCGCAGAACTGAGAACTTTTTGGTTTTAAGTTGTAACTTTTCTGAGTGATGTGTATATGTTTTGACTGTCGTTTTTCTTCTGCTTTTAAGTTTGGGTGAAGATGGGGAAGTAAAAGTTATTTGGTTTCTATGGGTTTTTGGTGTTTTGGTGGGTGTGGCTGGTGGGGGCTTTTTACTTTTCATTACTTTGATTTGCACTATTGGGGGGGTCTTTGTGGATTTTTCATTTAAAGGGTTGAATGGGCCGGTCAAGAGGGCATGTGTGTTCACGCATCTGAGGGCTCTGAAGGCGGACATGGTAATGCTGCATGAGACACACTTGAAAGTAGCGGATCAAGTTAGGCGAAGGAAGGGTTGGGTCAGTCAGGTCTTTCACTCGGGGCTAGACACCAAGACTAGAGGGATGGCGATTTTAATCAATAAGCGGGTGCAATTCCAGTTGGGCAGTATAGTCTTGGACGGGGGTGGGGCCGTTACGTCATGGTGAGCGGTAAGCTAGAGGGGAGGAAGGTAGTCTTGGTTAACGTGTACGTGCCAAACTGGGACAATGTAGAATTCATAAAGAGGGTACTGGGGAAGATACCTGACCTGGACTCGAACAAGCTTGTGATGGGAGGGGATTTTGATACGGTCATCGACCCCGGCCTGGACCGGTTGTGTTCGAGAACGGGGAGGGTGCCAGCAATGGCAAAGGAACTGATAGGGTTCATGGAGTAGATGTGGGGGGGGGATCGACCCATGGAGGTTTAGGAAGCCGACGGGGAGGGAGTTTTCTTTTTATTCCCATGTGCATAAGGTTTACTCCCGGATTGATTTTTTTCATTCTGAGCAGGGATTTGCTGGCGGGGGTGGTGGACACGGCATACTCAGCCATCACTATTTCGGATCATGCCCCACACTGGGTGGAACTACAGGTTAGTGCGGAGAGCTTCCAGCACCCGCAATGGAGACTGGATGTGAGCTTGTTGGCGGACGAGGCGGTGTGCGAGAGGGTGAAGAATTGCATGCAGAACTACCTGCAGGTCAATGACACGGGGGAAGTCTCAACAGCGGTGATCTGGGAGGCTCTGAAAGCAGTGGTGAGAGGGGAGCTGATTTTGATCCGGGCTCATAGGGACAGGACGGATAGGGCAGAGACGGACCGTCTGGTTAAGGAGATCCTACAGATAGACAGGAGGTATGCGGCGACCCTGGGGGTGGAGCTGTTAAGGGAATGCTGGAGGCTGCAGGCTGAGTTTGGGGTGTTGTCCACAGGCAAGGCAGTGGAGCAGCTTAGAAAGGCGAGGGGGGCGTTTTATGAACATGGGGAGAAGGCCAGCAGAATGCTGGCACAGCAGCTTAGGAAGAGGAAGGCGGCCAGGGAAATAGAAAAGGTGGTTGATGGGAATGGGAATCTGGTAGGGGACTTGGCTGGGCTAAACAGGGCGTTCAGGGACTTTTACAGCAGACTCCATCGCTCGGAACCCCCCACGGGGCCCGAGGGGATGAGATGCTTTTTGGACGGACTGACCTTCCCAAGGGTGGACAGGGAGCTGGTGGACGGGCTGGGGACGTTGCTGGTCCAGGTTTTCAATGAGGCGAGGGATAGAGGGGTGATGCCCCCGACGATGTCACAGGCCACTATTTCGTTAATATTGAAGCGGGACAAGAACTCGGAGCTATGTGGGTCTTATAGGCCGATCTCACTGCTTAATGTGGACGCCAAGCTGCTGGCCAAAGTTTTGGCCTCCAGGATTGAAGATAGTGTGCCAGATGTGATTATGGAGGATCAAACTGGATTTGTCAAGGGCAGGCAGTTGGTGGCCAATATAAGAAGGCTGCTGAACATGATTATGATGCCCCCAGAGAGTAGGGAGGTTGAGGTAGTTGTGGCCATGGATACGGAGAAGGCGTTCGACCGGGTGGAGTGGGACTATCTATGGGAGGTGTTGGGACGATTTGGGTTCGGTAGGGGCTTTATCGACTGGGTTAGGCTGTTGTACCAGGCCCCGGAGGCTAGTGTAAGGCCGAATAGGACGACTATTTTAGACTGCACCGGGGGACAAGACAGGGATGCCCCCTTTCCCCACTGCTGTTTGCGTTAGCTATAGAGCCGCTGGTAATTGCTCTGAGAGCTTCAAGGTGATGGAACGGGCTGGTTGGTGGGGGGGGGGGATGGACTGGGGCCGGTTACATAAGTTGAACTTGTTCCGGTTGGTCGAGCAGATGAGGGGCGGGTTCCGGAGATGGGATGCGTTACCGCTGTCGCTGGCTGGGAGGGTGCAGACGGTTAAAATGACGGTCCTACCGAGATTTTCATTTGTCTTCCAATGCCTCCCAATTTCCATCCTGCGGTCCTTTTTTAAGAGTATTAACAAAATCATTTTGGGCTTTGTCTGGGCGGGTAAATCTCCACGGGTGAAGAAGGCGATGCCCGATCGGAGTCGGGGGGAGGGGGAGCTTGCCCTGCCAAACTTCAGTAATTACTACTGGGCGACCAATATTACTATGATAAGTAAGTGGATGATGGGGGTGGGGTCGGTTTGGGAGCAGTTGAAGGCAGCTTCATGTAAGGGCACCAGCTTGGGGGCGTTGATAACGGCACCTCTGCCATTCCCGCCGGTGAGATATTCCACCAGTCCCGTGGTGGTGGCGGCCTTGAGGATCTGGGGTCAGTGGAGGAGGTACGTTGGAGCAGTGGGAGCATCGGTCTGGTCCCCAATATGTGACAACCACCAGTTTGCCCCAGGGAGCCTGGATGGGGGGTTTCGAGTATGGCAAAGGGCGGGAATTGAGAGGATGGGGGACCTGTTTCTGGAAGGGAGCTTTCCTAGCTTGAGGGCGCTGAAGGAGAACGTAGAACATAGAACAGTACAGCACAGAACAGGCCCTTTGGCCCTCGATGTTGTGCCGAGCATTGTCCGAAACCAAGATCAAGCTATCTCACTCCCTGTCATTCTGGTGTGCTCCATGTGCCTATCCAATAACCGCTTGAGAAGTTTGGGTTGGCAAGATGGAATGACTTCAAATATTTACAGGTGCGGGATTTTCTGCGCAGGCAGGTATCATCCTTCCCACTCCTGCCACTAAGGGGGATCCAGGATAGGGTAGTGTCTAGGGGATGGGTGGGGAAGGGAGTGTCTCGGACATCTACGAAGAACTAATGGGGGCGGAGGAGACACAGACTGAGGAGCTGAAGCGTAAGTGGGAGGAGGAGCTTGGGGGGGGAGAGGTGGAGGACGGCTTATGGGCGGACGCGTTGAGCAGAGTCAACGCGACCGCTACATGCGCAAGGCTCAGCTTGATCCAATTCAAGGTGGTACACCGGGCCCATATGACAGTGGCCCGGATGAGTAGATTCTTTGGGGTGGAGGACAGGTGTGTAAAATGTGCGGGCGAACCATGTCCACATGTTCTGGGCGTGTCCAAAACTTAGGGGATATTGGCAGGGATTTGCGGACATCATGTCCAGAGTATTGAAAACAAGGGTGGCAATGAGTCCAGAGGTGGTGATTTTTGGGGTGTCGGAAGATCTGGGAGTCCAGGAGGAGAAAGAGACAGATGTTCTGGCCTTTGCCTCCCTGGTAGCCCGGAGACGGATATTATTAGCTTGGAGGGACTCAAAGCCCCCGAAGTTGGAGGCCTGGTTAACCGACATGGCGAGCTTTCTCAGCCTGGAGAAGATTAAGTTCGCCTTGAGAAGGTCAGTGTTAGGATTTGCCCGTAGAATAGGGGGTTAGATAGGTGGGTCTTGGAGGGTCGGGTGTCGGTGTTTGCACTATATTTATTGTTCTTTGTACACTGTTTTTATCCTGTTGTTGCTTGTAATGCCAAAAATACCTCATTAAAATTGTTTGTTAAAAAAAAAGTAACTAATAGCTCCATGCAGGCCAGGTTTGGCAGCTAAATATTGCAGGTTACAATGTATTTGGAAATGATGACATAGGAAAGAGGAGAAGGGATTATCTATGTTAATCTGATAGAACATAATGGCAGTAGTAAGAAAGGTCATAACCAATGAGATAGAAATTGAATCCATATGGAATGGGGAAAAAGGACAGGAAGGGATCAGTCACACAATTAGGGACAAATCATCATCATCATCTATGTATGATTGTTCATCTGAGAAACTCTGTGTTACTGGTCATGAGTTCTGTGAGTTCTTGCATAGCTGAGGAGCTTGATCCTAGAGCCGCGTCTTTGCCCACACACTTGACAGGTGTTTCTGGGAGCTGGGATCGATCCTTGGACTCTCGATCACTGGTATTTCTTTCTCAGGCTTCTTTTCCGGGCTTCCTCCTTGCCGTCGGGTGTTCTCAATGAAGTATGTCCCTTCAATCAGGAGATTCCTCCAAGTCAGTCTCTTCTGAGCAAGGGTCTCCCAGGCATTGACATCTATGTTGCATTTCTTGAGGTAAGACTTCAGGGTGTCTTTGAAGCTCTTCCTTTGTACTCCTCTTATTCAGAAACATTCCTTGAACGAGGCAAAGAAGATTTGCTTTGGCAGAGGGATAAACACAGACTGTCAGTAATAGAAAAAATGTGGATGGAGAAATCTATGAAGAAAAATCTATGAAATGACTACCCAATTCAAGAATCATAACCATGGGGATTTCAACTGAGTCCAAATGCACTGGCGGAGGCAGTGGAAAGGGAGAAGGAAATGGAGGGTGGGATTCCACCAGCCCGCACCGGGTCGGAGAATCGGAGGGGACGTGGGAAATTCCCGCCACACCGCTTTGACGCCGGGGCGTGATTCTCCGGCGACCGGAGAATCGGTGCCAATTGCGCCCACGTGGTCACCGGTCGGGGGCAGTTGAAAGAGGCCCCTGTGGCGATTCTCCACAGGCGACCGGCCGAACTCCCTCTGAGTTACGCCGAGTCCCACCGGCGTGGTTCCAACCTGGTACCACCCGGCGGGAGCTCAGACCCGCGGCCGCGGTGGACGTCCTGGTGGGGGGGTGGGGGGATCTGACTCCGGGGGCGGGGCTCCCCGGGGTCCAGGCCCGCGATCGGGGGTTCCGATTGGTGGGCGCCCATGATCTGGAGGGGGCCTACCTCCTTCCGCGCGGCTGTAGGTCTCCGCCATGTTGTCCAGCGTCGGCGCAGAGACGACAACCACGAGCATGCACCGGCGTGAAGCCGGCGGTCGTGCGCATGCGCTGAGCCGCACCAGCCATGCAGGGCCGCCTTTCGGCGCCAGAGCAACACGCAACACTTCGGCACCGTGTTTGCCCCCTGAAGACTGCTGAATCGCTGGGCCAGGAGGCCTGTTGATACCGGCGTACACCACTCCGGTGTTTACACCGGCGTCAACACTTGGCCGGGATTTCGGAGAATCCCGGCCGGGGTTTCTACAAAGTGCTCAAGACTCCTTGCTGATCCAAGACACAGGAGACTATCTGGGAATAATGACCACAATACAATTAAGTTCAGGATAACTATTGAAAATGAAATTAAATGAAAATGAAATGAAAATCGCTTATTGTCACGAGTAGGGTTAAATGAAGTTACTGTGAAAAGCCCCTAGTCGCCACATTCCGGCGCCTGTTCGGGGAGGCTGGTACGGGAATCGAACCGTGCTGCTGGCCCGCCTTGGTCTGCTTTAAAAGCCAGCGATTTAGCCCAGTGTGCTAAACCAGCCCCTCCCTTGACAGCGATATATAGAATTCAAAGACCAAACTGATAGATTGGGGGTAAAAAGAAAACATGAAAATAAATGGGGGTTACACAAGAAAAACGATGAACTAGAAAAAATATTGACTAAAAAGTAGAGCAACACTATGGGGCGGGGGGGGGGGCGGTGGGGGGGGGGGGGGGGAGTTAGAAAAATAGAAACCATTAGATAATACAACAGACCAGCCAAGAATGAGATGGTCATGGATCAATTAAGTGAAGATAAAATTAATTCTGGAAGAAAAGGTGTACACAAAGTGCGTAAACAATAAAGGGGGATGTACAGGAAATAGGATAAGCTTAGGGCAGTGGCTAAATGAATCAGGAAAATAAAGAAGAAATTTGAAATTTAAATATCAAGAAATATAGAAATAAATAGCAAGTATTCTAAGGCACATAAGTATTAAAGGAGAATTTACAAAAGATAGGGAAAGGGCCCAAAAGAGGCAAGTAAGATAAACTCGTGGGCGATTTTATTGAAGTGACAGGGATGCTGAATAAATATCTTGGGCGGGTTTCTCTGATATCGGCGCGATGTCCGCCGACCGGCGCCAAAAACGGCGCGAATCACACCTGCATCGCGCCGCCCCAAACGTCGCTAATTCTCCGGCCCGGAATGGGCTAGCAACTGCGTGACGCTATTCGCGCTGGCTCACGTGGTTCACGCCATGCGGCGTCATTCACGCCATGCGGCGTCATTCACGCCGAACGGCGTGACGGCTCAAAAGACGCGCTGCTCCCCCCCGCCCAACCAGAAGACCCGACCGGATGGCCGCCCGCCGCTCAGCCCCGAGGTTCCAGTCCCGCGACATCGAGGCACTCCTGGACGCAGTGGAGCAGAGGAGGGAGGCCCTGTATCCCAGACACGGCCGCAGAGTCGCCCCATGCCACAGCCGCCGTCTGTGGAGGGAGGTGGCAGATGTGTGCCATGGTTTCCCAGCTCATCAGGAGTCTCCTCCTGCATTCCCAGTCCACGAGGTCCTGGTACGACAGCCGGGGCCGGTACACATGGGGCGTCCTCGGGTGCCTCCGTTGCCGTGGGGCTGCGACGTCCTCCTCCCCCTCCTTTTCCTGTCGGGCGGGTGTCCCTCCAGCCTGGTCGGCTGCCGCCTGCCCCTCTGCGGTAGCCTGCGCCGCCTCTCTGGCACGCTCCTCCTCCTCATCCTCCTCATTCAGGGCAACATGGACATTAGCGGCTGCCGCCACGGCGGGCAACATCGCTGGCTGACCAGAAAACATGACGGCCTGCGGGTCGGGGGGGGGGGGGGGGGGGGGACACGACGACATGTCATCATTGCCCATACCCCCAGGTGGCATGGACCGCATGGGCGCGACTGTTGGAGGATGGCACCCGTCCCCCTCCCCGGCAGTCATCCTCCCGTCCCCCTCCCCGGCACGGACCCCCCCAGTCAGCCTCCACGGCACGCACCTCCCCTTCCGGGCGTGCGCCCCCCCCCCCCCTCCCCGGCATGGACCCCCATCCCTCCCCGGCACGCACCCCCCCGTCCCCTTCCCCAGCAGGCATTCTCCCGTCCCTGGCACTCACCCCCCCTCCCGGCACTCCCCCGGAGCCCACCACTCTAACACCCCCCCCTCCCCCCCACCCCCGCCACACACACACACACACACCTACACACACCTCTCCCCCCCACACACAGATTGCGGCCACGCCATGAGCACTGGTTGACGCCGATTTAAAGGTGTTTTGATTTACGCCGACGTGACCCATGGCCACGTCGGCGGGCCTTCGGTCCTTCCGGACGGGAGAATATCAGCAGCCCCGAAATCCATTGCCTCGCGCCCACCCGTGCCATTCTCCGAGGCGTGCGGCGCGATTGACGCCCCGCCGACTTGTCTCCCTTCGGAGAATTCGGCGGGCGGCAGGGGCGGGATTCACGACGGCCCACGGCGATTCTCCGACCCGGTGGGGGGTCGGAGAATCGCGCCCCTTGCCTCAGTTTATGCTGAAGATGTTAACAAAGAGGAAATAGCTACAGGAGATGTCAAAATAGATGTTTTTGCAGTTAAGAAAGGAGACATTACGGAAACTAGTTATCTTAAAGAGGATTAAAAACCTGAGTCGAATGGCTTGCGCTCAAAGACATGGGAAGGGATTCTCCGTTTCTGAGACTAAGTGTTGACGCCAAGACTTGGACCTTTATGACAGAAAAGCCAGCGCTGCACCTGGACTGATTCCACTACCGTTGAGGGGCTAGCACCGGTGCCGCATGGAACACTCCATTCCACGGAAAAATGGTGCGGGATTTGCTGTATCCCTAATTGACCCTCGGGAGGCTGCCGAGCTGCAGCTGCACATACACATTACACGCCCCACACACACTTATCCCAGCCAAAAAGGTGGCACTGGTTGTGCTGGAGTACAGCTGATGGGTTGTCTGGGGCCAGAGGGCACCCAGGAGGCGGTGACCTGGGGGGACTCCCCCCAGCCCTGGCAGATGCCCCACGGCCGGCAGCACAACTTTTAGCAAACTATGGCCATATTAGACACATATTAGGCCCTGTCTATCCCTCAGCAGCCGCCATGCCGGTTTCACGATTTTTAAAAGCACCACTCCATCGGGAACTCAGCCCATTGGAGGCTGAGAATTGCGTAGGCCCTGGAGAGTACCGGGCCGGGCCCGCTAATGATATGGGAACGGTGTCTACTGTACATCCGGAGTGAAATGCATTGACGCCGTTTTCAAGGTGACGGAGAATCGCGATTTGGTGTCAAATCTGTGCCTGCCACGATTTTGCTGTCGGAAGCTTTTCTCTGCCGAATCGCATTTCCCAATTTTGGTGTCGGACAATGGAGAATCACACCCCATGGAAATTCAGAAGGCCTTTGATGAGATGCACCTAAGACAAGGCCAGGATGTGTGGAGTTATGTGGAGTCAGCAACCATGTGAACTGAAGGAGGACTCCAAAAGCAGAGGGCAATTAAAGGAAGTTTCTCAGACTGGCTGAAAGTGGGAAGTGGTGACCCACAGGAATCTGTGCTGGGACCACTGTTGTTAACCATGTGCGTAAATGAATTTGACTCAGAAATGGGAGGTATCGTGTAAAATATTTTTCCATTCGCTGTCCATGTGTGGCCTTTTGACCCTCAGATAGGGAGATTAGACAAATCATTTGTCTTGCTTGTTAGTTGTATATTTGCAAAATATTAATGGTATCTGTATAATATGTGAAGCCAACCAATGGATTCTCTGCAGGTTTTGTTTCAATACGTTAAAAGGAGCCCCCCCCCCCCCCCCCCCCCCCCCGCCCCCGAGTTTATTTTTGAAGTAAAATGCTGCAGTAATATAATTTCATGCCTTCGCATTTTCCACAAGGAAGAAGTACATTTTGCCCCACATGATGCTACCATAAACCTGCTCTTTATTAATGTTTATTTTAAGCCAGATCAGATGGATAACGGAATTAATCAAGTAGAAGCTTCAACATTTTGGTCTATGGTCTGGCAGAGTGTCTGTAATATAGCTTGGCTTTGATGAGTAACACATGGTAAAAACATCAGAGAACTAGGAACAATCAGAGAATAATCAGTGATGTGGTTCACTGTCCCTGCCTTTTGAATAGTTTGCATTTCCAGTCAGGCAATTTTGCTAATTTGTTTTTCATTCTCTTCTGTCCCGATTCCTGTAAATTAGATGGATAATCTTTTATATATGCATTAATTACATTATTAAAAAAGTATTTTTCTTTCAACTCTAGGTGCAATGTTGAAATATTTTTTTTTTAAATGAGTGTTTGAACCTCATTCTTTTGGACTTCCAGTGGCGACATGTAGGTGGAGGTCGCACGTCAGGTGGCTCCTGTAGGAGCTTCATTTTTTGGCCCTTTTCACCCAGATTTTGGGGAGAATTTTTATGTGACTAATTGTTAGAAAGTTTGCGGCAACCAAAGGATGTCAAAATGCCAAAAAGAGAATCCGGGAAGAAAGGGTGCGACCGAAGGTCTGTCGGCGAGTTTGGTGGGGAGTTAAGTGGGAGGAAAGATGGCAGGAGTGGGATCACGTCTATTACAGTGGATAAGATGGCTGAAGTGATGGCAGAGGAGTGGTTGTTTACCAAGCACTTCGACAGGCATTGAAAGGAGATGATGGCCTCATTCAAGGAGTGGGTGGATGAGAGCTCTTGCCCCAATGAATGAGACTTTAGAAAAGACGTCTACGGAGTTGCGGGAGCAAGGAGAGGTGGAGGGGCTGGAGGAGGCATTGTTGCAGCACAGCGACCGGTTCACCTCGATGAGTGAGGATCTGCGGAGGGTGGTGGAGAGTAACAAATGGCTGATGGCAAAAGTGGAGGACCTGGAAAACCAGTCACAAAGGCAGAATCTAAGGATCGTGGGGCAGCTGAAGGGACGAAGGCTGACGGAGTACTTTGCGGAGATGTTCGCCAAGTTGATGTGGGAGGTGGAGGACCCCTCCCTCCATGAGTTGGAAAGGGCTCACTGCTCACTCCGGCTGAAACCAAAGCTGAATGAGCCACCAAGAGCTGTGATAGTGTGCTTCCACAGCTATCAGGTAAAGGAAAAGGTGCTGAGATGGACAAAGCTGAATCGAAAGGTGAGATGGGATGGCGGTGGTATTTGTATATATCAAGATCTCATGGCGGAGCTGGCAAGAAAGCAGGCAACCTTTGGTCAGGGAAGGTGGTGTTGTATAAAAGCAACGTGAGGCTTGAGGTGGCCTACCCAGCGAAGCTGAGGGTCATGCGTAACTCCTGAGACTAGTATTTTGAGATGTCGGAGGAGGTGGAGGCGTTCGTGAAATGTGAAGAACAGGGACTGAATTGAGTTTGGACTTTGTTTTTATCTTTTTTCTTTCTTTCAGGTTGTGTTTGGGAGGGGATGGTTTGGGGACTTTGCAGTGATTTGTTGGAATTTATTTATTTTGGGTTTGAGGGAATACTGTGTTGGGCGTTTGGAAGGTCTGGGTGTGGGGGGGGGGGGGGTCTTTGTGTTGGTTTTCTCTTTGATATTGGATATGTAGGGGATGGGGCTCTGGCAGGGGCCACCTCGCTAACAAATTTAAGGTGAATAGTGAACGGGGAGGAGCCCCGGTTGTTGGAACCTGTATGGACAGGTTTCGATGTGCCTGGGAGGTGGGGGGATGGGGACGACACTGGGTGTGATGTGGTTTTGAGAGGAAGTGGCTGGGGGGTTTCTGGGGAGGGGGAAGGGGTGGGTGGCTGACGATGACTAAGGGTAGGGTTGGGTCCTGCCAGTCGGCCGGGGCCAGATGTAGTGGCTGTGACTAATGGGAGGGGCAAGGGGGTGAGATTCCCCCGGTCCGGGTGGTAACATGGAACATGCGAGGGCTGGGGGCGCTGGTGAGAGTTTTCTCACATTTGAAGAGCTTGAAAGCCTATGTGGTGCTGTTGCTGGAGATCCACCTGGGGGTGAAGGACCAGGTGACGCTTCGGAAGGACTGGGTGAGGCATGTATTCCACCCGGGCTTTGATAGTAGGGCCCGGGTTGATGCAATACTGGTGGGTAAGAGTGTGAGGTTCCAGGTGGCGAAGGTGGTGGCGGACCAAGGGGACAGGTACGTTATAATAAAGGGTGCTTTGAATGGGAGTTTGGTGGTGCTAGTTAGCGTTTATGCCCTGAATTACAAAAGGTGTTGGCTGTATTTATGAGGGAGATGGAGAAGGGGCAGACTCGTGGAGGTTTCTGCATCTGAGGGGAAGGGAGTACTTGTTCCTTTCACCACAACACAACCTGTATTCAAGTATTTACTTTTTTGTAATGGGCAAGGTGCTGTTGGCCAGCGTGAGGAAGGCAGAATACTCAACGATTGTTATCTCGCACAATGCTCCACATTGGGTGGATGTGGCCCTGCGTGGAGTTTGGATGTGGGGTTGTTGGTGGACCCAAATATTTGTACAAAAATGGGAAAGGTGATGGAGGAGGCTGTGGGGTTTAATAGAAACGGCGAGGTTTCGCCATCAGTGGTATGGGAAGCATTGAAGGCAGTAGTGAGGGGCGAGATCATCTAATAATAATATAATAATAATCTTTATTATTGTCACACATAGACTTACATGAACACTGCAATGACGTTTCTGTGAAAATTCCTTAGTCGCCACATTCCGGCGCCTGTTCAGGTAGACACAGGGAGAATTCAGAATGTCCAATTCGCCTAACAAGAACATCTTTCAGGCCATGTGGGAAAAAACTGGAGCACCCGGAGGAAACCCACGCAGACACGGGGAGAACGTGCAGACATCTTGTTTCAGGCTCAGGTTGACAGAGAGGCAAGCGAGGAGCGGCAGCGGCTGGTATAGGGAATTTTGGAGGTGGATGGAAGGTATGCAGAGGAGTCTACTCCAGATCTACTGGTGAGGAGAAAGGAATTGCAGGTAAGATTTTGGCTAAGTTCTGGTGCTCAAGTTGGAGGAGTGCCTCCCGAAGGCGATTGGGGAGGATCAGACGGGGGTCGTAAAGAGCAGACAGTTGTCATCAAACGTGCAGGGTTTTTTGAATGTGGTGCATTTCTCGGCAGAAGGGATGGAGTCAGAGGTGGTGGTGGTGGCGCTGGTTGTGGAGAAGGTGTTTGATCGTGTGGCGTGGAGCTGTTTGTTTGCGGTGTTGGAGAGATTTGGGATTGGACCCAAGTTTGTGCCGTGGTTAAATTATTGCAGATGGAACTGAAGGCGAATGTGCGTAAGAATTAGGTAAATTCAGGGTACTTTCCATTGCATGGGGGAACGAGGTGGGATGCCCCATGTCCTCCCCCTCCCATTTGTGCTGGCATTAGAGCCCTTGGTCTTTGCACTGAGGGGTTCGGATAAATGGAGGGGCCTAGTGAGGGGGCTTGGAGCATAGGGGGGGGGGAATTCTCTGATCCTGAGGCTAAGTGGTGATGCCGTCGTAAACGCTGTCTCGTTTCACGTCGGTGTCAACATGCCCTCAGGAGCAGCGATTCTGACCCCTACAGGGGGCCAGCACGGCACTGGAGCGACCCACGCAACTCCAGCTGCCAGCACTGGCATCAAATGGGCGCCGCGCATGTGCAGTGCGACCAGTGCCAATGCGCTCATGCGCGGTGGCTCCCTTCTCCGCGGCGGCCCTGACGCAACATGGCGAAGGGCTACAGGGGTCGGCGCGGAGCAAAAGAGGCCCGCAGCCCGAGAGGCCGGCCCGCTGATCGGTAGGCCCCGATTGCGGGCCAAGCCACAGCGGAGGCACCCCCCGGGGTCGGATCCCCCACACCAGGCTGCCCCCGGATGGATGCACGCTGAGGTCCCGCCGGGTAAGACCACACGTGGACAGCGCCGGCGGGACATGGATTTTTTTTTACGGCTGCTCGGCCCATCCCGGGCGGGGTGGGGCCGCGTATAATGGCCCCCGATGGGCCATGTCGGCGCCAATGACGCCGCTTCTCCGCTCTCCGGAGAATCGGTGGACCGGCATTAGGGCGGCGTCGCGCGATTCGCACCCGTCCCGCCGATTCTCCGGCCCGGCGTGGGCTGAGAGAATCCCACCCAGGGTGTCCCTGTATGCTAATGATTTGTTGTTGTATATCTCCAAACCAGGCTCTTCAGTGGGGGCTATAATGGGACTGCTGAGGAGATTTGGGGCTTTTTTAGTCTATAGGTTAAATTTGGAAAAAAGTGAGTATGTTGTGGTGTTTTCCCCAGGGGTGAGAGTTGGGGTGGGGGGGGGGTGGCCTTTTCAGGTGGCAACAACCCACTTTAGGTATCTGGGAGTGTAGGTGGCACGGTATAGGGCCCAGATCAGTAAGTTGAATTTTATGAGTCTGGTGGGTAGGGTCAAGCGGATTTACGGAGGTGGGCTATCCTTCGTCTATCCTTGGCTGGCCGGGTGCAGGCAGTCAAGATGAACATTTTGCTGCGGTTTTTATTTTTATTTCAGTGCCCACCAGTCTTTTTGCCGAAGTTATTTTTTATGGGTGTGGAATGGATGACTTCATCAATTGTGTGGGCAGGTAAGGTGGCAATAATTAGGAGGATGGTTCTTCACTGAAGGTAACAGTCGGGGGGCCTGGCCCTTCCAAACTTGTTGTAATATTATTGGACAGTGAACACTGAGAAGGTGTGGAGCTGGAGAGGATACCTGGAGGGTTTGTGGGTGAGGATAGAGGCAGGCGCTTGTAAGGGGTCGGTGTTGCTGGCGCTGACAATGGTACCCCTCCCGTTTGCCCCAGGAAAGTACATGGGGAGTCCAGTGGTGGTGGCTACGCTGAAAATATGGAGGCAATTTCGGCAGCACTTTAGGTTGGGGCGGCATCGAAGTGAGGATGGGTGCTAGGTTTCAGTGTTGGGAGGTTTGCGGGTTTGGAGGAGTTGGGAGAGAGGTTTGGAGTCCTGAGGGGGGAGGTTTTTGGGTACAAACAGGTCTGGGATTTCACAATAACAGGTTTACCCGACTTTTCCGGTGGCACGGCCTGCTCACTGTTGGAGGGGGTGCTGCTGGGGGTGGGGGATTCATCTCAGTGATCTATGGGAAGATTTTGGAGAAGGATATGGCGTCTCTGGAGGGGGTTAAGGCCATGAAGGAGGAGGAGCTGGGGATGGCGTTGGCGGAGGGACAATGGTGTGAGGTGCTGCAGAGGGTGAATTCCTCAACCTCGTGTGCGAGGCTGGGGCTGATACAGCTAAAGATAGTACATAGAGCACACGTGACAAAGTCAGGTTGTTTCAGGGGGTGGAGGATACCTGTGAATGGTGTGGGAGGGACCCAGCCAATCGCGTACACATGTTTTGGTCCTGCCCGAAGTTGGAGAAATTTTGGAGGTCGTTCTTCAGCACCATGCCGGCAGTCTTGCAAGTGGATTTAGAGCCCAGTCACCATATTTGGGGTATTGGACTGGACAGGGTTGCAGACGGGAGCAGGGGCAGATGTTTTAGCCTTTGCCTCATTGATCGCGGGACCGGTTGGGGTGGAGGTCAGCTTCTCCACCCAGTGAATCTGTGTGGCGGGGGGGATCTAAAGGGGTTTTTGTATTTGGAAAAGGTGAAATTTGGGTTGAGGGGGACGAGTGAGAGGTTCCACAAGAGATGGGGTTTGATTGTGCTACATTTCAAGGAGCTGGTTTCAGTCAACTGTTAAGGAGGATTGGGGGGGCAAAGCGGGGTGTTTGGTTGAGGATATGGGGGGGGATTGTGTTGGTTTTCCTTTGTAATATTGTGTGTTTCAAATGTTAAAATATAAAAAACTTGAATAAACATATTTTCAAAAAAAAAAGAATTGTTCTTTATTTCCGCAGTAACTGCACTCTTCACCAGGTAATGCAATACATGCAGGAGGATGGTTGACCTTTTTTTCAACACTGAGAACCCAGGAGACGTCCTAGGGCCCATTAAGTGTGGGCTGCCACATAGGTTGAAATTGCACAATGAATGGAGAACTAGTGATGGCAAAGATGTCACTTGTCCAAACGCTGGCCTGTAGCGCACCCTCAAGCTACATGAAATGCTTTTGCAGCCCATCAAACCCAATAAGTTGGACATCTTTGAGGTAGATAGCAGAAGACTTGAGAGAAGTGAGAAAGGTTATGGATAAGAATGAGCTGGAGCAGAACGTGATGTGCCAACATGGTGTGTAGGCTGGTGTACTTCGAGCTTCGGAGAAATGGGAAAATTCAAGGAAACAACAATGACCACAGTATTATAATTTATTCGTTAAACATGTGGGTATTGTTGGCTATTCCTAATAGCCCTTCAACTAAGTGGCTTGCTAGGCCATTTCAGACAGCAGATAAGATGGATAAAGTGGAGAGACAGCAGAAAGTTTAGAACATTAGATCAGAGTCTGTGAGAGAGATAAGTACTATATTGCTTTATCAGATTACTTGTTATCTTGCATCTGGTCCAGGAATTAATGGAAGTCTTGCACCTATAGTGTTGTACTCAACTGTTCATTGATCCTTACCGTGTTTGGTACACCCACACAGCATGGGATAGGTTGGTGGCAAAGTAAACAAAGGCATTGCACATGTCTCCCACTGCTGTGTGTACACCTTGGTGGTCTAATATATACAATGACAATTGAGTTATAGAGCATAAAAAGGTCATTCAGTCCATTGCATCTGTGACGGTGGAAAATGTCTCTTATTATTCAATCAATGCTCTTCATAATTTTGAACACATCCAGACGGTATGAGAGTTAACTGGAAAACAAATCCTGCTGATGAATCACTTTTTCCCGCTCGCTCATTGTTTTCTGGATTTTCGTGCTTAAAACAATTACAACTGTTGATAAATTGTCTGGCGGTGGGTATTCTACATTATAAACACAATATTAGTGACTTAATGTGAATGTATAGCATGAGGTGCAGTGTGTAGGACCTTGTTTCTGATTGCTCATGGTGCCTGTTATTTTTATTGGTTCCATTCTGGGACTAGAATGGGCCCTTTCCAAGGGCCTATACACCTCCAGGCTTCTTGTCTGCTTTGTTAACTTGCTGGAGATTTACAATGATGCCTGAAACATTGACTTAGCATCAATACTTGTGACCTTCAAAAGGAAATCCAAATGCAGGATCTAAGAAGGGGACTTGAGATAGCACTGAAATGGAGCCACAGGAATTATTACTGACCCCCCTGTAACCAATCACTGTTTGTCGATGTACCATTTGTCAATGTTCTCTGTTGATTATTCTTTTGTTTACTATATGCGTACTGTGTACGTTCCCTCGGCCGCAGAAAAATACTTTTCACTGTACTTCGGTACATGTGACAATAAATCAAATCAAAAATCAAATCCAAGTCAACTGCATTGGGATTTAGTTTGAGAAATGAATGCTCAATATCTTACTTGACTTGGCCTTTGATTTAATTTGGTGAAGTACCAAGCTCAAGCTCACTCCCTTGTCTTTACAATCCAACAGCGACAGCCTCTTCTCATGCCAGGTATCAAAAGTACAAACTTGTTTTTTACTGCTCATGCCGGTTTACCATGGAGCATGAATGGCCTGGCTCCCCTTTTTAACCTGTCGATTTGGAGAAATAGATTTCAAAAATATTTGTTTTGCATTGATTCTGTTCTTTGATGTTGAAAGCATCTTAAATGAGCTTTGCTCATATTTCCATCTATTCAAATGAAATTTGCATCTGGCAATGTGCTGGGCCAGAGGATGGTATATTCTTCTATAACTACATTTTGGTGTATACTCATCGTTCTGATAAAGGCTACCTCTAAATCCCTATTCTCCTCTCCTGTGTAATTGTGAAGTAGGTTGACAAAGCAATCGCTTGACTGAAGATTACGTATAAAATATTGTGAATCTGAGTAAATGAAAAGATGTGAGCAACAAAATGCCAGTCACGATACCCGACAAGCCACTTTCTCCCCTATCTAACCATCGCAAACACTGCAGCCACATAATCTTCTGGAAAAAGGCCACGAAACAGAGACAAAGGACAAAAAGGGAAAAAAAGAACCTGGAAAATTCCTTACCCACGTTGGGTAATCAAAACCAGTCCAGGTGATCACATTGACGGGATGTGTGCGAACTCTCAAACCATTCACCTTTTAATATGATCTCTACCCTTGCCACGAACCAGCCCAGCTAAATTTCAAAATTGCAGAGAGTCAGCACAAACCACATAAACCAATAATATATTCCCGAGGGTCATTAAATACTGGGAAGAGAAGGACCAGCTAACATCTAGCTTGGCTCTTCCCAATTATTTTCCAATGCAACATCACTTTTACACTTGAAAATGAATGCGATCTCAAACACCAACAAAAACAAAGCAGCACTATAAAATTCAATATATGATTGTAGACCACGAACATGCCATATGTCATATCAAAAAGAAAATCCCCGGCTCCCGGCGACTGTGCTGCCATTGGTCACTAAGTCCTCGTCTGCCTCCACTGCTGCTGCTCCAGAAAACCTCTGGGCCGGAATTCTTTGGCCATTGCGATTCTCTTTTCGCGATGGCAGCGCACGCCCACCTTCAGGTTTCCCGGCAGCATGGGGTTACTTCAGTGGCAAATCCCATCGATAAGTAGTGGGAAGAGACAATCCCATCGGCAGCGAAACAGCACACCGCTGAGAAACACGCTTCTGGGGGACCGGAGAATCCAGCCCCTGACGTATTAGTGCAGAGTTGTGTCACAATAGGCCCAGTCAGAGTCACCGCAGCCAAAGTATCCAACACCAGCAGTTTGTCTTCTGATTGATTATTTCCTACTTCTGGAACAATGCAAGGTGACGGGGGATTAATGTGATTTTATTTCTCGCGATGCCATTCGCTGGGGCCGCAGATCTCGTCTATTCTCCTGCTGCACAGTGTTAAGTGCATATTCCCTGTTCTCCCCAGTCTGTTAACCTTAAATAATCCATCAAGAGCTGCGCAATCCAGCCCTTTTATTATTTTATATACCTTTCCTGGGCTGCTTGCGGGTGTATGCTGCTCCAAAGTAAATAGGCCCAGTTCTTCAAGCCTATCTGAGTAACTAAATTACTTTAAGCTGGAGATCACCCTTGTGTCTTTGCTCTGAACCTTTTTCAAGGCCACTATATCACCCACCATATGAGAGGACAGAATAGTGAAATATGGAGAATTGAATATGAATTTCTGTAATTGTGTCACATTGCCAACAAAGAGGAATTTTAACAATACTGTAACTGTACTGTCTAAATTTTTTTGCAGTTGTGGGCTTGGCTGGGAATCTCTAAATGCTGTGCATTTGTTTGATTTGGCTATTTTTGAATTGTTTTATTGCCAGCATCTTTCAATCCAGCCATTTTTTCATACTGTCTTGCTAATGCCTGGCTTTTTTCATGCTGTGCCAACCTGGTTTAATGCTATGGTGATCTTATATCCCAAAGAGCTTCAATTAATCGTTGGGTATAGATTTTAGACAAAAAAAAACAGATTTAGCATTCTGTAAACAGTGCTGATTTATGCTGTCTGCTCAACTCTGTGTCCCTCTTTGGTTTCTCCACGAATGATCCACTATTTACCTAACTTGATTTCCACTTTAAACATGCCTGATGTATTTAATAACCAGATCCTAATTGTTTCATTTTAATGATCTCTCTAGTGGGGAACCTTCAACTAGCTTTTTCTATTGTCATTGTTCTTCTCACAGAGTTGTTATGGTGCAAAAGCAGGCCATTTGGCCCAATGTGCTGTACTGGCTCTGCAAATCAGCATTATACCTCAGTGCCATTTTCCTGCCTTTTCCCCGTACCCGTCCACATTGTTTCTATTCAAATAGTCATCCAATGCCCTCTTGAATGCCTGAATGGAACCTTCCTCCATCGCACTTCCAGAGCCAATCTACTTGCTGAGTGATAAATGTTTTTTTCTCTTCTCACATTTGCTTCTTTTACTAATCACTTTAAATTTGCGACCTCTTGATCTTGATCCTTTTACAAATAGTTTCTCCCTATCTATTCTTTTTTTAAATAAATATATTTTATTAAAGTTTTTCGATCAAACAAAAATTTTCCATTTTACAACTTTGTAATAATATATACATTGATCGTTTTTTAAATAAATAATATGCTAACTAACGGCAACTGCCAACAACAAAATAAGAAACAACAGAAATAGTAACTAAAATAGTAACTTTGTAACATCTAATATAAATAACGAATATATAAACACACACATAAAACCCCATAGGACCCAAATGAGCCCCCCCCCCCCGGGTTGCTGCTGCTACCTTTCCTATTTTCCCTTATCGCTCTGTGAGATAGTCGAGGAACGGTTGCCACCGCCTGCCGCCTGGTGAACCCTTGAGCCGAACCTCTTAGTGCGTACTTTATCCGCTCCAATTTTATGAACCCTGCCATGTAATTGATCCAGGCCTCCACACCCGGGGGCTTAGCTTCTTTCCACATAAGTAGAATCCTTCGCCGGGCTACGAGGGACGCAAAGGCCAAAACATCGGCCTCTCTCGCCTCCTGCACTCCCGGCTCATCTGCAACCCCAAATATAGCCAACCCCCAGCCTGGTTCGACCCGGACACCCACCACCTTTGAAATCACTTTTGCCACACCCACCCAGAACCCATGCAATACCGGACATGACCAAAACATGTGGGTGTGGTTCGCCGGGCTTCCCACGCATCTCCCGCACCTATCCTCCACTCCAAAAAATCTACTCAGCCTTGCTCCCGTCATATGCGCCCTGTGTAGAACCTTGAATTGTATCAGGCTGAGCCTGGCACACGAGGACGAAGAGTTTACCCTACTTAGGGCATCTGCCCACAGCCCCTCCTCAATCTCTTCCCCCAGCTCCTCCTCCCATTTTCCCTTCAGCTCCACTACCATCGTCTCCCCCTCGTCTCTCATTTCCCTATATATATCTGACACCCTACCATCACCCACCCATGCCCCCGAAATCACTCTGTCCTGGATCTCTTGCGCCGGGAGCTGCGGAAATTCCCTCACCTGTTGCCTCACAAATGCCCTCACTTGCATATAGCGAAATGCATTCCCAGGTGGCAACCCATATTTTTCTGTCAGTGCTCCCAGACTCGCGAACGTCCCGTCTAAGAACAAGTCCTTCAATTTCGCAATTCCTGCTCGCTGCCAAGATTTAAATCCCCCAACTGGGTTTGTGGTGTATTTTTTCGGGGAGAACGGTAACGGAGCCGTCGCCAGTGCTTTTAGACTAGTTCCCCTACAGGACGCCATCTCCAGTCTTTTCCGCGCCGCTCCTTCCCCTTCCCTCATCCACTTGCATATGATTGACACGTTGGCGGCCCAATAATAATCACTTAGACTCGGCAGTGCCAGTCCCCCTCTGTCCCTACTGCGCTGCAAGAACCCCCCCCTTTACTCTTGGGGTCTTTCCAGCCCACACAAAGCTCATAATACTCTTGTCCACCTTCTTAAAAAAGGCCTTTGTAATCAGGACAGGGAGGCACTGGAACACAAAAAGAAACCTCGGAAGGACCACCATTTTAACCGCCTGCACCCTGCCCGTCAATGACAGGGGCGCCATGTCCACCTCCTAAAGTCCTCTTCCATCTGCTCTACCAGTCGTGCCAAGTTAAGCTTATGCAAGGTTCCCCAGTTCCTGGTCACCTGGATCCCTAAATACCGGAAATCCCTTGTTACCCTCCTCAACGGTAAATCGTCTATTCCCCTGCCCTGTTCCCCGGGGTGCATCACAAACAGTTCACTCTTCCCCATATTCAATTTATATCCTGAAAATTCTCCAAACTCCCTGAGTGTCTGCATTATCTCAGGCATCCCCTCCACTGGGTCCGCGACATATAACAACAAATCATCCGCGTAAAATGACACACGATGCTCTTCTCCTCCTCTAAGTACCCCCCTCCACTTCCTAGAGCCCCTCAGCGCTATGGCCAGTGGCTCAATTGCCAATGCAAACAGTAACGGGGACAGGGGACATCCCTGTCTTGTGCCCCTATATAGTCGGAAGTGGTCAGATCGTTGCCTATTTGTAATCACACTTGCCACCGGGGCCCTGTACAGGAGCTGAACCCATCTAATGAACCCCTCTCCAAATCCAAATCTCCTCAGTACTTCCCACAGGTAGTCCCACTCCACTCTATCAAATGCTTTCTCTGCATCCATCGCCACCACTATCTCCGCCTCCCCCTCCGGTGGGGGCATCATCATCACCCCCAGCAGCCTCCGTATATTAGCATTCAATTGCCTCCCTTTAACAAACCCCGTTTGATCATCATGCACCACCCCAGGGACACAGTCCTCTATCCTCGTCGCCATCACCTTGGCCAAAAGCTTGGCATCTACGTTCAAGAGGGAAATAGGCCTGTATGACCCGCACTGCAGCGGGTCTTTGTCTCTTTTCAGGATCAGCGATATCGTCGCCTCCGACATCGTCGGGGGTAGTGTCCCCCTTTCCCTAGCCTCATTAAAGGTTCTCGTCAGAAGTGGGGCCAGCAGGTCCACGTATTTCCTATAGAACTCCACCGGGAACCCATCCGGTCCCGGGGCCTTCCCTGCCTGCATGTTCCCAATTCCTTTTACCACCTCCTCCACCTCAATCTGCGCTCCCAGTCCTGTCATCTCCTGTTCCTCAACCTTCGGGAACTCCAGCTGGTCTAGGAAATGCATCATTCCCTCTTTCCCTTCCGGGGGTTGAGCCTTATATAGCCTCTCGTAAAATACCTTAAACACCCCGTTCACCCTCTCCGCTCCCCGTTCCATCTTTCCCTCCTCGTCTCTAACCCCTCCGATCTCTCTCGCCGCCCCCCTCTTCCTAAGTTGTTGGGCCAGCAGCCGGCTCGCCTTCTCTCCATATTCATACTGCACTCCCTGTGCCTTCCTCCATTGTGCCTCCGCCTTACCCGTGGTCAACAAGTCAAAGTCCGTGTGCAATCTCCGTCTTTCCCTGTATAGCCCTTCATCTGGAGCCTCCGCATATTGCCTATCCACCCTCAAAATCTCCCTCAACAATCTCTCCCTTTCTTTACCCTCTTGTTTCCCCCTATGGGCCCTTATGGAGATCAGCTCCCCTCTAACCACCGCCTTCAGCGCCTCCCAGACCACTCCCACCTGGACCTCTCCGTCATCATTAATCTCTAGGTACCTTTCAATACATCCCCTCACCCTTACACATACCCCTTCGTCCACCAACAGTCCCATATCTAATCTCCAGAGTGGGCGCTGTTCCTTTTCCTCTCCTGCTTCCAGATCTACCCAATGTGGGGCATGATCTGAAATGGCTATAGCCGAATACTCCGTTCCTGCCACCTTCGGGATCAGCGCCCTTCCCAGGACAAAGAAGTCTATCCGGGAGTACACTTTGTGGACATGGGAGAAGAAGGAAAACTCTTTACTCCTTGGCCTAGTAAATCTCCAGGGATCCACTCCTCCCATCTGCTCCATAAAGCCCTTAAGCACCTTGGCCGCTGCCGGCCTCCTCCCGGTCCTAGATCTGGACCGGTCCAGCCCTGGGTCCAGCACCGTCTCTCGCCACCCCCCCCCGCGCCCCCATTACCAACTTTCCCATCTCCAGGTCCGGGATGCGCCCCAACATACGCTTCATAAAGTTCACGTCATCCCAGTTCGGGGTATATACATTCACCAGCACCACTGCCTCACCTTGCAATCTGCCACTCACCATCACGTATCTACCCCCACTGTCCGCCACTATGGTCTTCGCCCCAAACAATACCCGTTTCCCCACCAGTATTGCCACCCCTCTATTTTTCGCATCCAAGCCCGAGTGGAATACCTGTCCCACCCATCCTTTTCTTAATCTGACCTGATCCGCCAGTTTCAGGTGCGTCTCCTGAAGCATGACCACGTCTGCCTTTAGCTTCTTTAGGTGCGCAAGTACCCTTGCCCTCTTAATCGGCCCATTCAACCCTCTCACGTTCCACGTGATCAACCGGGTTGGGGGGCTCTTTACCCCCCCCCCCCTCGTCGACTAGCCATCCCCTTTTTTAGACCATCTCCTCACCCCCCCCCCCCGCTAGATCCCTCTCTAGCTTAGTTGCTCCCCCCATATTGCTTCCGGAAGTCAGCAAACTCTGGCTGACCTCGGCTTCCCCCGTTTATCCTTAGCCTCCCATTATGTGAGGCCCCCTCCTTCCTGCGCCCCCTTTTCCCGCCACAATTTCCATAGCGCGGGAACAAAGCCCGCCTCTCTCCTTCCCCCTCCCCTTCCCCACCGGCGCCCACATTTCTTTGTGTCCCCCCCCTTCGAGGGGAAAGAAAATTTTCCCCCATCTGATTCACAGTCCCTTACCACCACCTCACTACTTCATTTCAAACACTCTTTCTCCAATCTAGTCCAACTTCTCCTCTTCAATAAATGTCCACGCCTCTTCTGCCGTCTCGAAGTAGTGGTGTTTACCCTGGTATGTAACCCACAGTCTTGCCGGCTGCAACATTCCGAACTTCACATTCCTCTTGTGGAGCACCGCCTTGGCCCGATTGAAACTCGCCCTCCTCCTCGCCACCTCCGCACTCCAATCCTGATACACGCGGATCACCGCGTTCTCCCACCTGCTGCTCCGTGTCTTTTTCGCCCATCTCAGGACCATCTCCCTGTCCTTGTAGCGGTGGAACCTCACCACTATTGCTCGAGGTATTTCTCCTGCCTTTGGTCTTCTCAGCTCCCATTAAGGTATGAAGCATCGTGCTCACATACGCCCCAACGTCGGCTCCCTCTCCCCCTTCGGGAAGACCCAAGATTCTTAAGTTCTTCCTCCTCGAGCTATTTTCCAGGGCTTCCAGTCTCTCCATACACCTCTTATGCAGTGCCTCGTGCGTCTCTGTCTTCACCACCAAGCCCTGTATCTCGTCCTCATTTTCGGCAGCTTTTGCCTTCACTCCACGGAGTTCCATCTCTTGGGTCTTCTGCGCCTCCTTTAACCCCTCAATCGCCTGCAGCATCGGCGCCAGCACCTCCTTCTTGAGCTCCTCCACACATCGCCGGAGGAACTCTTGCTGTTCCAGGCCCCATACCAACTGGCCTCCCTCCACCGCCATCTTGCTTCTCACTTCCCTTCTTTGCCTCTGCTCCAGAGGATCCTCCGCAATCTGGCCACTGTTATCTCTTCTGTCCATTCACATCCGGGGGGACCCCCTTCTATGTCGCCTCACAGTGGGTTTAGCCTTCGAAAATCGCCGTTGGGGCTCCCGATAAGAGCCCAAAAGTCCGTTAAAACGGGAGGTGCCGAAACGTGCGACTTAGCTGGTCATCGCCGCACCCGGAAGTCCTCCCTATCTATTCTTTCCAGTCCCCTCATAATTTTCAACATCTCTGTCCAATCCCCTCATGATTTTCAACATCTGTCAAATCTGGTCTTAGACACCTTCTCTCCGAGGAGAACAGTTCCAACCTCTCCAATCTATCCTCATAACTGAAGTTTCTCATCCCTGAAACCATTCTTGTAAACCCTCTGTCCAGTGTGTTCACGTCCTTTTTAAGTTGTGGTGGCCAGAACTATTCACAATACTCCATCTCTAACTAGTGTCCTATACAATTTCAGCATAAACTCTTTGTTCTTGTACGCGATGCCCCTATAAATAAAGGCCAGATACTCTCCGTTTTATTAACTACTCTCTCCACCTGTCCTGCCACCTTTAATGATAAATGTACATAAACACCCAACTGCCTCGGCTCCTGTACACCCTTTAGAATTGTACCCCTTCTTTTATATTGTCACCCTTTATTTTGGGACTCTTGAAAGAGCAGAAAGGTTGTAGTGTCTGATTTGCTGTTGTAGTCTGACAGTTAAGCTCAGTACAGATTAGTTAACATTCACTTGCCATCAGATGGATGGATGAATGATTCTTGATTTTGCATAGTTAATTTTATCTACATCCTATATTGGGAAAACAGCAATGACCATTTGTCATTACCATAAGAGTCCATTAGAATGTGCTACTTGTAACATATTGGATCAAAATAATGGTGAGGCAGCCAGTCAGATGTTATTTCCATGAAGCTAATGATGAAGCAACACAACTGGCAAGGACCATTATTTGTGTGCAAATGCTACAGCAACTTCATGTGTGAGGCAGATGTGAGGTTAAACATGGATATCCAAAAAACCCGATACCTCAGTTGTGTTGCTTCATCATTAACTTCATGGAAAAAGCATCTGACTGGCTGCCTCATCATGAGCATGCATCGTACACTGGGAAGTTGCAACAATTACGTGGTAGATAAGCACACTACAGAAAGTTATGTCATGTCCATTTCAGTTTAATGATCTGGGAAATATTAATTACTGTGAGTTGACCTTTCCGGCACTGAAAATGAATGATTCCAGGTTTGAAGTCTCGTTCCTTCAGGCTTTAATTGTTGGAGATTTAAAAAATATTTATGCTTACTTTTCCTTTCCTTTCCCCCCTCCCCCCCCTTTCTCTTCATCCAATCTTTCCTTTTCTTGATTTCTCTTTGACATTGAATTCACCCACTCTAACTTACATTTCCTCCTCAGTTTTTAGTTGTGAATTTCGCAATCCTTCAATCTGATTGGTTAAGGCAATACACAGTTACTTGTCCTGTTCACTCAGATCCCAGATACCCGGTTCCCCTTGCTGTGACGTTATTACCGTACATTTTCAATACGTTTCCTTGCAGAAACATTTTGAACTGAAATATCCAAGGGAATGTCTAACTAATGGAAAATGCCATCAACTGTCGTGCCCCAACAAATTACAGCCTATTAAGCACACTGAATATCTTGAGAAGGTCAATAAGTATTCACCAATTTAAAAGGCTCTGCTAATTTGAGGCAACGTTGGCTCTTGAAGCTGTTTCAATCAGTTGTTCGCACCTCATTAAATGTACGATTACCTCAGTGTTGAGACTCTGCTAACAATTAGGAGAGGCAGTGGTCAAGTGAGATTTCCTATTCTCCTTCAAAATAAAATGCTGGTCACATAGATTTTTGGTTTACTGCCAACCATGTACAGCAGGAAATCGCATTACTAACCAATGGGTCTGCTACAAGGGGTTAGCACTGCTGCCTCAGAGCACCCGGGACCCGGGTTCAATTCCAGCCTTGATGACTGTCTGTGTAGATTCTCCCTGTGTCTGCGTGGGTATCCCCAGGGTTTCCTCCGGGTGCTCCGGTTTCCTCTCACAATCCAAAGATGTTCAGGTTAGGTGGATTGGCCATGCTAAATTGCCACTTAGTTTCCAAGGATGAACAGGTTTAGTGGGATTAAGGGGATAGGGTGGGGGAATGGGCCTAGGTTAGGATGCTCTTTCGGAGAGTCGGTGCAGACTTGATAGGCCAAATGGCCTCGTTTTGCATGTAGGGATCCTGTGAAGTGGTGAGCACCACATCGCCACAAGTGAAATTGTCTCTCTATGTGAACATTATATACTATTTACACTATACAGCTTGCAACAATGTGGAACTGTTTCAGATTTGTACCAGCACATACCTGGCAGTGTGATTTGATTATGAAATCATCTAAGTTTACTTTAGGCAATTGTTATCCGCCAGTCTCATGCTGTTTCAGATTCACACATCAACACTGATTAATTTTCCTCAATCCTGATACAGATTGAGTGAAACTCGTATCTCCTGATCTTCTTTCTGTAAGCAGGTAACAATCTGAGACTCTTCCCCTGAATGCTGTACATTCAACCAATGTTTATACTTTCCAGTGGCCTTCCCTGCTCTACTAATAACAGTTGCATCCTTCCATTGACCAGACCCTTCAGGCAAGTATGTCACTTTTGTACCAACTTTTGGCAGTTGTCCTTTCGGAAAAATGGCCTGTTTTAATTCACCAGAAGTGTTGTGTTCCTCCACAGAAACCCTGTCTATATCAGTTAATTGGTCCTCATAGTTCTGTAACACATGCGTAGCAGATGACTCTGGTTCCTCGTCATGTCTGTCTGCTCTGTCTAAATTTGAAAATTTGTACCCATTATCCTCGATGAATGGACCCTAACAGTTTGATTACCATGTTGCAAAATAATTGTTTTGCCATCTATGCCTATGATCTTCCCTGGGCCTTTCCATTCATTAGAATTGCCTCTCTTATAGTATACCATACCTCCTTGCTGAAAAACGGCATCTGATGGCCATACGTTATGTCTTAAAGCTCTGCAAATTCTTTCAGAGACTTCTGCTTCCAAAAAAGCTTTTCTACTGCTATGTAATGCACTTAAATGTTCAGCAAAACCAGAGCTAATTGTAGTCCCCTCCCAAGCTGGAGGCTGGTCATCCAAAATGGATGGAATTTTAGGATTTCTACCAAACACTAATTGATAAGGACTATAGCCCCCAACCATCTGCAATGAATTATTTGCATGTACTGCCCATGCTAAAGCTGAATTTAGCCTGCAATTTGGTTGATCTGCCAAAATTTTCCGAAGCATGTCATCGATGACAGCATGATTTCTTTCACAGACACCAATACTAAATGGGCTTTCTGCAGCCGTATTCATAACTGTGATATTCATGTTTTCACACATATCCCTAAACTCATCATTAGCAAATTCGCCCCCATTGTCTGTAAGGAATTTTGCCGGTGGACCCATTCCTGTCCCTATCCATTTTTCCACGATTTGATCCAGAATTACTCTCTTTTCTTTACTTCGTGCAATCGTTGATTGACTAAATCTGGTTGCTAAATCTACAAAATGCTAAATAAATATATTATTTGCTTTATCCCAGATCTTAATGTCGTTAAAATCCCTGGCCAAAGGTAGGGTTACTATCGGTCGTGCTGGTGTCCTTCTGTACTTCCTACAAACTTCACAGCGGTCACTAACCTGTTCTATCAGTTTAATATAGTCGTCATCCCTTACCCCTGCATCCTCTAATAAATTTTTCAGCCTCCAAGGAGACGGATGTGCAAATTGCCTATGCAGTTTTAATACCACAAGCTTTTTATCAGCTAAAGTCCCATTTTCAACTGCCATTAACACATCCTTAACCACTCTACTTGAAAAATTATTTGTCAGTAATGGAATACAATAGTGTCCCGACTGTGTAAATTGTAAGTCCACCGTCTTTCCAAAAACTGTTGCCTTATCCTGTTCCATATCCAGTTTCATGTGTGCTTTCTTCATCGATGGTCAGGTCAGAAGCAAAAACTTGATACAACATCCGTGCTAGTGAAATGATTCACTCCGGCAATATTGCAAGGGATCGCCACTCTTTTCAGCGACTTCAGAGTATTATCATCCCCAAACCTGAAACTTGTGGAACTTTCAAAATACTTAACCTTGTTACGATTTTCAGCATTCAAAGAGTCCAGGTAACACACAGTAGATGTGCAGCCACTGTCCAATACAGCACAGTTGAAGGATTCTGCAAACAACACCCTCATTACCGGCGTAAAACTGCTTTTCAATAGGACAATGCCTTCTTTCTGGTCACTATCTTTTTCCTCTTCTGACTCTTCCGTGTCATGTGTTGCTTCAAACACTCTATCATAATGAGTTGGACAGTTGAAAGCATAATGGTATTGAGAGTCACATCGAAAACATTGATTTATCATGCCCCGTGCATTACTGGGGTTCATCTTCCGATTGTAGGTTCTAACTGGGTTTCTGTCTTCATAATTTCCTTGTCTCGGTCTCCGTCTATAGTCTTGAGCCCTGTTCGTAGCCGTATGATTTCGCCATCCTGTTACTAGTGTATCTTCCATATTCTGCCTTATTGCAGGCTGACCTATTTAGGTCATCGGAGCCTTCGGAATCGAATGTTTCCCCAGAAACTTTTGTAAAGCTTTTGTCATCTGTTCGAATAAGGTATCCTTATCAGTAAACTGAACACCTGTCAAAACCAGGAGCCTATCCATGTTGCTCACCCTAGCACAGTCAAGTAATTTAAAGGCCAACACAGACTGTGGAACTTCCAGATTGTGTTTCTGCAGCCTTTTATATAGTCTGCCAAATTCCATTATATAGTCTCCCATGGAGATATCCTCCATTTTCCAGAACTTATCAAAATCCGACCATGCTTCATACGCACTTAACAAGTCATCTTTCTTATAAATCTTCTCACTCACTCCTTGGTTTGATCAGGAAAAGTTGTATCTTTCAAACCTTCACATTTGCACAGCAACCATCCTCTGCTACCATTGTTAGACGTTTTAGTTGCTGTGAAATGAAGAGTCTAAAGTTCTTGTTCCTTTTCACCAAACACCATTTATTTCACTTCCACAGCCTCTGTACAAAACTCTTAACAACACACCACCTGACAGAGGCCACCTGAAGCCCCTTTACATAACAGTGTCAATTAATGGATACTTAACATAAATGAGACAACTAATTGCAATGTCTCTTAACCATTACTTAACAGTAGCTGCAGTGTAAAGCGGATCCCAGGCAGCTGTACTGTGAACATCCGTCTTGTTTTATCTTTCTGGCTAAATACTGTAGAGATTGGTTGCCTGTAACTTCACCAAAGTGATTAATAGACCTGTGCCCGCACAAAACCAATTGTTTTCATAATAAGGTTGTACAGATACACAGTTTACAAGATGAGTTTGGAATACACTAAAGACAAATATTTACATCACTTAATGTCACTTTGTACATTTCATGGAAATGGTATCACAAGTGAGAGCCGACATTAATGTCAGGGGGAGAGAGTCTTTCATTGATACCACTGAAACATGCTTGCTTATCTGCTGTTAAATGGATCCAAGTGCAAGATGGTGAAGTGCAAAACAATGCACAATTCCGTTCCTTGATAATAGGTTTATTCACAGTGCAGCCATGAGGGTCTCTGTCTCTTAACTAATACTCCAGTTTCTCACTTGACACTCTTGGGGCGAGATTCTCCACTCCCGTGCCGGTTGGGAGAATCGCCTGGGCCGGCAAAATTTCCCGGGACGTCGGTCCGACGCCCCCCCGTGATTCTCCCAAGCGGCGGGAACGGCCCGGTCGAGTTCCGCAGGCCAGAGAATCGCTGGAGACACCCAAAATGGCGATTCTCTGGCACCCCCGCTATTCTGAGGCCCGGATGGGCCGAGCGGCCAGGCCAAAACGGTGGGTTCCCCCGGCGCCGTCCACACCTGGTCTCTGCCGTCGTGAACGGTGCGTGACCGCTGGGGGGGGGCGGCCTGTGGGGGGGGCGAGGGGGGATCTTGCACCGGGGGGTACCTTAAATGTGGGGTGGCCCGCGATCGGTGCCCACCGATCGTCGGGCCGTCCTCTCTGAAGGAGGACCTCCTTCCTTCCGCGGCCCCGCAAGATCCATCCACCATCTTCTTGCGAGGCGGACTTAGAGAGGACGGCAACCACACATGCGCGGATGACGCCAGTTATGCGGCGCCGGCCGCGTCATCTATGCGGCGCTGCCTTTTCGCGGGCGACAAGGCCTGGCGCGTGTAGATGACGCGGCCCCGATCCTAGCCCATTGTCAGGACCTGAATAGGTCGGGATGGGGGCCGTTTCGCGCCGTCGTGAACCTCGACGGCGTTCACGACGGCGCGGCCACTTCGGTGCGAGAGTGGAGAATCTCACCCATGATATGTGATCCAAGTCCTTAATCAAATAATATCCATCATCTATGTATATTTTAACAACGTTATGATCCCGGGCCAGACCCTAGTAGTTTCTAGGATACCGGAGACACCCCAACATTTTAAGACTGAAGAAAGGGCACTTCACTTCAGGACTGATTCCACACAGAAAAAAAGATATGGTATATTAAAACAAATTTTATTACTAATACGATATTACTAACTTTAGCATCAGGAAGAAAAATAGCTTAAAATTGCCCATTAAACAATGCTTAAAAATACAATGAAAGAATAACTCTTAATGTTATCTTTATCTCCACTCAAACAAAACCCATCTCTGGTCAAAGTCCACTTTTAAATACAGTTAGCCAAGGCAGGAATACTTGCTGTAAAGCGATGTCTTGGCTTAACTACTTTGAGAGGTCCTCCAGGAAACCGCTTGCAGATTCTTGCCTGTTTCAAAATACTGTTTAAACTGCCAGCCTGAGAAATTGCTGTTCTGCTCATGGGCAAAATCTTTTCCAACTCGCTGTCTTGAGAGCAGCTGCTTCTAGTCTACCCAGACAAATCCTTATCTGAACTGAAACTCTAAAACTCCACTTGACAGCTGCAGCTCCTGGCTCTTCCCATTAACTACATCATTTCACTAAGCTGAACACAATGTCTCTAATTATCTACTCTCCAGATAACTCTCTTTATATAAACAAAATTCCATTAGCCCAACTTGAATTATAACCTTACTTTTACAATGCTTTAATTGCACCACTGTCTCCAAAAAGCCAAACTGCATTTCAAACCAGGGTTTTTAAAAACGTGACTGCAGCAGTCATACACTAACTCAGACTTTTAACCCTTACTGCACCAACTATATATCATACAAAATATCTGAAATTCCTACATTTATCACAAGGGAGCAGCAAGACCATGAAGGTGTTTGAAAACAATGATGAGAATTTTAAAATTGAGGCTGGACCAGATGGGATGATGGGTGAATGAGATTTGATTGTAAATTAGGATACAGGCAGCAGTGCTTTGGCTGAGCTCAGGTTTATGGAGGGTAGATGGTGAGAAGACGGCCCTGGGAACACTGGGAAAGTTGTGCCTGGAGGTCACAAAAGCATGCATGACCCAAACAGAATTACTGTTGGGTGATTTAGAACAAAATGAATGGTTTCCACACACACAAAAATCTACTGTTAGCAAGTTTTCTGAAGTGATGCTATTTTGTTTCTATTTGCAGCACTCTGAAGTATAATTCTGCTTTCATTTTGCTGATCGATCTTGTTTCTGTTAATGTTGATTAACCCTGGGCTGTTAGTACAGTATAGAACACAATCCTTTGATGAACGGCAACTATTTTTCTATAGGCCTTTGGTTGTCATCCCTTGTTGTCCAGGTTTCTTATCATTGCCAGTTAAGCAAAGTTAACAATATTCGCTCGGTCTACAAGCGGTGCAATCCCGACCTTCCTGTCACTGGCCATTTCAATTCACCCCCCCCCCCCCCCCCCCCCCCAAAGGGGTCAGCTTGAACTTGTCATGATTTGCTTTTGGAAAGTGCTGACCTTTGCTCTGTTATCAACGCTCTGCATCCAGCCCTTACACCACTATTAGCACCTGCTTTAGTCTTTAACACTATCACTACCACTCACTTTGTCTTGTGGCTATGACATCTTTGTCATGTAATCGCTCTTGAGCTTCAACCTATCCCTGACCTTCTATTTTACTCCACCCCCTCTCTTCAATAGCTTAAATCGCATCACATTTCTCGCTCTCTTCAGCTCTGAAAGTGGCGAACGGACTCAATGCGTTAACTCTGACTCTCTTTCCGTAGATGCTGCCAGATCTGAGATTCTCCAGCATTTCCTATTTTTATTTCCGATTTCCAGCACCCGCCGTATTTTGCTTTTACTGAAAATATTGCATTCTGTTAGACCAGGAATCAGTAAAAATTGTGTTTCTTTTAGTTTGAGTACAGGGGGCTGACGTCTGGCCACTGAATGTGCTCTACTTGTGACAGCATGATTTTGATAAAATGCTACCACTTATGGATTGATGTCAAGATGTAACATATTATTGCACTAGATGCTTTGTGCATCATAACACTGACTGGTGTGATGACTAAATTATATTGTTCATGCGTTTGTAATGGCTGCTCCATGCATACCACAGGATCAGGGGGAGAGTGAAGAGTCAATCTGTAAGTCAAGCAAAGCTCTGGAGGGAGTGGGGGGGGGGGGCAGTTCTCCATGTTATAATAATAATAATCTTTATTATTGTCACAAGTAGGTTTATATTAACACTGCAATGAAGTTACTGTGAAAATCCCCTAGAACAGGGCCTGCAGTTTTACGAATAACATTGTTCTTCCTGATGCAGTGAAGTAAATTATTCCAGTGTAGAGATCACATCAGCGTACAAAAAATGCTGATCCATGCTTGCCAGGAACAAAATATGTCAAAGCATGACTTACACACCTGCTCCACAGATGCTTTGCAGCTGTAACAAAGTATAGTATATTTTAGGACTATTTACCTCCTAAACCTCCCCAGGAAGCTATGGAATATAAACAGAATCTCACACCAGGTGCTGATGCGCTGAGATTGTTCTTCAAACTTTGAAAATAATTGCAAAGTTGGTTGCAGCTCCACTCCCTCTAAATTATTTGGGGCCCCTATCATACTTGAAAGAATAGCGTATCTAATCATCAGTATTTATTTTTCAGTGGTACAAATTCTTATTGAAGAGAGATTCTCATCATTTATGGCAGCTTTGAAAAGATTTGGAATTAACTTTAACCTGCTTTTGATAAATAGGAAAATCTAAGACTAAAAGGAAAAATGCAGGAAAAAAGGAAGAAAACGTCCTCGGCGTCACTTCTCATTGTTGTTGATGCTGTCATCTGAAACAGTAACTTGTCATTTTTATTCAGATACTGTTTCGTTGTCCACTCGTTAAACTTTTCATAATTTCCCTTCATGGGTCAGATAAAACTGATAATTTAATTGGAGGTAATGTTGCGGGGGTGGGGGGGGGGGCACTAATCACGTTAACGTTGCGGGGGGCCCGCTAATCACGTTCATATGTTTTGGTCCTGTCCAAAGCTGGAGGATTACTGGAAGGAGGTTTTTAGGGTAATTTCTAAAGTGGTGCACGTGAAACTGGACCCGGGCCCCCGGGAGGCCATATTCGGGGTGTCGGACAAGCCAGGGTTGGAAACGGGTGCGGAGGCAGATGTTGTAGCCTTCGCCCCGTTGATCATCCGAAGGCGGATCCTGATAGGTTGGAGAGCAACCTCTCCACCCTGTGCCCTGGCGTGGTGGGGGGACCTTTTGAAATTCTTGACTCTTGAGAAGGTTAAGTTTGAACTGAGGGGAAGGATGGAGGGGTTCTACAATTCATGGGCATTATGCACTTTCAAGAACTGGATAACATTGAACATTAGTTGGGGCATGTGGGTGGGAGGGTTGGGGAAGGGGAGCTATGTGTGTTAATGGCGACTATGGGTGATTCCTAATTCCTTTTTGTCATCTGTTTGTGTGAACATGCGGGCTAATGTTTGGGGTTTGGTGGGAAGACGGGAACGTTGTTATTGATATGGGGATTGACATATTTGTTACTGATTATTGTTTATTGTTGGTGGGTGTAAATTTGGGAGAAAATGTGAAAAAGGAGGAGAATATAGATATATATTTTTTTTAATTTAATTGGAGGTGCATTGCCTGGAAGACAAAGTTCTATATGAGGTGCGTTCATTTGTACTGATCTTCAGGAGGCATATCTAATTTGACATGATTTAGTGTAAGGGGTAATAGAATGTAAATGCTAATGTATGGGGTACATGATGATATGGCACGGATGTTAGGCAGATGGATGCAAGATACTGTAGGGAGCAGACGGGTAGCACCAAGGGGAGAAGTGCCTTTCTGATAACGCACCCTAAGTGGTATAAATTGTTAACAAGTAAATACCCTGATACACCTGGAGCTCTTCCTTGCTAGAATCCTGGCCTTGCACCTTCTACAGCACTTAACTGTGTGTCAATTCAGCTCCTTCATACATTGAAGCTCGAAGAGCTTCCTGGATGTTGATATCATTAGAGAACTGAACAAAACTAAACTGAGTGAAAATTTATCCAAGTTTTTGAAATATTTAATTCTTTGATACTTTTTTTAGTACTAGCTGTAGCAATCTAGGTTTATTTTGAATGTTAGCAACTCTGCGTTCATCTTAAACCATTTGGCTCTTTGGTCCAGCAAAGTACTGATGGTGAAGCCTCATCCTTAAGTCATCTTTTTTGGCGATCGCTCGCTAACGAGTATGGTTGTCCACCTAAGAAACATTGTTAAGTAATGACTACCTGATAAATGCAATGTAAAATGATTGTGTACCAAGGAAAAAATATTTTCCCTGTTGGGTTTGAGTACTGTTGAGCATTTTCTATTTACAGACTGTAAGAGATGTGGGATGACTTGCCCAATTGGAATACTATCCAATATTGGGTGAGACGTTTTTCACCCGCCACAGCAGAGGTGGCCCGCCATTGGCGTGCAGCGGGAAATTCTGTTCCCACCACTGTCAGACGATTCTGGCCATTGTGTCTATCTTCTGACCCAATTTCATATTGGCATAATCTGGCATGATCTCCAATCACATCTCTTGTTAACTGATGACATTTAGTAGAAACCCTTGGGCGAACTTTCCTTTCCCCCAGCAGAATAAATGCATGTGTCTCTGTTTCAATGCATCCATTGGGTTTCAGTCTCGAGGAATTGGCAGGAGTCATGGGGAAAGGAAAAGGTGTACTGAACAAAACTACCGTATTTCAGATTAGCATGTTGTAATACCCCTCACCAACCCCACGGGAATGATCTGACTGATCTCTCCGTGGGGCTTGCAGAATATGAACAACCCCGCTGATGGGTGGTGGCCCATCAGCGGGGCTCTTAGAATCAATACTTAAAAGCTGACCCTGATTGGGACCAGCATGACCAGTAGTCCCAGTTGAGAACTATGTGCTGGAAGCTGCGTTGCAGCCTTTTCTTTTGGTTGAAAATAAACCTCTGTTTTGATTCACCTTCTCGGGTCTGCTGAATTTTTATACTGGCGACGAGAAAAAACGACGGCTGCGATTTTGGACGTCTGAACTGCACTTGAATTCCTCAGCACGAGAGCAAGGCTGGAGAGATTTTTAAATGCTGCTTTTTGGAAGGCTAGAGGCTGTTGTGTTATGCTTTTTCATGTAGCATAAGATGCTTCCTTGATGTATACTCTGACAAAGGAAGGTTCAGATAGGTTTAACACATTTATCGAACAGTTAACAATTCTCCTACTTGAGTTTGATTCTCCTGCTAATCTTACTATAGTAACTCAATCTAACTAACCAGTCTGCTCTAATCCATGCGGTGTGTGTGATGTTTCCTGTTCTGCCCCTGTCTCTCTGAGTGTCGCCTGTGGAAAAGAGAAAGAGCATGTGTGCCTTGTCCTTTTATATGGGTAGCCCCCTTGTGGTAGTGTCACCTCTGGGTGTGTCTTGACTGCCCATTGGTCATGTCCTATCTTACTGACCTATTGGTTTAATGTCTGTGTGTCATGATGTCTCTGGTGCTCCCTCTAGTGTTTATTTAGTTCTGGTGTATTTGCATTAACCCCTTGTGTATTTACAGTGATGCATATCACCACATTCCCCCCTTTTTTCGTGTTACATATTTTCTGTACAGTGTTAAAAAAAATTGAACAAAATAGGTAGATAAGTGATGACATGTACAAATCATGATAACAGTGATGATTTTTCAATACCAAATAATATGTATGAGTCCAAAGTTCAGTAATTATTATGGTCGAGTGGCTTTCTTGTTGTGTTGGTGAAGTGGTGATGTTGATGGTGGCATGTCCTTGTGAACGCCGTCAGTGTCCCTGTGCTTAAGCAACCAAGAAGTGGTCAAATCACTTTGTTGTCTGATTTGGACTCTTTTTTTTCTATGCTTGTGGTAGCGATGCAGTATGTAACCTGTGTCATCCGGCCTGGACTGTTTCTTGTGATTGCAATATTGATGCAGTATGTCATCTGCCTTGAAAACTGGTTTGCTTGTTCGTAGTGGAGCAAACACATCTGCCTTGAAAGCTGGTTTGCTGATTTGCAGTGGAGCAATCTTGGATTGGTGAGATTTGCTGTCATGCCATGGTATGGCTGTACTCTTGCCAGTGTTAGGAGCTGTGCTGTGACATTGTCCTGCAGGTGCAGAGTTGTACCATGTTATACCAGTCGTTGTTCTATCGTTGTAGTCATTGTTGTTATTGACGTGCTTGTTGTTGAGTTTGTTGCCTCTGGTACGCTTCTTGTGGTTGTCAGTGTTGTTGATTTTGTAGGTTTTGTTGTTGTGTTTGTTCCGCTCAATGACCACACCGAGTGGAGAATTCGAGTCCTTCGCAAAGTTACTTGTGTCCGTATCCTTTATGGCATCTGCTGTTGCATTGAGCGTGCTATCTCTGATTCCTCGGCGCTCCCCGTCTGGAGTCATGTCCGGTTCACTAGAATCATCTTTGTCGTTTGTCGATGCTCCCTATCTGGAGTCCTTTCAGGTTCACTTGAATCATCTGAGGTGTCACTTGAATTATCTGAGGTGTATTGATGCTCCCCGTCCGGAGTCAAAATGTTCAGGAATGCATTTTCCTGTGGAGAGGCTCGAGTGGATGAGGTTTGAATTAACGTGGGGTCACTAGTAACCTCACTTTGATTGCCGAGTGCCTCTGTACATACTAGCTGAGATCTGTCAGTCTCGCTGTCATGTTGCACATCTTGTATGAGAACTGTCAAGCCTTTGTCACTTGTTGCACATACAGTGGGTAGATCTTCAGTGTCTTCTTGTCGGTTAGATGAGCTGGGTAGACTGTCAGAGTCTTCTTCTGGTGGCTCAAATAATCTGGGTAGACTGTCATAGTCGTTTTGTTGTTCACGTGAGCGTGGTAGACTGTCATAGTCTTCTTGCTGTGCACTTGAACGTGGTAAACTTGCATCATCTGCTGCTGGTTGCTCAGATGAGGTTGCTAGACCTTCATGGTCTTGTTCATGCAAGGACTGCGCTCTGGAGTCTTGCGTTGCTTCCATCGTGGAGTCTGTCAACGAGCTCGCTGTGGAGGCTTGTATCATTCTCTCTGTGGAGTCTGGCATCGTTTCCTGTGTGGAGTCATACAGCGGTCTCGCTGTGGAGTCGATCTGTGCGCTCTCAATGGAGACGTGCAGTTGTCTCGCTGTGGAGTCTGTCATCGCTTTCGGTGTGGAGTCGGGGACTCTTCATGGTGCATGGACCACTCTCTGTGTGGAGTCGGGTACTCTTCGTGGTGCATGGAGCACTGTTCGTAGTGCGTGGACCACTGGTTTGGCGTCAGGCCGCTCTCTGTGGGCTTGTACCGTTCTCTGTCTCTTGGCGTCAGGCCGTTCTCTTTGGGCTTGTACCGTTCTCTGTCTCTTGGCGTCAGGCCGCAGCAGAATCCTGTACTTCTGGGTTAGGATGTCGTCTGTGCTGGGCTGGGGATCCTCAAATCCGAAGAACTCGTCCATGTCTGTGTCTGATTCTTCACTGTATAACACATCTCGTTGCGGTTTGGATTTGGTACTGAGGTCGCCACGTCCAATGATGAAATCATCTGCCAAGTGGTAGTCTTCAAGGACCATATCATCACTTTTTGTATCGAAGCTGTCATTGTGCTCGCAATGTCCAAAGAAGTAATCAATGTCTGAGTCGTAGTCTTCAAGGACCAAATCATTTCTTTGGGTGGTGCTAACTGCTTGTTGCAGTGTTCTGCGGAGGTTACTTTCAGCGACTGGTCGAAGTTCAGGCATTGTGCTGTTGTCCCAGATGAAAGAATTGTGTTTTCCGTCTTAAAACATTTTTTTGTGCTGTTTTTGGGACATTTCCCCTTTAAGTGGGCGTGATCCAGGGCCTCTGATGTCATGACGTAGAGCGTAGGAATGGATCGCGCATGTGCAGATCGCTTTTCTTTTACTTTTTGCCGGTACGCTTCTTTTGGGGAACTGCGCATGTGCGGCTCCTTTCCCAAGGTGGCTGCCAATCAAAACTGCCGTCTTCTGCATTTGCAGGCCTACCTTCGCCTCAGGGTGAGTATTGGCGCCTCTTTTACCGTTCTCTCTTGTGTGTTCCTCGCAGAATTCTTCAAACTTGTCCAGGACTGCCTGGAAGTCTCTCTTGTCTTGCCCTTTGGAGTACTTGAAGGTCTTGAAGATTTCTGCTGCCCTTCCACCGGCAATTGTGAGCAGAAGCTTTATTTTCTCTGCATCCGCCACACCATCTAGGTCGGACGCTACCAGGTAGATCTCGAATCTCTGCCTGAACGCACTCCAGTTTGCACTGAGATTGCCGTGGTACCTGAACTGCTGTGGAACCGTAATCTCGAACATCTTGCCTGGGTGCTGTTGCTGGATGTCACGGATATGTTTAGTTTAACTATATAGATCCAACAGGCACTCCTGGAACCATGTTGTGTTGTGCTTCTTCATGTTGCATAAGCTGCTTCCTTGATGTATACTCTGACAAAGGAAGGTTCAGACTTGGAGATACGTTTAACACATTTATTGAACAGTTAACAATTCTCCTACTTGAGTTTGACTCTCCTGCTAATCTTACTATAGTAACTCAATCTAACTAACCAGTCTGCTCTAATCCATGCGGTGGGTGTGATGCTTCCTGTTAATAATAATAATAATAATAATAATAATCGCTTATTGTCACAAGTAGGCTTCAATGAAGTTACTGTGAAAAGTCCCTAGTCGCCACATTCCGGCGCCTGTTCGGGGAGGCCGATACGGGAATCGAACCCGCGCTACTGGCCTTGTTCTGTATTGCAAGCCAGCTGTTTAGCCACTGTGCTAAACCAGCCCCTTCTGCTCCTGTCTCGCTGAGTGTCGCCTGTGGAAAAGAGAAAGAGCATGTGTGTCTTGTCCTTTTATATGGGTAGCCCCCTTGTGGTAGTGTCACCTCTGGGTGTGTCTTGACTGCCCATTGGTCGTGTCCTATCCTATTGGTTGAATGTCTGTGTGTCATGATGTCTCTGGTGCTCCCTCTAGTGTTTATTTAGTTCTAGTGTATCTACATTAACCCCTTATGTATTTACAGTGATGCATATCACCACAGAGACCTTTAACACAGGTGTGGATGATTGGGTCCAGTATACCGAATGGATGCGCTATTTCTTCCAGGCGAATGGTATTGTAGGAGACAATCGGAAAAAGGTAATACCCTGACCACCTGTGGAGCCCAACTTTCAGTGTGATGAAAAGCCATACCTACATGGCAGCCCCAGATTCAAAGACCTGTAATGAACTCATAGAGCTTGTCGCAGCCTATTACAACCCTAACTCATCAGTGATCGTGCAGCGATACCGGTTCTACAAGCTTGGGTGAACCCCAGGGGAATCGGTCATGGATTTCATGATACGCTTTGACAAGCTGGCTGAGCATTTTGACTACGGCCCCTTCCTCCCAAGGTGTTGCAAGACTGTCTAGTGTGTGGCATTAACAACATGATGACCCCATGGAAATTGATCCAAATAGGGCCATAGAACTATCCCTCTCACATGAAAACATGGAAAAAGGGGTCCATAGCTCCATGACTATGATGTAAATATCATGGCTGCCCTCCATTCCGATGAGGAACTCCCCCAAGACCAGGACTTATGGGATTCAGTTGCCACTTCAGCAACGTCGTGACCAGACCCTTTGGCCAAGAACCACCACAGCCCGAGATATCTCCCCTGTGATCCAGGAAGAAGCCTCACAACAGTGCTGCACTTGCAGTCACAGGAACTGTGGCAGCCAGGGGCACCAGAATCAACAACTAATGCATCGCCATGGTCAGGTGACACAAGAGCCAGGGCTCTACATATTGCCCAGCCCGATGAGGATGATTGCATGCAACTAAATTTGCCTTTCAGCCCCAATTGCGATAAATCTCCAAGTGAATGGCCACCCCTTGGATATGGAAATAGATACGGGGCTGCTGTCTTGGTCATTGGACAACAGGCATTCTGGAAAATTTGTTTGGAGATCCAACACCTGGACCTAAAAGACACGAAGGAATTTCCAGTAGGACGTCCGGTGGCGGCTATGAGGGAGTAAGTCACACATTTGGTGGCTCTCGATCCGGTCGGACCTTTGGACCTTTTCCCCCGACTTTTTTGAACTTTTGAGCGCTGGATCTGAAGGCACAGGCACTCAGGCACTGACTCCAGATAAAGGTGTATGGAATTACAAAGCAGAAAGAATCGCAAACAGTTGAAGAAGTGGGCAAACAAGGGTACTGTAGAAGCTGCTGCTGAGGACAATATGGCCGATGTCCGGACCCCGGTGCAGACAGCCCAGCCAACGACGGAGCATCTGCTGAAGGTCATCCAAGGAGGCTTCACCGCGCTGAAGCGGGACAGTTTAGACCCGATCCAGAAATCAATCGAGCGCCTGGAGCACAGGCTAGATGCCCAAGATCGGACGATCCAGAAGCTGGAGAAGGTGCTGGAGGAGCAGGACGGTCACCAACGGTGCTGGAAGTGGAGATGGGGAGGCTGAAAGACCAACAAAAAAGGCTTCTGGAAAAGGTGGAGGATCTGGAAAATAGGTCCCGTTGGCAGAAGTTGAGAATCGTTGGTCTCCCAGAAGGGGCTGAGGGAGAGGTTGCCGCCACGTATGTGGCAGACATGTTCCAGAAGCTGTTGGGGAATGATGTCTTCCCTCACCTGTTGGAGGTGGACAGGGCACACAGAGCCCTGGCGAGGCAGCCGCCGCGAGGCCCCCCCCCCGGAGCGATTGCCCCCCCCCCCCCCCCCCCCCCCCCCCCCCCCCCCCGAGCGATGGTGGTCAGGTTCCACAGATTCCTGGACAAGGAGCGGGTGCTACAGTGGGCCAAGCGCACGCGGAGCTGCAATTGCAACAATAGTGCCCTTTGCATCTACCAGGACCTGAGCGTGGGGGTGGCCAGAAGGAGGGGCAGGCTACAGGCAAGTCAAAGAGATTCTGTTTAAGAAGCAGGTGAAGTTTAGGCAGCTGTACCCGGCGCACCTTTGGGTGACGCACGAGGGACGGCACCATTACTTTGAGGAGCTCGAGGACGCGATGGACTTCGCCAAGAGAGAAGGGCTGGTGCCGAACTGAGGACTTTTGGACTTAAGTTTAAAAAGTTACTAAGCGATGTTTACACGTTTTTCTTGTGTTGTGGGTTTATTTTTTCTCGTCTGTATTCGAGTTTTTGTTGGAAAAGAGGGAAATTAAGGTATTTGTTGCTGGGGGCTTTTTGTGTTCTGATCGGGGTGGTTGGAAGTGCCTATTACTTATTTTGTATTATTTGATTTGCACTAGCGTAGGGGTTTTCTTTGTTCCTTGTGTTTTTTGTTCAGAGCAAATGCTCGAGGATGGCTGGTTTGGGTAAGTGGTGTTGATGGGTGGGGGGGGATGGGTCAGAGGGAACAATAGGTGGGAGACTTGTTGGCGCCTGAGTCGAGAGTCACCAGGCTAGCTGGGTGAGCTGGTCTATGGAAGCCAGGTGGGGAGTGTGTATATAGCTAGTTTATGGCAGGGGTTAGGTTACAGGGTGTTGTTGCTAGGGGGGGAAGTTTGTCTGCTGACGAGGGAGGGACTTGGGTTTGGTAACATGGAGGAGGTCGGGGGGTGGGGCTGCCAGTAGGCTGGCCAGGGAAAGCGCGACACAGGGGATAGGGGTGGTCCCAAGAAAGGAGATGGCTGATCGGCGAGGGGAGGGCACGGTGCCCCTCAATCTGGAACGTTAGAGGGTTAAATGGGACAGTAAAGAGGGCAGTGTGTTCGCGCATCTGAGGACGCTGAAGGCGGACGTAATAATGCTTCAGGAGACTCATCTGAAGTAGCTGACCAGGTCAGATTAATGAAGGGCTGGATTAGCCAGGTCTTCCACTTCGGTGGCTGGACACTAAAACTAGGGGGTCGTGATTTGGTTAACAAACGGGTGCAATTCGAGGTGGGTAGCACAATCTCGGATGGGGGAGCAGATTTGTCATGGTGCATGGCAAGCTTGAGGGGATGAGGGTAGTTTTGGTCAATGTATATGCCCCAAACTGGGATGATGTGGATTTTATTAAGAGACTGCTGGGGAAGTTATCTGACCTGGACTCGCACAGGCTGATTATGGGAGGTGATTTTAACACAGTCCTTGACCCCGGCCTAGACCGGTCGTGTTCAAAAACGGGTAAGGTGCAGGCAATGCAAAAGAACTGAGGGGGTTCATGGAGAAAAATGGGGGGGGGGGGCTGATCCATGGAGGGCTAGTCGGCCGACGGGGATGGAGTTTTCGTTCTATTCACATGTTCACATAAGGTGTATTCCCGAATTGATTTTTTCATCATGAGCAGGGATTTGCTGGCGATGGTGACAGACGTAGAATATTCGGCGATCGGTATTTTGGACCATGCTCCACACTGGGTTGATCTGCAGGTCTGTAAGGAAAGTTTTCAGTGCCCTCAATGGAGGCTAGAGGTCGGCCTGTTGGTGGACGAGGCGGTGGGTGAGAGGGTTAGGAAATGTATGCAAAACTACCTGCAGGCCAGTGACACAGGGGAGTCTCAGCTGCGGTGCTCTGGGCAGCGCTGAAGGCAGTGGTGAGAGGGGAGCTGATCTCGATTCGAGCCCATAGGGACAGGACGGACAGGGCAGAAACAGACCGACTGGTGGAGGAGATTTTACAGATCGACAGGAGATAAGCGGAGACCCCGAGGGTTGAGCTTTTAAGGGAACGACGAAGGCTACAGAATGAGTTTGGGGTGTTGGCCACAGGTAAGGCTGTGGAGTAGCTTAGGAAGGCGAGGGGTGTGATTTATGAGCACGGGGAGAAAGCCAGTAGAATGCTGGCACAGCAACTGAGGAAGAGGGAGGCAGCCAGGAAATAGGGAAGGTAGGGGGTGGGGGGGGGGGAAACTTGGCAGGAGATCCGGCAGGGCTGAACAAGGTGTTCAGGGACTTCTATAGTAAGCTTACACCTCAGAACCCCTGCAGAGCAGGAGGGGATGAGGCGCTTTCTGGATGGACTGACCTTCGCAAAAGTGGTAGGGGGTTCGTAGACTGGTTGGGGTCCCCGATTAGGACCGAAGAAATATTGGGGGGCTTGAGGGCCATGCAATCGGGTAAAACCCCGGGGCTGGATGGGTATACTGTGGAGATTTATAAAAAGTTCTCTGAGATAGTGGGACCGGTGCTGGTTAGGGTTTTTAATGAGGCAAGAGACCGAGGGGTTTTACCCCGGCCGATGTCACAGATCACCATCTCCCTGATATTGAAACGGGACAAAGACCCGGAGGCATGTGGGTCCTAAAGACCGATCTCTCTGCTCAATCTAGATACAAAAGTACTGGCCAAGCTCTTGGCTGCTTGGATTGAGGACTGTGTGCCGACGTTATTATGGAACACAGAGTTTTGTTGTACGCCGACGACTTGCTCTTATACAGCACGGAACCAGTGGCTGGGATGGATGAAATCATGGGAATCCTGAGGGAATTCGGCCGGTTTTCGGGGTATAAACTGAACATGGCAAAAAGTGAGTTGTTTGTAGTCCAGGCGAGGGGCCAGGAGGGTCGGCTGAGGGGGCTGCCGTTTAGGTTAGTAGGGGACAGTCTTAGATACTTAGGGATACAGGTGGCGCAAGTTGAACTTATCTCGGTTGGTGGAGCAAATGAGGGTCGGGTTCCGGAGGTGGGATGTGCTCCCATTGACACTAGCGGGGAGAGTGTAGACGGTTAAAATGACGATCCTCCCGAGATTCCTGTTTCATATTCCAGTGTCACACCATTTTCATTCCGCGGTCCTTTTTTAAGAAGGTCAATAAAATGATTATGGGATTTGTGTGGGCGAGAAAGTCCCCGCGGGTGAAGAGGGTGATGCTCGCGAGGAACCGAAGGGAAGGGGGGTTGGCGCTGCCAAACTTTAGCAATTACTACTGGGCGGCCAACACAGCTATGATAAGGAAGTGTATGGTGGGTGAGGGGTCGGTTTGGGGGCGGATGGAGGCCGCTTCGTGCGGGGGCACCAGTTTGGCAGCCCTGGTTACGGCGCTCCTGCCGGCACGGTACTCCACCAGCCCTTTTGTGGTGGCTACTTTGCGGATCTGGGGCCAATGGAGAAGGCACGTGGGGGAAGTGAGAGCATCAGTTTGGTCCCCAATTTGCGACAATCAACAGTTTGCCCCGGGGAATCTGGACGGTGGGTTCCGAACATGGCGGAGAGCTGGGATTGAGAGGATGGGGGATCTGTTCTTGGAAGGGAGCTTCTCGAGCATGAGGGCGCTAGAGGAGAAATTTGGGCTGGCGAGAGTGAATGATTTCAGGTATTTGCAGGTACGGGACTTTCTACGCAGATAGATTCCATCCTTCCCACGTCTGCCACTTAGGGGGATCCAGGACAGGGTAGTGTCCAGTGGATGGGTGGGGGAGGGGAGGGTCGCAGATATCTACAAAGAACTTATGGGGGCAGAGGAGTTGCAGACCGAGGAGCTGAAGCTTAAGTGGGAGGAGGAGCTCGGAGGTGAGATAGAAGAGGGCTTATGGGTGGAGCGTTGAGCAGGGTTAACGCGACTGCAACATGCGCTAGGCTCAGCCTGATTCAATTCATGGTCACCGGGCCCACATGACAGTGGCCTGGATGAGTAAATTCTTTGGACTGGAGGACAGGTGGGCCAGATGTTCGGGAGAACCAGCAAACCATGTCCACACGTTCTGGCATGTTCAAAATTCAGGGGATACTGGCAGGGATTTGCAGACGTTATGTCCCAGGTACTGAAAACAAGGGTGGCGATGAGTCACTCATCCAGAGGAGGCAATTTTTGGTGTGTCGGCGGACCCGGGACTCCAGGAGGAGAGAGACGCTGACGTTTTGGCCTTTGCTTCCCTGGTAGCCCGGCGATGAATTCTGCTGGCATGGAGGGACTCAAAGCCCCCGAAGTCAGAGGCCTGGCTATGGATATGGCGAGCTTTCTCGGTCTGGAGAAAATTAAGTTCGCTCTGAGAGGGTCATTGTCAGGGTTCGCCCGGAGGTGGCAACCATTTATCGTCTTCTTCGCGGAAAATTAATCGTCAGCAGGGTGGGGGTTAGGGCAACGTAGATTAGGGGGGTAGTTAGGTGGGTCCTTGTAGGAGGGAAGCTGGTTTTTGCACTATGTTGATTGTTCTTTGCAGACTGTTTTGTATTGTTGTTTACTATGCCAAAATGCCTCAATAAAATTGTTGATCAAAAAAAAAAGGAACTTCCAGTAACGTAATGTAGGGAGAAGACGTGCACAAGGTGGCTTCCACAAGAGTACTACACCTTTTGCCCTTTTCTCTCAATTTCATGGGGTACTTTCTGAGAAAACCCAGATAATTACTGGGATAAGGAACCTGTATAAGTGAAGTGCCCAGCAAAGTCAGGGGAAAGATGGTGGAAGTTTGTCGATGTCGGAGTTGGAGGCCTCTCCACTCTTCGGCAGATAAAATGGCAGAGGCAGCCTTTGGGGCTGCGGCCACTCCACTAACGGCTGAGGTGCTTTCGAGTACCTTGGCGAAGGAATTTGACAAACACTGGCAGCTTGTGTCGGAGGACCTCCATAAATCAGTGGAGGAGGTCTTGGGCCCCAATCCGAGTGGCCCTGGAGAAGACTGTGAAAGCCAATGGAGCCACGATAAAAGATATGAAAGTGATCATATTGCCTCACTGGAAATGTCTTTGGTGAGCAAAGTGAAAAAATAATTGAAGGCTAAGAGAATTGGTCCAGGAGGCAAAGCGTTCAATTTGTGGGGCTGCCAGAAGGGATAGAAGGCCCATAGAGTATTTTGCAGAGATGTTCGGTAAATTTGTGAAATGCATTGGATTGAAGCAGACTGGTAAGCCCCCAGGCGAAAGGGTTCCCCATTGAATTTTACTTTGGTGCCTTTAATTCTGGATATGTTTAATGATTTCTTATCCCAGTGTTCGTTGCCCTCTACACTCACACAGGCCTCGATTTCCTTGATTCTCAAGAAAGACAAAGACCCAGCAAATTGTGGGTCACTTCAACCTATCTCACTCTTAAATGTGGATGTTAAGTTACTTGCCGAAGAGCTGGCTCTTCAGCTGGAACCCTGACTCCCTCAGGTGATCGCAGAGGATCAGGCAGGCTTCGTTAAGGGTCGACAATTGTTGGCCAATAGACGTCACCTGCTAAACATTGTCCTTCTCTCCTCCTCGGTGCCCGAACCGTAGGTGATTGTTTCCCTAGATGCCGGAAAGGCATTTATTTGATAGAGTGGAGTGGGAATATCTGTTTGAGATTCTTGGGAAGTGTGGCCACAAGTTTATCTCCTGGATTCGACTACTATATAGGGCCCCCACTGCTAGTGTTCATACAAATAATCTGAACTCTGGTTACTTCCCTATGAATAGGGGCATGAGACAGGGGTCTCCCCCTGTCTCCACTCCTGTTTGCTTTGACAAGATAACCGCTCGCTGTAGCTTTCAGGTCCTCTGTTAAGTGAAGGGGGATAAATCGGGGAGGGGTGTGGCATTGGGTGTCCCTTTACGCGGATGATCTACTTCTCTACATTACGGACCCCCTCTATGGACGAGATAATGAAGTTGCTTAGGAGTTTTGACTCCTTCTCTGCGTACACGTTGAGCTTGGTCAAGAGTGAGTGCTTTCCGGGGAGGAGAACCCAATTGGGATGCTATCATTCTGCCTTGCCAAGACTAGCTTCTCGTTGTCTGGGTGGCACACAATTGGGCCTCGCTTCATAAACTAAATCTGATTGATAGTGTCAAGTCAACTTACAGAGGTGGGATAACCTCCCCCTGTCATTGGCGGGCAGGGTTCAGATTATTAAAATGAACCTACTCCTGAGATTTTATTTATTTTTCAATAACTCTCCATTTTTTGCCCCAAGTCCTTTTTTGTCAAAATCAGCAAATGTTAAAAAAATTTTTTTTTTTTTAGAGTATCCAATTATTTTATAATTTTTTTTATATAAATGTTTTTTTATTGGGTTTTTGAACAAAGTATATTTACCGTTATGTACACAGAATAAGAAATATATATATATATACATATATAGAAGAGAGGGGCACACCCAAACATACCAACAAATAAAGGTAATAAAAAATAAAATAGAATAACTGGTAGGGTATTGTGCACCAGCTCAACAGCAGCAACTCTGTACAACTGGCAAAATTATTTATAATACATAAGTAGGCAACTGTTTGTGGGTGGGGGGGGGGGGAGGAGGGGGGGGGAGGAGACTGTGGCGATAGATATACATTTGGGTGCCGGAGAAACAATTACAGTGGGCAATACTCGAATGGGTCTGGTGTTGGTGTTGTCACTTGCTTCTCCCGGACGGATCTCGCTGCCGTTGTGGTCTCGCGCTCACCTCCGCTTCAGCCGTTCCTCCCGTCTTTCGTCTGTATTCTCCTTGTTCTCTGTTCCTGGAGATGCCAAGTTTGTTATCGTATCCCGTACCCTCCTTCCGGCTGTCATTTCCCTGCCCCCCCACCTCCCTGGTTCTCCTCTCTTGTTCCCTGTCCCTTCTCTCTTCCTCCCCCCCCTCTCCCCCCCCCCCCCCCCCCCCCTCTGCTCCCTCCCCCCCTCCTGTGGTTTGCCTGTCTTGCCTCTTAGGTTTAGCTGGTCCCCCCCCCCCCCCCCCAAACTCTCCCGGTCTATCTCATTCTGTGGAAGCTGCCTCCTGACCCTCGGATGGCGAATTTGATTTTCTCCATTTGGAGGGATTCAGAGAGGTCGGACAGCCAGTCTGCAGCTTTGGGTGGTGCTGCTGACCGCCAGCTGAACAGGATTCTACGATGGGCGATCAGGGAGGCAAAGGCAAGGGCGTCTGCCCACCTCCCCAGGAATAGATCTGGCTGGTCTGAAACCCTGAAGACCACCACTTTTGGGGATGGCTCCACCCTCATCCCCACCACTTTGGACATTGCCTCGAAGAAGGCTGTCCCGTACCCAGCAAGTCTGAGGCAAGACCAGAACATGTGGGCGTGGTTGGCCGGGCCTTCTTGGCATCGTTCACATCTATCCTCCACCTCCGGGAAGAACCTACTCATACGGGTTCTTGTTAAGTGGGCTCTATGTACCACTTTTAGCTGCGTCAGGTTGAGTCTTCCGCACGTGGAGGTGGAGTTGACCCTATTCAGTGCTTCGCTCGAGTCCCCACCTTATTTCGATCCCCAGGTCCTCCTCCCACTTCATTCTTGTTGCGTCCAGTACGGTGTCCGCCCTTTCTACCAGTCAGTCATACATGTCACTACAGTTTCCTTTATCTAGTATGCTTGCGTCCAGTAACTCTTCCAGTAATGTCTGTCGTGGCGGTTGTGGGTACGTCCTTGTCTCCTTTCGTAGGAAGTTTTTAAGTTGCAGGTAGCTGGAATTTCTCTGTCAGTTCGTCCAGTGTTGCGATCCTGCCGTCCGTGTATAGGTCCCTGACTGTCAGTGTTCCTCCGTCCCGTCCCCACCTTTTGAAGGTGGTGTCAGTCAGCGCTGGTGTAAACCTATGGTTGTTTCAGATGGGAGCTTTGTCCGACATTTTGGTCAGGCCAAATTGCTGCCGTAGTTGGTTCCAGGATTGGAGGGTGGCTATCACCACCGGGCTGCTGGAGTGTTTTTTGGGTGGGGATGGGAGTGCTGCCGTGGCGAGGGCCCGGAGGGAGGTCCCCATGCAGGAGGCCTCTTCCGCACGCACCCACTCGGCTTCTGGCTCCTTGATCCACCCCCTATTTCGCTCGGTCATCGCCGCCCAGTGTTAGAATTGTAGGTTTGGGAGGGCTAGCCCCTCCCTGGATTTTGTTTTTTGTCGGGCCTTCTTTGGGATCCTAGCATTCATCCCCCCCCTCCCATAGGAATGCCGTTATTAGTTTGTCTAGAGCTTTGAAAAAGGCCTTGGGGATGTAGATCCCCATTGATCCAAGTAGGAAGAGGTACCTGGGCAGTCCGTTCATTTTGATCGTCTGGATTCGCCTCGCGAGGGAGAGTGGGAGTGTGTTCCATCTTTGCAGGTCCTTTTTTACTTCCTCTGTCAGACTGGTGAGGTTCCATTTGTGGATCCCTTTTCAGTCATTGGCTATTTGGATTCCCAGGTAGCGAAATTTGTGTCGAGCTTGTTTAAACGGCAGTCCCGTTAGTGCTGCCCCTCCTACTTGTGGATGTACCAGGAAGATCTCGCTTTTGCTCATGTTGAGTTTGTAGCCCGAGAAGGCACCAAACTCTTTCAGGAGCGCGATGATTCCGTCCATGCTGCTCTGTGGATCCAAAATGTAGAGGAGCTGGTCATCTGCATAGAGTGAGACTCTGTGCTCTCTGACTCCCCTTTGGATCCCCTTCCAGCTTTTTGCTGCTCTGAGCGCGATTGCTAGTGGTTCGATCGCTAGAGCGAACAGCAGCGGGGACAGTGGGCATCCTTGTCTGGTGCCCCTGAGCAGCTGGAAGTATCGGGAGTTGGTGCTGTTGGTCCGTACGCTCGCCATAGGAGCGTTGTATAGAAGTTTTACCCAGGAGGTGAACCCTGTTCCAAGCCCAAACCACTCCAGTACCTCTATGAGGTATTTCCATTCGACTCTGTCGAAGGCCTTTTCTGCGTCTAGAGAGACGGTCACCTCTGGTGTTCTCTCCCCGGAGGGGGTCATTATCACATTCAGCAGGCGCCTGATGTTCGAGGTAAGCTGTCTACCTTTGACAAAACCCTTCCAGTCCCCTGCGACCATCTCTGGTACGCAGTCTTCTAGCCTTTTGGCTGGGATCTTGGCCAATATTTTGGCATCTGCGTTCAGCAGTGAGATGGGTCTGTATGACCCACATTCCGTTGGGTCTTTGTCTTTCTTAGGTATCAGCGAGATTGAGGCCTGTGCTAGCGTGGGTGGCAGTGTGCCGTTGGCCAGCGAGTCTGTGAACATCTCCCGCAGGTGCGGGGCCAGTGCTGTCGCAAATGTTTTGCAGAAGTCCGCCGAGAACCCGCCTGGTCCCGGCGCCTTCCCCGCTTGCATGGAGCTAATGCTGTCCATGATCTCTCCCAGTGCTAGTGGTGCTTCCAGGCCCCGTTTTTTGCCCTCCCCCATGACTGGTATGTCCAGTCAATCAAGGAATCGTTTCATCTCGGACTCACCCATTGGGGGCTCTGAGATGTACAGTCCTTGATAGAAGGCCTTGAATGTTTTGTTGATCTTTTCTGTTTCTGTTTCTAATGTGCCTCTGGTATCCCTGATTTTGTTTTGGGGTTTGATCTGTCTGTCTTTGGGTCCTGTACACAGTTGGAGTCCCCCCCCATGATTAGTCGGTGCGTTGCTATGTCAGTGATTTCTGCCATGGTCTTCTTGATGAAGCTCATGTCGTCCCAGTTGGGTACGTAAACGTTAACTAGTACTACCGGGGCCCCATCCAGGGCCCCGCTGACCATGACGTACCGTCCCCCCAGGTCCGTAACCGTCTTTGTTGCCCTAAACATCGTCCTCTTGCTGATCAGTATTGCCACCCCCCTGGCCCTTGTCCCATAGCAGGAATGGTAGGTTTGTCCCTCCAAACCCTTTCTTACCCGCAGTCGGTCCTGCTCTCTCAGGTGTGTCTCTTGGAGGAAGACTAGGTCGACCCTCATATTTCTTAGGTGGGTGAGGACTCTGGATCTTTTCACTGGGCCATTGAGTCCCCTTACGTTCCAGGTGACTAACCTGGTGGGGGGCTTCTGTCCCCTCGCTCCTGTGGGATTAACCATGCTTACCAGGTGGACGTGCCCTGACCTCAGAGGCTTCCCTTTGTTAGGGGGCCGTCCAGGATGGCCGCTGTCACTGCTCTCTCCATGCGGTCGGGTCCCTGCGCTCTGGGGTTTCCCTTTGTCCCGGGTCACCCGACATGGCCGTCCACTGTGTGTCCGCCATGCGGGTCGCCCCCTGCACTCTGGGGTCTCTCCCTTCGCCCAGAGACCGTACTGGGTGGATGCTTGCAGCGATTCCTTGTTTCGAGCCCTTGGTTGTGGCATTTTGTAGCCCTATTGCTATTCCTTTTCGAGCCTTGTTTGTCCCTCCTTCCCTGTGTCTCCCCCCCCCTCCCCTGTTCTCTTGCTCCCTGTGTCCCCCACCCCCCTCCGGTCTCTCCCTTTTCCCCCCCTCTTCCCCCCCCCTCTTCCCCCCCCCTCTTTCCCCCCCCCTCTTCCCCCCCCTCTTCCCCCCCCTCTCCCCCCCCTCTCCCCCCCTCTTCCCCCCTTCTCCCCCCCTCTTTCCCCCCCCCCATCTTCCCCCCCCTCTTCCCCCCCCTCTTCCCCCCCTCTTCTCCCCCCCCCTCTCCCCCCCCCTCTTTCCCCCCCTCTTCCCCCCCTCTTCCCCCCTCTTCTCCCCCCCTCTTTCCCCCCCCCCATCTTCCCCCCCCACATCCCCCCCACTTCCCCCCACTCCCCCCCTCATACCCCCCCCACAACCCCCCCCCTTCCCCCCCACAACCCCCCCCTTCCCCCCCTCACCCCCCCCCTCTTCCCCCCCTCCCTCTTCCCCCCCTCTTCCCCCCCCCCTCTTCCCCCCCTCCCTCTTCCCCCCCCTCCCTCTTCCCCCCCCTCCCTCTTCCCCCCCCTCCCTCTTCCCCCCCTCCCTCTTCCCCCCCCTCCCTCTTTCCCCCCCCCTCTTTCCCCCCCCTTCCCCCCCCTCTTCCCCCCCTCCCTCTTCCCCCCCCCCTCCCTCTTCCCCCCCTCCCTCTTCTCCCCCCTCTTTCCCCCCCCTCTTTCCCCCCCTCTTTCCCCCCCTTTCCCCCCCTCTTCCCCCCCCCTCTTTCCCCCCCTCCCTCTTCCCCCCCTCCCTCTTCCCCCCCCTCCCTCTTCCCCCCCCTCCCTCTTCCCCCCCCCTCCCTCTTCCCCCCCCTCCCTCTTCCCCCCCTCCCTCTTCCCCCCTCCCTCTTCCCCCCCTCCCTCTTCCCCCCTCCCTCTTCCCCCCCTCTTTCCCCCCCCTTCCCCCCCCTCCCTCTTCCCCCCCTCCCTCTTCCCCCCCCCTCCCTCTTCCCCCCCTCCCTCTTCCCCCCTCCCTCTTCTCCCCCCCCTCCCTCTTCTCCCCCCCTCCCTCTTCTCCCCCCCCTCTTTCCCCCCCTTCCCCCCACTCTTTCCCCCCCTCCCTCTTCCCCCCCTCCCTCTTCCCCCCCTCCCTCTTCCCCCCCCTCCCTCTTCCCCCCCTCCCTCTTCCCCCCCTCTTCCCCCCCCTCTTCCCCCCCCTCTTCCCCCCCCTCTTCCCCCCCCTTCTCCCCCCCTCTGTCCCCCCTCTTTCCCCCCCCTCTTTCCCCCCCTCTTTCCCCCCTCCCTCTTCTCCCCCCTCCCTCTTCTCCCCCCTCCCTCTTCTCCCCCCTCCCTCTTCTCCCCCCTCCCTCTTCTCCCCCCCTCCCTCTTCCCCCCCTCTCCCTCTTCCCCCCCCTCCCTCTTCCCCCCCTCCCTCTTCCCCCCCCTCCCTCTTCCCCCCCTCCCTCTTCCCCCCCCTCTTCCCCCCCTCTTCCCCCCCTCTTCCCCCCCCTCTTCCCCCCCCTCTTCCCCCCCCCCCCTCTTCCCCCCCCTCTTTCCCCCCCCTCTTCCCTCCGCCCTTCTCCCCCCCTCTTTCCCCCCCCCTCTTCCCCCCCCCTCTTCCCCCCCCTCTTTCCCCCCCCCTCTTTCCCCCCCCCTCTTTCCCCCCCCTCTTCCCCCCCCTCTTTCCCCCCCTCTTTCCCCCCCTCTTCCCCCCCTCTTTCCCCCCGCCTCTTTCCCCCCCTCTTTCCCCCCCCCTCTTTCCCCCCCCCTCTTCCCTCCCCCCCCTCTTCCCTCCCCCCCCCTCTTCCCCCCCCCTCTTCCCTCCCCCCCTCTTCCCTCCCCCCTCTTCCCTCCCCCCCCTCTTCCCTCCCCCCCTCTTCCCTCCCCCCCCTCTTCCCTCCCCCCCTCTTCCCTCCCCCCTCTTCCCTCCCCCCCCTCTTCCCTCCCCCCCCTCTTCCCTCCCCCCCTCTTCCCTCCCCCCCCTCTTCCCTCCCCCCCCTTCCCTCCCCCCCTCTTCCCTCCCCCCCCTCTTCCCTCCCCCCCCTCTTCCCTCCCCCCCTCTTCCCTCCCCCCCCTCTTCCCTCCCCCCCTCTTCCCTCCCCCCCTCTTCCCTCCCCCCCTCTTCCCTCCCCCCCTCTTCCCTCCCCCCCCTCTTCCCTCCCCCCCTCTTCCCTCCCCCCCTCTTCCCTCCCCCCTCTTCCCTCCCCCCCTCTTCCCTCTTCCCCCCCCCTCTTCCCTCTTCCCCCCCTCTTCCCTCTTCTCCCCCCTTCCCTCTTCCCCCCCCCTCTTCCCTCTTCCCCCCCCCTCTTCCCCCCCCCCTCTCCCCCCCCCTCTTTCCCCCCCCCCCCCAGTGTGTGGAACCTGCTGGTGCCAGGTCCCTGAGGGAGACAGTATCCTGGCGGCCATCGGGGTACGCCAGGTAGGCATACTGGGGTTTCCATGGAGCAGTTGCACCCTCTCCATCAACGGGTCCGCCTTGTGGAGTCGGATGTGCCTACAGCGCAGGACTGATCCTGGATCTGCGAGCCAAGTCGGGAGCAACACCCCGGATGTGGACTTCCGTATCCGGGTGTATGAAGCTTTCGGTGCTCCCGGAGTCCAGCAGGCAAGAGGTCACGTGGCCGGTGATTTTCATGCTGGTCGATGCGGTGGCCAGGTTGTGTGGACGAGACTGGTCGATCGTCACTGAGGCGAATCGTGGTCGGATGATGGGGAGCCTGGGGGGCCCAGGTCCTGGAATGCTGTCGGTGTCCATGCCCCGTGGGGGACACAAGATGGCGGCGCCTGAAGATCCTGCGGGGGACAAAATGGCGGCACCCATGGGCTGCACGTTGCGGGGGTTTGACATGATGGCGGTGCCCATGGGCTGCACGTGGACTGAGGGGGGGGGGGGAAGATGGCGGCACCCACTGGCCACGCGTGGTCCAGGGAGATGAAGATGGCGGCGCCCATTGTGTGTAGACTAGAGGGTGGGGGCTATAGTGGCGACTGCGCGGGTTTTTGCACACCGCGGTGAAGTGGCCCTTATTGCCGCAAGCCTTGCAAAGGGGCGCGCGGGCCAGGCAGCGTTGGCGAGGGTGTTTCTGCTGGCCGCAGAAGTAACATCAGGGACCCCCGAGGTGCGCGGGCTGGCGCATGGTGTAGGCGTACTGGCTGGGTACGTCCCCCGCTGGGGCGCCTGTCTGTATGGTCCACGATGTGTACGAGGGGTGGGCCGCGCGGATGGGGGAGTAGGCCTGACTGTTGCGCGAGGCGACCATCATAGAGAGCGCTAGCTTCTTTGTCTCAGCTAGATCGAGCATGGCCCCTTCTAACAGTCTTTGGCACATGAGGTCCGACCCAATCTCCGTAACGAACGGGTCCCGCATAAGTAGGTTTGAATGTTCAGTGGCCGTAACGGCCTGACAGTCACAGTCCCGGACGAGTGGGATTAGGGCCCGCCAGGAGTCTTCTATGGACTCACCAGGGAGTTGAGAGCGAGTGGCGAGTGCGTGCCTGGCGAAGAGCGTGTTCGTCTTCTGTGCATAGTTTTCTTTGAGCAGCGCCATGGCACGGCGTAGTTCGGGACGTCCTGGATCAGCAAAAACGCGTTGGAGCTCAACCTTGAGTACAGGATCTGTATCTTCTGAGCCTCCGGAACAGGGGTGGTCGCTGAGATGATATACACCTCGAAGCAAGCTAGCCAGTGATTAATGTCCCTTTTGGCGTCGCTTGATTGTGGATCCAGCTGCAGGCGATCTGGCTCAATACGGAGGTCCATCTTTTAGAAAATCTTAGGGCAGTGGTTTGCTTTTTGTTCAGGGTGCGCTCGCCGTGGGGGGGGCGGGAGCCTGGCGTTGCCCCCCCCAGTCGGCGTGTTGTTGCCCCTTGCCAGGGGCCCCTTATTTCTACCCCAGCTGTTGGTTTTCCAGCCCGTGTTCCTCGCCAAACTTGTTTGCTTCGGCGAGGGCTGTGAAGAAGTATTCTCTTTCTTGGTATGTGACCCAGAGTTTCGCTGGGTACAGCTTACCAAAACGCACTTCGTTCTTGTGAAGAGCTGCATTCGCTCTATTGAATTCGGCACGTCTGCTGGCTAGGTCTGCCCCAATGTCCTCGTAAGTTCTAATGAAGTGTCCTCCCCATTTGCAGGTTCTGTTTTTCCTGGCCCAGCGCAGGATTGTTTCCCTGTCTTGGTACCGGTGCAGTTTAGCTATAAATTTTCTCGGGTGTTCCCCTGCTTTGGGCTTCGGGCGCAGCGACCGGTGAGCTCTGTCCATTTCTGGTGGGTTGGGGAAGGTTTCCCTCCCCACTAAGTTGCCCAGCATCTCGGCCACGTAGGCCGTGGGGTTTCTACCCTTGATCCCCTCTGGTAGGCCCACTATCCTGACATTTTGCCTTCTCGAGCGGTTTTCCTGATCGTCCGCTCTGCCTTTCAGGCTACCCCTGTGTTGTGCCCAGCCTCGCAACCTCCTTCTCCAGGGCCGTGATCCGGTCACTCATGTCAGTCACGGCTTTCTCCAGCTCCTTAATGGTCGCCTCTTGGGCTTCCAGTTTCTCCTCTTGGTCTTCCAGTTTCTCCTCTTGGGCTTCCAGTTTCTCCTCTGCTCTGCCCAGGACGAGCTGCACCTCCGCCAGAGCCTTGGCCATTGCTGCCTGCACTGCGGCCTCTATGTCTGCCCTAGCCTCTGCCTTGTTTTCCTGCTGATGTTCCCTCAGCGCCTCGGCAAAGGCTGCCTTCCAGTTAACCCCTGGCCCAGGGAGAAAATGCTCCTGTCTGCCCAGTTCTTTTTGTTGTGGTGAACCTTCCGTTCCACCGCTTGGTGCGCTGATTAGCTCGTCTGAACGGGCTCGCACATTGCCCCGTCTGCTTTTGGTGCCCCTTCTCCCTCTGCTTTGGCTCCCTTCTGGCATTTTTTTCCACCTTTTTTTTTTTTTTTGCCCCCTCCTTTTTTCTTCCCCTTTCTTTTCCCCCTTTTTCTCCCCCCGTTTTCTTTTGGTGGGGGGGGGTAGAGATGCTGATTAGCTAAGCTTGAGACCTCCGCTTATCTTCGAAGTAATTGGACAGTTTAAAGCACAAGTTTACAACCTGACATCCTCATTTTCCTGAGACTTGGGAGACTCACAGTCTATCCGCTGTTAGCACATAGGCTGTTGCCATTGTCTCCAAGTGTAAACACCTTGCACTTTCTTCCCAATAAATTAGCTTTGGCCCTTTTAATCTCTAACAATCAAACCACCTAGGCTTGCTGTTAGGAAGGGTTCAAAACAAGTCACATGACCCCCTTCATTTTACCTTAAATTAAAGTCACAATCCCAAAACATAACCAATTTATAAAGCTCATAATTGTAACAAATTCATCTGTATATTTATTGATCCAATGTTGTCAACATGATGGCACATGGGGGCCTGCTGCTGCAGTCTCCAGGCATGAAGATAGTATGGAGAGTAGGTCAATCAGTTTGTGGGACAACTCTCCTCAATGTTTTATGATATCTTGGGTGGAGGAGGGTGGCATGAGGCTTAATAAACTCAGATTTTCACTCCCTCTTGTATAGGAGTTAGATATTCGTTTCCTGCTGATCTCTAGTTCTAAAACACTTGGCACTCACTTCAATGCTCTCGCCTGTTCCATCTCATAATGCTATTTACCACTTTTACTTGTTCCATTTGGTCCATTTTCTAAACCAAAGCCTATTAATGTATTTAGACACTGAGTTCTGGCCTCCTTACCATATTGGAAACGACACCTGATGGGATGCAAAACATTGGTTACATAACAAGAAGTTAAGAGCTGGTAATCTGAACAGTCCTTTCTTTATAAAGAAACAAACACTGTAATGGATCCTCTCATATCAGCACCCAGAGTCAGTCCATCCTTTATAGATAAATATGTGAAGCTTGCTGTTTGTAATAATTCCAGGTGAACCCAGGGTAGGTGGAAAGAAAGTTTATTCCACAATAAAAATAAAAGCGCAGTTGCAGCTTACAGGACAAGTGTCCCAGCCCGGAACCATTGGGAACTAAGATCAATCAGCGATCCTGGGTGGTCTTCATGTCCTGGGTGGTCTTCATGGGGGTTATAACATCCCTCCCCCTTTGTCCATTTCATTCCCGTTGTTCCCCCAATGATGAGGCCTCTAACCCTTTTTAGCACTCAGCCTCGAGTCTGTAGCAGGTGGAGCCAGATCAGGGGGTGCGAAGCAGTCAGGTGACATTCACTTCCTCAAAGAGTGCCTAAGGGTCACCGAAGGTGGTTTGTTCTTGATACTGGCCCCCAGAGGCAGAGCAGACTCTTCAGCCTCCATATGGGATCTGAAGTCTTCACTGTCGGGGGAGACAACCCTAAGGTCCCCCGCTGGTTAAAGCCCTGTACCAGAGACGGTCACGACTGGAGTTCGGGATGTGGTTTTAACTGGAGTAGGCTCCCTACTTTTAAGGTTGTATAGGGTTTTTTTAATGACTTTTTCTTGGACCGTTACTTTATAGGAGATGGATCCTGACTGCTCCAAAGATGACTCCAGGGATCCAACTGGAGACATGCTCACAGTGTTGTACGAAATTCTGCGGGAATTTGCACGTTCTCCCTGTGCCTGCGTGGATTTCCTCCGGGTGCTTCGGTTTCCTCCTACAGTCCAAAGATGTGCAGGTTAAGTGGGTTGGCCATGTTATATTGCCACTTTTAGCGTCCAATGGTTAGATGGGGTCACGGGGATAGGGCGGAGGAGTGAGCCTCGGTTAGGGTGCTCTTTCGGGGAGGAGGGATCAGTGCCGACTTTATGGGCCGAATGGACTCCTTCTGCACTGTAATGATTCTATGGTTCTATATATGGCACGCAATGTCTCTTCTCTCTTGGGTCTCCTGGCATCGTAATTTGACTTTTGGGTCTCCTGTTTGGACTCTACGTTACGGTTAAATTGGGAAATAGCAGGCACAACCTGGTACGAAGTCATCATCCCATCAATAATTCTGCCGGGGCGACTCCTGTCGTGGTGTGCCATGGTTCGGTAGTCGAGCAGGAATTGAGCCAACCTTGTGTCCATGGAACCAGTCTGCTGTTCCTTCATCCTGTTTTTGAAAGTCTATACCACCTGCTCTGCCAGGTCATTCAATGATGGGTAATATGGCGTCATCTGGATGTGCTTGATGCAGTACTATTTCAGGAACGCCTGGAGCTCCCTGCTGGTAATTGCTGTACCACTGTTGGAGAGTAGGACCTCTGGTACAAAAGCTTTGCCGGATTTTCACTATTGTGGCATGAGAAGTCATAGAGGTCATAAGTTGCACTTCCATCCATTTACAATGGATATCTATCATGATGAGGGACATGGATCCTAAAAACAGACCAGCAAAGTCTACGTGTATCCTGGCTACTCCCATGGGTGTAAGGAGGCTGAAGGTGAGAGACACCGGTACTCCTGGTACAAGGAGCATTACTTTACCAAGTCCCCAATATCCAAATTGAGCCGGGCCACCAAACATAGCTCCTCGCGAACATCGTCATTTTTGAAACCTCAAGGTGACCGTTGTGTAACTCCATCGCCGACCTGGATGGGGGATGACTACCCTGGATCCCCACAGGATAATAACGTCCTTGACACTTTTCGTTTTGTGAAGTACAGCTTCATGTTATCAGTGTGGTGTTATCCGATTCTGCTGTCGAGAATTATGTGTTGCAACTTGGATAATGAGAGGTCCTTCTCTGTCCAAGCCCTAATTTGATTCATAGATACTGGCAAGGTGTCTAAAAAGTTGAAAGTTTTGGCAACCTCTTCCAACGCTGGCAAAGTGGCCAAGCTCGTAGGCAGCAGGAGGCAACTCAAAGCGTCCGCGTTGGCAGTACACGCTCCAAGGCCGTGCTCGAGGGAATATTCGTTGGCCACTGGTAACAAGGCCCAATGTTGGATCTGGGCCGAAGCAATGGGAGTTGCTTTATCCTCTTTGAAAAGGCCCAGAAAACGCTTGTGATCTGTGATTATATTATTATTATGAAATGCTGGCCTTTGGCACACTGGTGGAATTTTTTACACCAAAAATAACAGCCAACCCTTCCTTCTTGATTTATGAATAGCGGCACTCTGCATCTGTAAGGGTCCAGGACGGGTAGCCTTTCCGTGCCATCTTCCCAATGATGCAAGAGGACTGTTCCCATTCCATTGGGAGAGACATTGCATGCCAATATTACTTCCTTTCTGGAATCGTAGTGGAACAGTATATTCAATGATAGCAGTTGCTGTTTTACTTTCACAAAGGCTTCAACGTGTGGTGCCTGCCACGGCAACCTCTGGTGTTTATTTACTAACGGGTTAGCCGGGGGCAGATCTCGGATGAATTTTCCATAATAATTTATCAACCCTGTACAGTTCCAGTTTGCCAAAGGACATTTCCGGGGGTTTTTTCTGTACTTTAGAGGCTGCCCAGAATCCTGTGCTTGATCCTCATCACCATGGAATAATTCCAGGCAAACCCAAGGAAAGGTTTATTCCACAACAAAAAATAAAACCGCAGTCAGAGCTTACAAGACAGGCATCCCAGCCAGGGGCTATCGAGATCTCCCCAGTCCGGGTCTGGGTCAGTATTTGAAGACCAGCTTATGAGTCCCTATTAGGTGGGCCTCTGCTCACTCAATTGGGAACTTGCACTCCACGAAACCCAGGGGAGAGGTAAATCAGCGATTTTCCCACCTGGACTTCATGGGGTTTATTTTTTTTAAAAAAATACTTTTATTCATCATATTTTCATCATTTCCACCACACAAAAAAGAAACAACAACCCCAACAATATAAAGCATAATATATAGAACAACAGAAAGCAGTTCCCTCCCCTCCCTCGCGCCCCCCCCCCCCCCCACTTGCATTCAACGGCAACCAACTCCCTAAAGTGCATAATAAACAAACCCCAAGAATTGTGGAACCCCCCTCAACTCAAACTTCACCTTCTCCAGGGTCAAAAACTCCAGCAGGTCCTCCCACCACGCTGAGGCATGGGGTAGAGAGACTGACCTTCAACCCAACAGCACCCACCTACGAGTGATCAGCGAGGCGAAGGCTAAAACGACTGTCCCCACACCGCCTGCAACTCGGGCCAGTCTGACACCCCGAAAATGGGTTCTAGGGACCGGGATCCACATCCATATTCAACACCCCCGAGATAATGCTAAATACCGCACGCCAATACTTTTCCAGCTTCAGGCAGGACCAAAACGTGTGAACGTGATTTGCAGGGCCCTCCCACATCGCTCACAGACATCCTCCACCCCCTCAAACAGCCGGCTCAGCCTTGATTTTGTGAGGTACGCCCTATGCACAACCTTCAATTGTATCAGCCTCGTACACGAGGTTGAGGCATTCACCCTCCGCAGCACCTCACACCACAGTCCCTCTCCCATCGCCCCCTCAGCTCTTCCTCCCACTTCGTCTTCATTCCCTCCATAGACACCCTGTCCTCCTCCAGTGTCCTCCCATAAATTGACAATGCAACCCCCTTCTCCAACCCCCCCCCCCCCTCCCCCCCACTGACAGCACCGCCTCCAGTAACGAGGAGGCCGGCGCTAGTGGGATGGTCGGGAAAACCTTCCTTGCAAAATCTCAAACCTGCAGGTATGTTAAACCCTTCCCCTGCGCCGACCCATACCTCTCTCCCAATTCCTCCAAGCTTGCGAATCGTCCCCCAAGAACCATATCCTTCATTTCCTTAATCCGAAACCTCACATCCATCCTCCCCGGCTCGAACCCATGACTCCCCTTAATCGGCGTCCACCCTGACCCGGCCCCCCGCTTAAAATGTTGCCTAAACTGCCTCCAGGTCTTCAAAGTGGTCATCTCCACCTGACTCACCGAGTAGTTACCCGATGGCATCAGGAATGGAGCCGTTGCTAACCCCGACCCCTTACACGAGCCCTCCTCCATCTTGACCCATCAGGTCTCCCCCTCTTTAGCCCAGCCCTGCACTTCTCCACATTTGCCGCACAGTAATAGTACAGTAGGTTTGGGAGGCCTAGTCCGCCCCCTCGTCCCCCAGGTAAACGAGGAGATCAATTTGTCCACTCCCTTGAAGAAGGGTTTTGGTAGAAAGACTGGCAGGCACTGAAATAAGAACAAAAATCACGGTAACACGTTCAGTTTAATTGTCTGCACCAGAGGGAGGTTGTCCCACCTTGCCAAATTGGCCTTCACCTTTCCACCAAACTAGTAAAATTTTACCTTCGGAGCCTACCCCAATTCCACGCCACCTGCACACCCAAATACATAAAGTGGGTTGCCCCCAGACAAAATGGCAGCCCACCCCCCGCCCCTACTCAGGTCTGGGAGACCATGAAAAACTCGCTCTTTCCTTTGTTCAGTTTATACCCTGAGAACGGCCCAAATCTTTGAAGCAGCCCCATTATGCACCCGCCGACGTGTTTGGCTCCACAATGTACAATAATAGATCATCAGCATATAAGGGTACCCAATACGCCACCCCCTCCTCACTATTCCCTTCCAAAATCCCAAGCTCCTTAGTGCGATGGCCTAAGGCTCTATAGCCAGTGCAAACAGCAGGGGGACATAGGACACCTTTGCCTCGTACCCCGGTGCAGAACAAAGTACCCCAAATTCATATTATTAGTGCAAACGCTCGCCGTTGGCTCCTTATACAGCAGGCAAACCCACGCCGTGAACCTTAACCCCATTCCGAATCTTTCCGCCATCAAATAACCCCACTCTACCCGCTCAAATGCCTTCTCACTGTCCAACGCCATCACGACCTCGGTCTCATTTCCCTCCACCGGAGACAGGATCACATTTAGCAACCTCCTCACGTTCGAAAACAACTGCCTTCCCTTCACCAACCCTGGCTGATCCTCCCCTTTCACATTCAGGAGCCACCCCTCGAGACTTGCCGCCAAAACCTTTGCCAATATCTTGGCATCTACATTCAATCGGGATATAGGCCTATACGACCGCAGGAAAATCAAAGCCTGCCCCAATGTCTGTGGCAACACCCCCCTACCTATTGCATCCTCAAACATTCCCACTATCAGCGGCGCCAACCTATCCTTAAACGTCTTGTAGTATTCCACTGGGAACCTGTCCAGTCCCGCCACCTTCCCTGCCTGCATCCTCCCAATTGCCATCTTCACCTCCTGCTCCCCCACCGGTCCCTCTAAGCCTGCCCTATCCTCTTCACCCAACCTTGGTTACTCCAACCCTTCCAGCAACTCCCTCATCTGTTTCCCTCTGGACCTCACAGGCCAACACAGGCCCTGCCTTCTCCCTATGCTCATAGACCACCCCTCACCCTTCTCAAATGGCGCATCGCTTTCCTTGTGGACAACCAGTTGAACTTCGCCTGAAGCTCCTTCCTCCTGGCCAAGAGGTCCGGCTCCCCCTCGTACTTCCTATCCACCTCCAGAATCTCCTCTATCAGTTTTTGGCACTCCTCTCTCTCATTCTTGACCACCTTAGCCTTGAAAGAAATCAGCTCTCTCCTCACTACTGCCTTCGGAGCTTCCCAGACTACTTACTGCGAAACTTCCCCCATGCAATTAAACCCTCCATATTCCTCGATCACTTTCCCAATCTTATCGCAAAACCTCTGGTCCTCTAACAACCCCACGTCCATTCTCCACCCCGGCCTCTGAGCCATCCCCTTCTCCAGAACCAAATATACCCAATACGGCACATGGTCCAAAATCGATATCGCTGAATACTTTGACCCTGGGAGCATTGGATACCCTTATATGGCAGAAATACATCCCAGGTATTTTAGTTTTGAGCAGATTAAACAAAAGTACTGTTAATGTCGGCACTGAATAAAACTGGTTTGAACTCGCAGTCACGACCAGAATCACACAGGAGCTACAGCAAGATAGCTGGACAGTATTTTCCCAACCCCCTGGTGGAGGGAATGGAGGCAATGTTGGGAGAGTGGGTGGGGTTTGGGAAACTGCTGGGTTGGCTCCCTTATGTAGTCCCACCTTTGGAGAAGTCTCCCAGGAATAGCCTGGAAAATAAGATCAAATGTTCATGAAAAATAGAAGCAAGCAGAGGCCATTTGGCCCATCGGGTTTGCTGCACCATTCAATAAGATCATAACTGATCAGTGCTATTGTGGAATATTGTCAGATGCCTAGTCTTCGCAGTAGCTAGTGCCTTCAACCATTTCTTGATGTCATGTGGAGTAAATTGAGTTGGCATTTATGATGCTTCAGCCTTCTCTTTCGCACATATGTTCTGGGCTTCCCTCCCCTTCATTGAGGATGGGGTATTTGTGGAACCTCCTCCTCCAGTTAGTTGTTTAATTCTGTACCACCATTCATGGCTGGATGTGACAGCACTGTAGAGCTGAGATCCAATCTGTTAGTTCTGGTATCATTTGGCTCTGTTTTTTGCATGCTGTTTCCACTGTTTGGCATGCAATTAGTCCTGTGTTGTGGCTTCATCAGATTGACATCTCATTTTTAGGTATGCCTGGTGTTGCACCTGCCGTTTCCTCCCGCACTCTTCATCCAACTAAGGTTGATCCCCTAGCTCGGTGGCAATGGTAGAGTGGGAGATATGAGGGACATGAGGTTACAGCTTGTGGTGGAGTACAATTCTGTTGCTGCTGGTGGCTCACAGCACTTCATGGATGTCCAGCTTTGAGTTGCTGGATCTGTTTGAAATGACATTCATGGTGATTATGCCACACAACATGATGGAGGGTACCCTTTCATTGATGGCATTCTTTCATTATGTTTGTTAAAGAGCTAGTCACCATCAGCTGTTAGAGGGTGAGGTAGGAGGTTTTGATTGTGGGTGTTTGTTATTTTATTTTATTCTGTATTCATTAAAAAATGTTCAATAAAAATATGTTTTTAAAAAATAATAATTTTATGTTTAAATAAGATCGCCTCTCATTCTTCTACACTCCAATGGGTATCAGTCCAACCCGCTAAACCTTCCCTCATAAGTCAATCCCTTCATACCACGAGTCAGCCTAGTGAACCTCTGAATGGCTCCCAATGCAAGTATATTAGCTCCTTTAGTAAGGAGACCAAAATGTACACTCTACTCCCATGTGTAGTCTCACCAATACCCTGTACAGTTCCAGCAAGTATGGAGGCAGTCAGCCAATGCGGTCATCAAGGCCTCAATTAGGAGTGATATTACCAGCTCGCTGGCATTTTGCTGGCAGTGGAGCAACCCCCGGCATGCTTGGAGACTGCAAGGGTAATTCAGGCATCCTCCTTGTGGTTGATCAGGAGACCACCGGAGTCAGAGACTCCACCCTTCAAAGAGGGGCTCACAGACAGGAAAGCCAGCCTCTGCAGACGCAACAAACTATCAGGAGGGGCTTCTCCAACCCTCTAACTTTAATTTTCTCCCTCGGTGGGCACCTCCTTTTTGAGTGCTCCTCAAGGTCTCCCACCTGCTTAAGCATCACCTACCTCCCCCCCCGTGGGGCTGCCGAGGATCCATTGCTGCCAGCCCTCTGAGACGGCAGCATCTACATCCCGTCCTCGGATGTGGCCAATTAGGAATAGTGCTGAACTGATGATGTTGCTTGCATGTGCAGGCCGGGGCCCCCATTTGATGCCGGGGTCCCAAAGTCCCAAGGTAAAGTCCAACCCAATGAATCTGGCTGTTGTGAATAGGAAATACATTTTCAGCTGCATGCACAGGTTTGTTTTAGCAAAGGACAAATGATTTAATGCAGTTTTTAATTGGAATGGATGGCATTTGAAAGGGTGAAGCCGTTTGCCATTATCAGCTGTAAGAGGCTGTTCATTTACTTTGAAATGCGTACACCAAACTTCATTCCTTTCATATTTCCTTGTTGATTCGCCTGTGTGTAGGGTTTGATAAATCGATGTGCTTTTCCATAATTAGCTGCATGCCAAACACTCCTCAGATTTTCCATTTTTCTCTCTTGCTACACTAAGTGCGTACAAAAATGCTGTACTTTTTACATTAAATGTCATATGAAATTTGTGTGTAAAATCTCAAAAATAAGTCCGATAGTTCACATAAAATCAGATGGCACTCGCAAAATAGGAAACCTGTCCTTTTGTGTAACGTGATAATGCTTACTGTCGACAGATTAACTGTGTAGCTGTGGTTGGATCTCTGGTTCCTTATAAGGCATAACAGTTATTTTTAGAGTACTTGAGAATGATCTCAGGTTTTTTTTTCTTAAAAGCCCATTTAGAAAGTATTGGGTAATGCTGAGTTCATCCATAGTCATGCAGTTTTGTCATTATTCCAGATTATGATCAGGGTTTTTGTATAAATGACCATTTGTTTTGAAGCAGATTCCTCCCCCCCCCCCCATATTTATACAAACACAGTTACAAAAATAAATCTTTAAAATTGTTGAGCTTTCCTGGGCTGTGTAGAAATGGATAATCAACATGAAAGTACTGGGGAAAATGTTTAGTTTACAGGGCAAGTAAATTGTATATAGAATATTTAAATTTAATGCTTTGCCCTTCATCTGCTTTTCGCTGTTGTTTGTGTCTTGTTTTCCAATGCCTTCTGTTAGAGCACTTTTCCACCTTCTCCCCATTCCTCTATTGTTGTCTTTATAATGAACCCTTTAAGAGCTGACTTACTAGAATGTTCTGGTCCACGGCTGTTTGTAGACTCAAGGCAATGTGAAGGGCAAAACAACCTACTGTGGAGGAAACCTGGCAACATGTCCAGTAAAAGGAAGAGCGAGTTCCTGGCTTAATTTGAAAATATTTCTGATTTCAGTAACACAAAAATGCATTTTAAATATTGAATCTAACTTTATTGGCGTCGCTGAAGTCTGCACATAACCCCTTCACATCCATTCAGAGTGCAACCATTATAACTGGCTGTAGACATTGCTACTCCACTTTTTTTACTCTACCTAAAATCTAACAACAATTTTCATTTATATAGCATCTTAGAGTTCATTTATATAGCTTGGTCAACTATCTCAAGAGGCCTCACCGGCGCATTAGCAAAATAAATTAGACACCAACTCACAAAAGACAATATTAGGACATGTGCCCAGAGGTTTGGGTCTAAGGAGCACCTTAAAGGAGGACAGAAAGATTTAAGAAGGGAATTCCAGAGCTTGAGGCCTAAGCAGCTCCGGCACTGCTGCCAATGGCGGAGCAATGGAAACGAGGTGCGAGCAAGATCACATCCATTACTAAATCCCAAGTAAATATAGACTATTTAAAGCTTGTATCTTGGTGTATCAATATTGAAGAACTACCTCGATTTTGGACTGCTTAGATTGTGATTCTTCCTTCATTTCAAAGTGATAATCGTCAGTTCTGATTGGGAAATTATTCTGTTGTTTTCACTCGGGATTTGACAGTACAAATGTTGCTCCACGGTTTCCAATTCCTCTGTGCATAAAGGTTTGTGCTGCTAGTAGAAATAATAAATGTGTTCCAGACCTCACTCTGATTTTCCTGTACTCAGAACGCACTGAAGCACGAAGACGGTGAAGATGATGGACAGATGCCAAATGCACGTAGAGACAGGAGGAAGCTGACCCCCAATGGAGATGAAGGACGGAAGAACAGGCGATCTTCAGGACAGAACATGGCTGAGATACCAGCATTGAATAGGCCAACCAGTCCAGCACCGGTGAGACCGCACAGCCCAACCCCTGAAAGACTGAGCCCTAGTAGTCCTACCAGGTTTGATGTAAAGAATTCAAAGGTGACTTCCATTCACCCAGCGCAGCCTGACTCGCAACGTCATTCTGCAATAACTTCAACAACATCTGCAAGTGACATAAACTCACCATCTGTAGACCAAGTGAAACCTTCAACAGAGTAAGTTGTTACATTGGGTTTGGCCTATATAATATAAATGAATTGTTTAATGTTGGACACTATGAGATAGCTGGTACGCTGGCTTTATGTCTTCCTGTACAGTTATAGAAAACAACAATAGCAAATATATGAACAGACCTATTTGCACTGAGATGATTGAGTGAGCTGAAGTGAAGCATTTCCAGCATAACAGGTAGCGACGGTTTTTGAAAAGGAAGTGCTTCATTGGCTGGTGAAACAAATTGGACATCCCACGGTCATGAAAGATCTACACATGCAAGTTATTTCTTCCTTTCAACATCCAGGCTGCAGCTGGCCTTTTCAATGGAGCAGTTGATTTTTAAATTTGTGCTAATCATGCATTTTCATAAATATTCAGTTCCATTTTAGAGAAGAGGGGAGTCTATTGATTGCCATTTGTATTACCACCTAAGAATAATTGAATAAGTCTTTAATTTGTGGAATGATGCATGATGCTGGCTGCCTTGTATTTCAAGTTGTGTTTTATGTCGAGCTTCAGAGATGTAACCAGAGATCTTACGGCAGTACAAACATGTTTTTATCTCAGTTACTCTCTCTCAAGCGACTATGCTGATTTTGGAATATTTGGCCCCTTGTCTTTTAACTGTAGATTGCCATTTGTGCTGCAGCACCCAGCAGCAAAATGGTACATTAGCTTCTGGCCCGACAAGCTACATTATTCTGCTGAAAGCGTACTTGTCAAGTTACATTGGAGTGGTCTTGGTATTTTAGAACTGCATATTCTTGCTTTGTGCTCTGCTGCCCAGTGTCGAATCTAACCCAGAACCGAAAACAGACTTGTGCGGCTGTATTTGACAAGATAAATTCACCTCCATCTGGTGTGTCATGTAGAAACATTCACACTACCCAGCTCCTCCATGTAGCAGCATTGTCTCAGCAAGAAAGCCTGCTTAATATTCCTGATTTAAAGAAGATGATGAGGAATTAGCTCATGGGGAGCCCACAATTATATGAACTTTATTGGAGTGGTCATATTTTACCATGTTAGTGTGGAGATCACAGAAATACCGAAAATAAGTTTTAAAAATTGTGTATCTGTAAAGCAGATGCAGTAACTGTCCAAACTTATTAAGGAAACAAAGTACAGTACACTGAAACAAGCACTAAAAAAGAGACAGGCCTATAAATTACTGTAATAATGCTTGAGGATTCCTAACTCCCCCAGTGGCCCAGCCAGTTTATCCAGTTGAGCCATACTGACCAGGAAGGTACCGATTTCAGCTTCTGATCTGTTATGAGCAAATGAATGATGACAGACAGGTAAAGACCCTTTGGTTCACGCAGCTTGACCCATATAATTGTGAGACTTTATATATCGCTATATATGTATATTATATGTCTGCACCCAACTTGAAACCATGCGATCTCTTGGTTATTATTGAGTGATTACAAATGTTCGAAGCCAAGTGGAATTTGCTGAGTTTAAAGTGAATGGTCTGCCACTAAGCGGAGACACTCCTCGGTAATGTGCAGCATTGTTTGTGTCACTCCATAAGTGTAATAATGGATTTGTACTGAGGCCCCTGTGGTGGAGGTTGACTGCACAGGGGCCTTGGTTTGTTCTGAACCTGTTCAGCAAGGACCCACTCGTGCTGTGCTCGTTCAAAGTCTGCCATTCGGCAGATGCGGTCTGTTACAAGGAACTTGTTAGTGACTTCCGTGTCTCAATTTCCTTGATCCAGAGTATGTTTTTTAGTAGACTTTTCTCAGGAAGGGGTGCCCAGAAGGAAAAACAGTTTGAACCACTATTATTTCCCCATTTCTACTGGATTAATTTTAAAGTATGCAAGGCCAGTTCAGACCAGTATTCTTATTTCCCCGGTTTACTCTTTTATCCTTTTGGGTGCCAGGCTGGAAGGCGGTCAGTAGGTGGGTTGAACAGGTCATCATGGAGTGGTAACTTGAGGTGCAGCATTTCAACCAGCTTGTGGGTTTTCATAAGTCGGGGGAGGATATATTGGGGCAGTGGTATTTATGAGAACAAGAAGCCAGGGGAGGGATGTTAAACAGGATTCCAGATATGGTGCGCATTGTTGCATTCAACTGAGTGTCCGAAAGTTGTGTGTGTAATGATGTCTTCTTTGAGAAGGTGACTGAACAGGTAGACGAGGGTAGAGCAGTTGATGTGGTGTATATGGATTTCAGCAAAGCGTTTGATAAGGTTCCCCACGGTAGGCTATTGCAAAAAATACGGAGGCTGGGGATTGAGGGTGATTTAGAGATGTGGATCAGAAATTGGCTAGCTGAAAGAAGACAGAGGGTGGTGGTTGATGGGAAATGTTCAGAATGGAGTACAGTCACAAGTGGAGTACCACAAGGATCTGTTCTGGGGCCGTTGCTGTTTGTCATTTTTATCAATGACCTAGAGGAAGGCGCAGAAGGGTGGGTGAGTAAATTTGCAGACGATACTAAAGTCGGTGGTGTTGTCGATAGTGGGGAAGGATGTAGCAGGTTACAGAGGGATATAGATAAGCTGCAGAGCTGGGCTGAGAGGTGGCAAATGGAGTTTAATGTAGAGAAGTGTGAGGTGATTCACTTTGGAAGGAATAACAGGAATGCTGAATATTTGGCTAATGGTAAAGTTCTTGAAAGTGTGGATGAGCAGAGGGATCTAGGTGTCCATGTACATAGATCCCTGAAAGTTGCCACCCAGGTTGATAGGGTTGTGAAGAAGGCCTATGGAGTGTTGGCCTTTATTGGTAGAGGGATTGAGTTCCGGAGTCGGGAGGTCATGTTGCAGCTGTACAGAACTCTGGTACGGCCGCATTTGGAGTATTGCGTACAGTTCTGGTCACCACATTATAGGAAGGACGTGGAGGCTTTGGAGCGGGTGCAGAGGAGATTTACCAGGATGTTGCCTGGTATGGAGGGAAAATCTTATGAGGAAAGGCTGATGGACTTGAGGTTGTTTTCGTTGGAGAGAAGAGGGTTAAGAGGAGACTTAATAGAGGCATACAAAATGATCAGGGGGTTGGATAGGGTGGACAGTGAGAGCCTTCTCCCACGGATGGATATGGCTGGCACGAGGGGACATAACTTTAAACTGAGGGGTAATAGATATAGGACAGAGGTCAGAGGTAGGTTCTTTACGCAAAGAGTAGTGAGGCCGTGGAATGCCCTACCTGCTACAGTAGTGAACTCGCCAACATTGAGGGCATTAAAAAGTTTATTGGATAAACATATGGATGATAATGGCATAGTGTAGGTTGGATGGCTTTTGTTTCGGTGCAACATCGTGGGCCGAAGGGCCTGTACTGCGCTGTATTGTTCTATGTTCTATGTTCTATGTCGGTAAGGCTTATCGAGAGTGTGCCAGCAGCAGCCCATATAGATCCAACAAGTTTGTTTAGTAGATTGTTTCTGGTTTTGACCTTTGCTGCCGTTTTCTTCAGATGTTCCGGGAAGGACAGACTCCTGTCTAGAGTCTCTCCGAGGTTTGTTGTATTTGGATCATGCTTTAGTCTCTGGATATCCGTTTTTAGCACTAGCATTGTGGAGGTGGAGTACATTGGGTATGGTTTTGGAGGGATAGAGCAAGAGATGCCATGTGCTGGAGTAGTCCATCAACTTTGTAGCTTAAGGGTCTGGTCCAGAGTGTAGAAGGATGCAATGTCCCAAACTAGGAAAGAGTCTTCTGGTACAATCCAAGTTCCTCTCAAGCCAGCTGTCTCAACATTGAGCAACCTCCTGGCTTTCTGGAGATGTAGGGCATGCTCTTTGAATCTTAATGTTAAGAGCTTGTTGACTGCCAAGCAAAACCTCTATGTGATCTCTTGAGAGAGACAGTAAACCCAGGCCAAGGAGGAGAGGTAAGATCTGGGAAATTTCTCGCCCATCCATCTAAGCAATCCAAAGTTGTCCAGAGGATCTCTGGTCCCAAATTCCCTGAAGAAGCTACCCAATTATAAGATATGATCTTCACTGAACCTGAAACAAGTTCACCTCTCACTTGAAGGAATCCATCAAATCAGCATCCACCACGTGAGACAACTGCTCCAGAGGCCCATCATTCCTTCTCTGGGAAAAGAACTACCTCCTGATATGTAACTAGATAAAAAGAGAGAGATTTACATTTTCACAACAGTTGCATGTCGACGGACGCTTTCCAGCCAATAAAGTATTTTTTGAAATTAAGTGACTGTTGTGGGGCGGGATTCTCCGTAATCGGCGCGATGTCCGCCGACCGGCGCCAAAAACGGCACGAATCAGACCGGCATCGCGCTGCCCCAAAGGTACGGAATTCACCACATCGTATGGGGCCGAGCCCTTACCTTGAGGGGCTAGGCCCGTGCCAGGCTGATTTCCGCCCCGCCAGCTGGTGGGAAAGGCCTTTGGTGCCCCGCCAGCCGGCGCGGAAATGACTTTGCCAGGCGGCGCATGCGCGGGAGCGTCAGCGGCCGCTCACGGCATCCCCGCGCATGCGCAGTGGAGGGAGTCTCTTCCGCCTCCGCCATAGTGGAGATCATGGTGAAGGCGGAAGGAAAAGAGTGCCCCCACGGCACAGGCTCGCCCGCGGATCGGTGGGCCCCGATCGCGGGCCAGGCCACCGTGGGGGCACCCCCTAGGGCCAGATCGCCCCGTGCCCCCCCCAGGACCCCGGAGCCCGCCCGCGCCGCCGTCCCAAAGGTGGTTCAATCCACGCCGGCTGGCGTGGGTTGACAGCGGCGGGGCTTCGGCCCATCGTGGACCGGAGAATCGCCGGGGTGAGGGGGCCGCCAACCGGCGCGCCGCGATTCCCGCCCCCGCCGAATCACCAGTGGCGGAGAATTCGCGACACGGCGGGGGCGGGATTCACGCCGGCCTCCGGCGATTCTCCGACCCGGTGGGGGGTCGGAGAATCGCGCCCGTGATGTAGGAAATAGGGCAGATAATTTGTGCACAGCAAGCACCCACAAACAACAACACGATAATGACAATATAAACCATTCTAGTGATGTTGATTGAGGGCTAAAAATTGGCCAGGTCACCTCTTCTTCAAATGGTGCCATGGGATCTTTTATGTCCTCTTGAGACAGCAGACATTGGTTTAATGTCTTATCCAGAATAGAGCATCTCTGATGGTGCAGCACTCCCTAGGAGGTGTCAACCTGTGTGGGTCTTGAACCCACAAAACCCGGACTCAAAGCACGTGTGCTGCCAACTAAACCAATGCTGTCACTGAGTTGATCTGGCCTTACACAACTTAAAATTGTGATCACAGAATTGCCAGGGTGCAGAAGGCGGCTATTTGGCCCATCATGTCTGCACCAGCTCTCCAAACGAGCATCATGGCTTAGTGCCATTCGCCTGCCTTCACAGAATCACAGAATTGTGATCTCTGAACCTATTTAATTGGTTCAAACAATCAATTGGAACACAACCCATCCCCTATATCATAAATGTCATTCAGATCACTCCCGAAGACTGCCTTTCTCTAAAGTGTATTATCCCAACTCATACAGTCCATCTTGATAACTAAGATGTTTTATCCTGGAAATTATTCTTGTGATTATCCTCTGTGCCTTTTCCGAAGCTTCTGAGGTCCACAATGTAAAGAGACCAAAGCTAGGCACCATATCTCAAGTGTAGTCTGATCAAGGTCTTGTACAAGGACAAAATAATAGGCCTTTTCACTGTTCTTGACAAATTAAACATCATTTGTCAGCCATAAACCCAATCTCGTAATATGTTAATATCTACCTGAAGCAGTTGAATATCTTTTGCAGTACTAGCACTCGCACAGATTCCCAATTATTGGCAGGTTTTCAGATTGTTTCCCACAACATTTGTATTTAGTTGATTAATAAAAATAGTAAAATTCAACATCGTTTGCTGTGGGTCAGCACAGGTAAGTGGTCTGCAAACAGATCTGAAGCCATGATTAAATTCCTAGTGCCACATCCCGCCTGCCAGTTTTCACTCCAGCTCAAATTTTACCACTGGTAACAAAGACTTTGATCATGTACTCCTGGGCCAAACCTTAGCCAAATATTTTTGGAAGCCTACTGTGTTTTCCTCTTCCACCCTGTTCCGAACTTCTTCAAAAAATACTATTAGATTTTTAAGGTATGACCTCCATTTCATGTTGGGTGTCCTTAATATGTCACCTCTATCCAAGTAATTGTTACATGCCTTAAGAGTACCTTTGGGAATAAATTTGTCTTCTACAACTTTTTTAAAAAAAATTTCCATTTGTATTCTGCATTGTTCTCATCACTAGGTGTGGTCTGACTAAACCAGTAGTCAGTCTCTGGTTGAAATGAGCAGTTTGTTTGCTGCACTAGAGTCATGTTCAAGATTTGGTAGATTGTATAATATTCCATTACATTGGTTTTCTGTGAACATTGACCCCTGGCAGATAAAGGTTCAATATTAGACCATAGCAATGGTGACAATTGTAATTGTGTATTGCCTATGGGTGCGATCTGCCAGCCGCGTTGTGCTCGAGCAAGGTGGGCCAAATTACCTCCTTCCGCATTGTAGGGTTTCGATGAAAACCCACCACAAATGACACTTAGAAAGTTTTCCATTAGACTGCACTCCTATGTTTTTTCTTATGATCTTAAAAATAAATGTTCTCCTTTGCATTTGATGAAACCCACATGACACCAAGTCAGAAGAGTTGAACGGGTGGTAGAAATAGATTTATCAGGAACTAGCAAAGGGAATTGAGTATGTACTTGAAAAGGAACATTTTTCAGGGCTGTGGGGAAAGATAAGGGAAATGGAACTAATTGTTTACAAATAGGCACAATGGGCTGATTGGCCTCTTTCTGTTTTGTGTGATCCTGTGACATACTGAGACAGACTTTTTGCTCCACAGTCTACATTAATCTACATGCAGGGCTGGGTGGTGCTGGAGGTGTTTTACATGACTGGTGTTTTATGAATGAACGTGCACTGAATTGTGGCAAATGCTTTGCCTTTAAACAGAGCTCATTGACTAGTGCACTGTTTTGGTCCCCTTATTTGAGGAAAGATGTAGTGGCATTGGAGGCAGTTCAGAGGAGGTTCCAGAGATTGAATCCAGAGATGAGAGGTTTGTCGTATGAGGAGAGATTGAACAGTTTAGGCCTCTAGAGTTTAGAAGAATGAGGGGAGATCCAATTGAGGTATATGCTAAAAGGTCTGGATAAATGGATAAATGTGGGGCATTCTAAAACGAGAGGTGATAATCTTAGAATAAGAGGTAGCAAATTTAAAACAGAATTGAGGAAAAACTACTTCTCCCAAGGGGTTGTGAATCTGTGGAATTCAGTACCCCAGAGTGCGGTGGATGCAGGGACAGTGAGTAAATTTAAGGAGGAGTTAGACAGATTGTTAATTGGTAATGGGTTGAAGCGTTATGGAGAACGGGCAGGACAGTGGAGTTGAAGTCAGGATAGGATCAGCCATGATCACATTGAGGGTGTTTAGGCTTGGGAGGCTAAATTGTCTACTCCTGCTCCTAGGTCATATGTTCTAGGGAGGAGATGCTCTGGCTGATTTTGCAATCCAGCTCTTGGTCTGTAACATTGTAGGTAGCAGATGAGGAACATATCAGCACTGATAGAATGGCGGAGCAGACCCGATGGGCCGAATGGCCTAACTCTGCTCCTATATCTTATGAACTTATTTACTACCACTTTATAATTTTAGTCCTATCTGTATCATTCATTAGCAATTATCCGCAAGGTAGTTAATTGTCTGACAAAATGGTTTTGAAGCAGGATCTTTACTTGCACTATCTGGTTAACACCAGTTGGCCTCAAAAATAATGTTTGACTTGTGGTGTGGTCACCCAAAGGCTATTTTATCATTGTTTTTATCTCATTTAAAACAAACTCATCAGATGAACACTCGTGAGATTTGCTTGATGACTTTATTTAAAGGAGAAAGAAAGGCTGGAAGAGTATTTTAACTACACAGCATCCCACTCTCTGCCACTTTGAAGAGATAATTCACTTCCCTACCAGTTATTTTTCAGGCGGTATTGTTGATCACGTTGTTTATATTCTTTCTCACTAAGAGTCAATAGTTTGGGTCTCTGTTTCTATCACCTAAACCTACATTTTCAGGGTTGACAACTTTCTTCCAGCCATTCAGCCCTCCAGTTAAAATAGCAGGTCAGACCTTGATAATGTCACAGAGCTCGATCTGCATTTTAAAGAGGGTGCATCCCGTTCCCATTCTGCCTTCTGGCATGCGTCATTGCTATTCTGCAATGTAATGTTGCAAGCAACCAGATCGAAGTAAGAAGGAAATGGTTAAGTACCCCACTCCAATTTAGCTGGCCCCCAACCTAGCCTTGTTTGCACCAGGCATACGTGTGTTAAGATTAAGAACTGTGTCTTTGCTTTTGTAATTTATCCTTTATTTATAAACCCGAGCATCCCAAATGCCTTTTAACAGCTTTACGGGCTTGGCCTCAACTTCTAAACAGCTACTCTCAGGATCCAAATTAGTTCTGCAGTTACAATGGAGGCTTTTATCGGAGCACTCCGTTTTCCTGGAAGGTGGGTTGGTGCTCCTGAAACATGGTGAATCTAATTTTGGAATTTGAAACCTCCTCAACCAGAGGGAGCCAAAGTTACCTATCTGATTCCAGTTCAAAGAGATGTGATGTTCTTCCCTCTGTGTATGATGGTTGATGTTCATGGTGATCCAATGAACACTGAATTGTTTGGAACCCTGCTTGCTGAATGATTGAATGGGAATGATGCCTTCTCCTGACTGTTATCATTGGAAATGACTTGGGAAAATGGAGGAAATGTAGGGTCAGAGGTAACTGAATCATCTCCCTTAGATGCCAACTACATCAGGCATGACATTCGAAGTATGCGTTGTACATTTAATCAATTACAATTTAACTGCTGTGTTAATAACGTTGCACATAAAAGATATCAGTGGTTTATGCCACAGAAATATTTAACTCATCATTCATTTTCTCAACACACTTTAATTCATCTGTCTAGTTTTTCTGATCTGTGCAAGGCTCGCAGAATTACAGTGTGTTGATAGAAAGGAGTGAAATGTGATTCCAATTATATTGGGCACATTGCATCCTCAAGAGTTGACAAGTTGACATGTTAGCTGTGGCCTCAGCTGGGGCTAAACCGGAAATCTGGTACCTTTTAAAATGTACTTGATATGATTGCCAAATATTTGTAAGGATCTGTCAGCCTGTGGCTTGCCTTAATTTCCTTTCACTGCACACCGAAATTTGCAATCAAAACAGAAAGTTCTGGGAATGGCAGCATCCAACAGAGAAGGCGAGATTAGCGGATCAAAAGGGACCGGCCCGGTGAGAAGGAAGCTCCTTTCATATGACTGATTAAAACCAAGAGGGGAGAAACAGGTGGGGGTCAGGTGGTGAAATTTGCCAACTACTTTTACAAAGAAATGCAATGCAGAGTGGCCTGTCCTGTAACTCATCGCAGCATCTTCTACTCAGAAGTGTGCCCAATATCTGTTCATACCATAGTATAACCTGGGATTGTAGCAATAGAAACCCCTTGCGATCTACACTCAACACAGTTTTGCACGTATCCTGATATGTGCTGCTCTGATCTTTCTGAAGGGAGACTGAGACACTTGGATGATCTGCAGAATTATGTAGAATTATACAGCACAGAAGGAGGCTGTTCACCCAATCACATGCTTGTGCTATCGCTATTGCTATCCAATTAGTTCCATTCCCTGGCTCTCCCAATAGTCCTGCAAATTTTTCCACATTCAAGAATAAAGCTAGCACCATTTTTGAAAGTTCTTCTTTAACCTGTTTGCAACCTTTCGGGCAGATATTCCAGATCCCCACAATTCACCTCGTGAAAAATAATTCTACATCATTTCCCCCCCCCCCCAATTCAAAAGATTGAGTGAAAAAAAATAACAAACCACATTCTTTTTGGAGCTAACTTGTTTTGCATCTTCTATGCACTATGCTAATAGTTACACTTCTTCCATAAATCTTTACTCCTTGAGAGGTTACTTAAAATGGGCCTCTTTGATCAAGCGCCTGTCCTAATATCTCTTTTGGCTTGGTGTCAATTTATGTATGATAACATTCCCAAAGAGGTTTGGCTATGTTAAAGGCACTATGTAAATATAAGATGTTGGGCGCAATTTTATGGCCACGCAGCGCTGGTTGGCCGTTAGAAGCCGGGAGACCCATTCCTGGGATCTACCTAGCATGCAACATCTCGTGAGATCTAATGCAATCTCACGAGATGTTGCGATGTAAATCACGCCCAGGCGGGATCATTTTTCAGCAAATCTGCATATTACAGTGAGACAGCTAGTCTCACTGTAATGTGCAGATTCCCGAGTTACCTGTGGCGTCGGATCAATCTCCTTCACCTCGGAGGTCTTGGGCGAGCGACATTCGGTACTGGTCTTAACAAATGGGGACCAGATGGAAAGGCACCCTGGCAGTGCCCATGGGTACCAGCCTGGCACGACTAGCTGGCAGGGGCATTTCCAGGGTGCCAGGTTGGCACTGCCAAGCTGGCATTTTTTGTGTGCTGGTGATATGATTGGAGGTGCCCTATGCCGGTGTTTCTTTGGGGGGAACCAGGGGCTGTCCCATAGTGTGTTGTGGCTTGGAGAGTGGGGGTGGGTGGGTGGGTTGGGAGCCTCTCCTAACCTGAGGAGTTCCGGCACCGTGAGCACTGGGAAACACACATCTAAAAGCACTCGCTGTGGGCCTTAGTTCCTTTTTAGTGAAATCGTGCCCCTTGTTACTTTGTATTGTATTGTTGACTGGAAAATTTTGCTCTCGATGACAAACTTCAAATTTGCCAGTTATGTGTTTTTAGATTTAAGTAACTAATTGCAAATGTCAATGTCAGCTCATCATGAGTGGTAGCTCACTCCCCAGTAGTGAATCAGCAAGAGAAATAAAACCTTGCCATCGTTTTTTGGACTACATGCATAAAATGCCTGGTCACTCGCAGCTGACTGAAAAAATTCAGTGTGTGAAATGTTTTTGAGTTGTTCCTTGCATTGGGATGAGTACCCTATCATTCAAGTCCTCTTTTCTCAATATGGTTAAACTCATCTTCATTCTGTGCCTGGTTATGTTACATTTATTAGTGGGTAATATTGAATGCCTAAGGCCTATTCCTGGAATTAAGACCATAAGACATAGGAGCAGAATTAGGCCACTCAGCCCATCGGGACTGCTCTGCCACTCAATCATAGCTGATCATTTTCTCATCCCCATTCTCCTGCTTTCTCCCCATAACCCCTGATCCCCTTATTAATCAAAAACCTATCTACCTCATTTTAAAGACACTCAGTGATTTGACCTCCACAACCCACTGGGGCAAAGATTTCCACAGATTTACCAACCTCGGGCTGAAGAAATTCCTCCTCATCTCTGTTTTAAAGGATCGTCCCTTTAGTCTGAGACTTATTTTACCTCAACCTCACACATTGAGCTCACCAAGCCAGCCAGAAACCATTTCCATACCAGACAACAACTGCATCTGCAGTCCTGGAATTGCTTCTCCTGCTCACTGTTACTGCCTGAACCATATTCCTGGTAACTTCTTCATCTGCATCAGGTGACACCCTGCAAGGGCAGTGATTGGCTCTTATCTCCGACCTTCCCCAAGGTACTGGCAATGAGTGATTTGCACTCAGCATGTGACCTCTACTGTGAGCTTCCCACCACCTCTTTAGTGTGAGATTGTGTCCTCTACTTCAAGATTTTCCTACAAGTGGAAACATTCTCTCCACATCCACTCTGTCCACTCTATCCAGGCCACGCAGTATCCTGTAAGTTGCAATATCTTTCAGTTGTGATATCTAATGATATCTGCATTATCTTTAACACTAGACATACTAAAAGTGGTTTGTGATATGAATTAAGCTAAAAGATGGTTTGCATTCAGGAGTAACAATTCTGTGTTTATAAAGATAATAACAATAGAAGTTTATTCTTTGCTACTGCAGGTAAGATTAGTTGTAACAAGTTGGTAGATTTCTTCATTTATAAGCTGCAATAGGTAGTATTATGTGCAAATATCTAACCAAGACCTTATTTACTTGTACATGTTTCACTAGGGTGGAGCACCCTTATTAGGACAACTTGGTTCAAGGGTACTCTGGTCATAGATGCCTTCTACCAGGTTAGGACATTTCCCAATATGCCTCCCTTTTCAAAGTCTGTGCCCATGCTGGGTTACAGTTTTTCAGGTTGTCCCACTGGATTGTTCCTCAAGTGCCCACTATTCATAATGGAGCTTTCACTATGAATGTTGGCACACCATTCACTCATTGTTGCAGCTCTCACATTTGCATCTGAGCTTCCAGCTGGCACGGTAGCACAGTGGTTAGCACTGTTGCTTCACAGCACCAGGGTCCCAGGTTCGATTCCCGGCTTGGGTCACTGTCTGTGCGGAGTCTGCACATTCTCCCCAATCCTGCATGGGTTTTGTCCGGGTGCTCCGGTTTCCTCCCACAAGTCCTGAAAGAAGTGCTGTTCGGTGAATTGGACATTCTGAATTCTCCTTCAGTGTACCCGAACAGGCGCCGGACTGTGGCTACGAGGAGATTTTCACTGTAACTTCATTGCAATGCTAATGTAAGCTACTTGTGACAGTAATAAAGATTATCATTATCAATTGGAAATGAGAGCCATGGCCAGTTTTCCCCATCTCAAACATGGGTGCCAAATCAATTCTGAAGTGTACAACAGTGACTGAGCTCAAAGTTGGACCACCGAGGCAGGCTGGGAAGGGGGGACGGAAAGTCCAAAGCATGGTGGGGGTATAATCTACCAATAAAGGGGAGGCACCTGGTGGCTCACCCACCTTTGTGCCAGTTGAGGCCTTAGGTGGCTTATTAATGGCCACTTTACAGCCTCCACCCAAGTGGTGCCCATACCATTTGGCAAGGACACCAGAGGTAACTTGTTGTGGGCTTGCGAGGGTGACCTTGTTGTTCAGACGTCCTGTGGCAAACAGAGGCCCCGTTCACACTATTCCCAGACCTTCCCAAAAACTTCCTGTGCTCCTCGTCACAACCCCCATCCCCTCGTCAGGGCCAGACGGACTGTCCCCAGTGAAAACCGCTCCACATATCTGGATGTCCAACTCCTGCTGCACTCTATTTGTTGGAGAATGGCTGCAGTCAGCAGTGGCCACTTCTCCCAGTAATGCTGTCAGAACCAGAGAAGTGCTGGCACCATTTGATTGACCAGAAGTTCACAAATGTGGGAATTCCTCCCAAATAGGGGCAAAATTCTCGCCCTAGGCCAATTAACGGACCAACAAGGGCAGGGCCACTGTCTTCGCATGAAATTATTCTACAAGTACCTCGAGAGAAAAAACACAAATTAAGCATGAGATTTTTCTAGTCTGCACCAAGTTGGTATTTGATCTTTGCTTTTAAACGTACCAAATATCTTTTCCATGGCTTTATCCTACCTTTAACCATTTTTCATTTGTTCATGGGATATGAGCATCACGGGCAAGACCACCCATTCCTACTTGCCCTATAGAAGGTGATGTTAGCTGCTTTCTCAAACTGCTGCAGTCCATATGATGTAGGTATAACCACAGTGCCGTTAGGACAGTAGTTCCAGGATTTTGACACAGCAACAATGAAGGAACGATGATATATTTCCAAAGCAGGTTGGTGTTACTTGGAGGGGAAATTGCAGGTGGCATGTGTTTGCTGCCCTTGGCCTGCTTAGGATTTGGACGGTGCTATCCCAGAATTCCTGGTGAGTTATTGTAGTGCACCTTATAGAGGTTGCAGCCAAAATGCACCAGCAAACAATCAGTCTGACTCCCATGTTATCCTTCTTCTCTCCTATTTCATTATCTACTGTCATTAACACCACATTGTGATAAACCAAGTCAATACAGAGAACACAAGTCATATTGGATCCTCTCGCTCTTCATAGAACTGCTACCAGAGGAGAAAGCTGCTTCTTGAAATTAATTGAGCATGTGATTGAAGGAGTTAGATTATCATTATCTTAATGGTGAGAAAAACCTTACTCCTTCCTGCAAAACATTTGCTTCACGTGTTCATGGGCCATGATTTCTTCCCCACCCTCCCCCACTCCTTTGACAATTAATGCAACATGCACTTTTGATAATGATGAGAAGTAAGTGAGACTGATTTTTAAAAAATATATATTTGTGAGGAAGCAGGGCCTATTGTCAAATATTTCTGTTTTTCTTGACAAGTTGGTTAGTAATTTTGCTGCTGCAGAAGAACAAATGTTCCTGAGACTTGTCTTGAGTAAGTGTACGTGAGGTTGAGAGTAATGATTCAACACCAAGAATAAATAAACACCAGGAGACTACAATGGTGCCAAACTAAGCTGGAACCATGGTAAATGTCGAAAGCTATTATATCTGGCCATCACACATGTTTATAGGATTGGTAGTTGGAACATGATGACTATACCCAATAGAGCAAAACATTAACCCATTTGGTACTGATTCCCCTTCATAGTTTTCACAAAATGCACTCTATTATAACCAACATAGTGCTGCCATATTTCACCATCAGCAACTTCCCCATGTCATTAACATTTTCCCATAGTTAACAAACAAAAGAAAGACTTGCATTTATATATGTCCTGAGAGCATCCCAAAGCGCTTTGCACCCAATCAAGCACTTTTGAAGAATATTTGCTTTTATAGGACACACAGCAAGATTACAGCGATGAAATAGATGACCAAATCACCATTTTTTTGGTACTGATTGAGGGATAGATTTTGACCAGGGCACCAGGAGAACTCTCATGAGAGTTGATCCTTATTCAATTAATGATATAAGATCTTGTACTTCAGTCAGGGAGGGCAGTCAAGGCCTCAGATTAGCAACTCATCTGAAAGAATGCCTTTGACAGTGAAGAACCAAGAAGAATGTTACACTGAAGTATCAGCCTCAATCATGTGCTCAAGTCTCTTAAGTGAGGCTGGAACCCATAATCTCCTGACTCAGAGGTGAGTGTGCTCCCAACTGAACCAGGTGTACCATCATGTTATCATGAGTAACAGTGGAGCAGATGGTTTCTTTTCTTCCTAGTATAACTTTGACATGCTTGTAGAATACCTACTTGTCTCCATTCTCTTTCTTAATGCTCTTCTATCACATCTGAATGGTGACTTCAGCAGTATACTGTTTATATATGGCAGTAATAATAACAAAAGGTAAACATGGAACAGCTTCAGACAGTTCTACACTCCAGACAAGTAGGAAATAAATTTCTCTGCAGTTTGACGTGAATGTCAAGTTGGTCTATACTGTTAATTGGATGTGAAAAGTAATGAAGCCATTCCATTGGGCATAAATTCCCTACTCCTTTCACACCAACCCACTTTGGCTAGTCAGACCATGGAGCCATCAGCATTGATAACCTCAGTTTAGTGTTTTAAAGGTCTCTTAAAATAAGCAGCCCTTAGGGGAATGAAGGGATTCTATGCATATACAGGTCAGAGACTGTAATTGATAACGTTTGGGCTATCGCTGGTTTGTTCCATTTGCATTTACTACTTTGTAGCCTGGTGGAATATTTTTTTGTAGATTTAAACTAGTACTGAATGTGAACTCTGGTTATTGCTGCTACTCAATTCTCGTAACAAAGCTAATATTTTGGATGAGAAATGGGAAAAATAAAGGAATCTTCCAGATTTGAGCCCGTGACTGTAGAAGTGTATTCAATCCATTGCTGCATATTTTTTCACATTTTATTTTTCTATTCCATCACTATTGAATTCATTGGTAAATTTTGACAGTGATCCGGATATAGAATGTGATAGTTTTAGAAGCAGTCAGTAGTTAAGATGTATGAGCATTTAGTTTTACTCCATCCTCACAGGGCTACCTATTAGAAGGGTGGCACAGTGATTAGCATGCTGCCTCACAGTGCCAGGGTCACAGGTTCAATCCCGGTCTCTGTCTGTCTGGAGTTTGTACATTCTCCCCGTGTCTGTGTGGGGTTCCTCTGGGTGCTCCAGTTTCCTCTCACAGTCCAAAGATGTGCAGGTTAGGTGGATTGGTTATGCTAAATTGCCCCTTAATGTCCAGGTTCGGGGTTATAGGGATAGGATAGGGTAGATGGGGGAGTTTAAATGGGTAGAGTACTCATTCAAAGGGCAGTGCAGACTCGATGGGCTGAATGGCCTCCTCCACCATAGGGATTCTGTGGATTCTATGAAGACTTACTCATAATCAGAGAGAAGCTATAACACCTTTACAGCAGTAAGTCTATTGTGGGAAGAGCAGGGATATTTGTAGTTTCACAGCTTCAAACTAGAGACAATCGTGTTGTGGATTTGTGTTTTTTTTTCCCTCAGCGCTGATTTGGAATCTGGCGCATAGCTTCACTTTAATCTCCTGTGTAAAGGGGGAGCATGGTGGTGCAGTGGTTAGCACTGCTACCTCACAGCGCCAAGGACCTGGGTGCGATCCCGGCCCTGGGTCACTGTCCGAGTGGAGTTTGCACATTCTCCTCGTGTCTGCGTGCTTAAATTGTCCCTTCATTCGGAAAAAAAAAGAATTGTTACTCTAAATTTATTTTAAAAAATCTCCTATGTAATTCAGTCCATCAAAAGCAATGTAAGTACCATTTTGGGAGGGACCCTGCCAGGGAGGGACCCTCCAACCGCTTCATTTCTGTACTGACTTGCTGTTTAATCCAATTTTAAGAAAACTTCTTCAACTTTAAAAGAAAAAGTTGAAAATTTATCAAGCACTTCAGCTCTAATTTTTAATGTTATGAACAAACTGACGGGGCAATTAGCTCCTTAGTGACTTGAGACATTTAGCCTGAGTGTTGATCTGTCTGTATATTTGACATAAAATCACTTTGCGCATAGAATGATGTGGAGACGCAGTACAACATAATGCTGCTAATTCATCTTCCTCTGAAACAGAACCAGTCTCAAATTGGTACCTTCAAAATCAAGAGCATTGTCATGTGCTCACCATTAAAGTAATTGCCAGTTATAATGTGATAAGTTCACTTAACTTTTCTTATTCTTCCAAAAACTATCTGCCCATTTAGTTTTTCTCTCCCTTTGGCTCCCATTTGTTTACACTATCTGAAAAATCTAATTGAGGCAGCTTTTTCAAAAGTACATTGCACACAGGGGATAGCAACTGTCAGCTGTAGGCCCATTGGTTAAAATTTAGAACGTTCAACCATGCTTTGAGAATCATGAATCAGTTTATTTTATCGGTTGCAATGAACATGAACAATATCAGTGAGTTGTACGGATAAGGCACGACCTATCATTGACACTGACACTGGCCCTTCGTGTGGGCTAAGTTTTTTTTTCCTGTTTACTAACCTGTATCTCGCCAATCCACAGCACAATAATAGTCCCATGGGGGCTAATGTAGAGGATTACAGAAAGATGAAAGTTAGCTTAATGGTGATTAGGAGGCCGGAACAAATATGAAAACATGAAAGTAATATAGCACCATTTCTTCGTATCTGGAGATTTTAATTCGGATTCATGTCTTTCCAAGCTATTGCCATAGTCGGATAACATTAAAATGAAAGTTATTGTTTTATGGTAATTTGAGGCAGATCCTTAAAATAGCATCCTTTAGTCCTTCATTTAAGTCAGTTGTTCTGGAACCTTTTTGGTGGAAGGATCCATTTTCAAATGGATTATTAATCACAGGTTACCACAATCTAAATTGGAATACTACATAATATACATCATATGGAAATGCTGCATGTTTTTAAAAATTATTTTACAGGGTGTAAGCATCACTGGCATTTGTTGGCCATTTTTAGCTGCTCTTGAGAAGATGGTGATGTCCATCATCTTGCAGTCCATGTGATGTAAGTACACCCTCATTGCTGTTAGGAATAGGGTTCCAGGCTTTTGACCCAGCAACTGTGATGGAATGGCGATATAGTTTCAAATCAGGTTGGTGCGCAGCTTGGACGGAAAGGTGCAGGTGGTGGAGTTCCCATCTCTGTACTACCCCTGTCCTTCTGAGTGGTAGACGTCATGGTTTGGAAGGTGCTATCAAATAAACCTTGGTGAGTTCCTACAAAGCATTTTGTATATGGGACACACTACTGCCACTGTGCATTGGTGGTAAAGGGAGTGAATGCAGAAGGTGATGGATGGAGTGCCAATAAAGCCGGCTGCTCTGTCCTGGATGGTGTTGAGCTTCTTGAATGTTATTGGAGCTGCACTAATCCAGGCAAGTGGAGAGTATTCCACTTTTGACTTGTGCCTTGTAGATGGTGAAGAAGCTTTGGGGAGTCCAGATGTGAGTTACTCAACACAGAATTCCTGGCCTCTGACCTGTTCTTGTCAGTCCAGTATTTATGTAGCTGGTCCAGTTCAATTTATGGTCCATGGTAATCCCCATGATAGTGGGAGATTCAATGATGGTAATGTTGTTGCATGTCAAGGAGAGATGACTAGATTCTCTCTTGCTGGAGATGGTCATTGCGTGCTACTTGAGTGGCATGAATATTACTTGCCATTGATCAGCTCAATGCTGAATGTTGTTCGGGGCCTTGCTACATATGGACACGGACTGCTTCAGTGTCAGGAATTGCGAACATTGTGCAATCATCAACAAACATCTTGACTGGCTGAGTTGTAACTCAAAGGAAGATGGTTGTGGCTGTTGGAGATCAATCATCTTGGTCCCAGGACACCACTGCAGGAGTTCCTCACAGTAGGGTCCTAGGTTGATATCTCATTTTTAGTTATGCCTCGTGATGCTCCTGGAATAATGTCCTGCATGTTTCATTGGACCAGGGTTGATCCCCCTGGTTTGATGGTAATGGTAGAGTGGGGGATATGCTGGGCCATGAGGTTGCAGATTGTGGTTGAGTACAATTCTGTTGCTGCTGATGGCCCACAGCTCCTCATGGATGCCCAGTTTTGAATAGCCAAACCTGTTCAAAATCTATCCCATTTACCATTACAGTGGTAGTGTCACACAACACAATGGGGGGTATCCTCAGTGTGACAACAGGATTTTGCCCACATAAGGAATGTGTGATAGTAGTCAGGATGGCCGAGTGGCCTAAGGTGTTGTGTTAAGGAATGTGTGGTAGTCACTCCGACCAATATAGTCACGGGGGCTAGATTGGTGAAGGCGAAGTCAAGTGGGTTTTTCCCTCTTGGCTCCCTCACCAACTGCTGCAGACCCAGTCTATTAGCTATGTGCTTTATGACTCAGCCACCTTGGTCCATAGTGGTGCGACCGAGCCACTCGGGGTGATGAACATTGAAATTTCCCACCCAAAGTACATTCTGTGCCCTGTCATGGTCTACCCTGTCACATCCCTTTAGACTTGTGATGAGCACCTACCGCGCGTGCCCCCTAGCGCTCCCCCTGTACATACCCCTCCGGCACAGCACCGCTACCCCCGGCCCCACCTATTCTCCCTGCGCCCCGTTCCCCTACCCCAACCCGGACCAAGGCTCCGACCGCCGTGCTCCCGGACGTACCCTCAACCAAGACGTCCGTGTCCGCCGCACCACCGCTGAGGAGGTCGATGAGGACGATCCGGCCACCGAGACGAATGGACTTATGATGGCACTTCACCCCCGCCTGATATTTTTTTAAAAACAGGGGGTGAAGGTGATGAACGGTTACTGTACTACTGTTCCCTTGTCATCATGTAAGGTGATGTCCCCTTTAACACCGGGCTTGGAGCCCTGGGGACTCCGCCTCCGGCTCCACCCATCTGGGAGCCATATATAAGGGGCCGCCTTGTGGGCGGCACCCCAGTTAGCACACGTCTCGGCACCAGGCTAGTTCTTAGCTTATTAAAGCCTTCTTTACCGTTTACACTGTAAGCGTCGTTATTGAGGGTACCACAATTTAATAAGCTAAACTACATCAGGATGGACGCAGGCCTAAAACCACAGAAACTCAACCTGAAAGCACGGACACCGGAGGAAAAATACATTTTTTAATACTGGCTCCGATGCTTCGAAGCCTATCTGGACTCCTCAGAGACTCCCATCCTGGGGCCACGCAAACTGCGTCTACTCCACGCCCGGGTGAGTCACAGAATCTCCGCCACGCTCGAAAAGGCGACGACTTATGAAGAGGCGGTCGAGCTACTCCGCAAGCGGTTCATCAAATCCATCAATGAGGTGCACGCAAGGCATCTGCTCTCTACCTGCCAGCAGCGCTCGGGGGAGTCACTAGACGAATTCGTCGAAAAACTCACTGCGCTTGCCAGGAACTGTGACCATCAGGATGTGACAGGGGAAACCCATATGAACCTGCACATCAGAGACGCTTTCGTGTCCGGCATCCGCTCGACCTACATCCGGCAGTGGCTGCTCGAAAACGGGGCAAAAGACCTCCAGGACACGCTAACGCACGCCTCCTCGCTGGAGGTGGCCCGACATAATTTGGGTATGTACCCCGCAGACTCTGCGACCCCCCCCCCCCCCCGGACTTCCTCAGGCTCAGCCATGTTACAGGCCTGCGCCACGCGGCGACCCACTCCTCATGGGGGCACACCGTGCTACTTCTGCGGGCAGGGCCAGCATCCACGCCCACGCTGCCCAGCCCGCTCCGCGATCTGCAGCGACTGCGGGAAGAAGGGGCATTTTGCGGGCGTCTGCCTGGCCAGGCCCAGGGGCCAGAAGAACAAAGAACAGCCGGCTCGAAAATCAGGCTCTCTGGCCCGCAGGCCTCGCAATGTGGCTGCGCACCGACCCGACACGCCCCCTTCTGACGCGTCATCAGCCTCGTGCGAATCATGGGAGCGGCCATCTTGTCGGTGGCCACCTTCCCGACACATGCGACCAACGGCGGCGGCCATTTTAGTCCGACTCGGCTGAGGACTCGGACTACCCGCGAGTGGGAGCGATCACCCTCGACCAAACTCGACCAAAACATCTGCAAAATTCGATGATGAAGGTCCAAGTCAACGGGCGTGACACTGCATGCCTATTCGACTCCGGGAGCATGGAGAGCTTTATCCATCTTGAAACGGTAAGGCGCTGCTCCCTGCGCACCCATCTCGCATAGCCCTCGCATCCGGGTCCCACTCGGTACAAATCAAAGGGTATTATATCGCGGAACTCTTGATCCAGGACGCTAAATACAAATGTTTCAAATTTTATATCCTTCCCCACCTCTGTGCCCCCCTGCTGCTTGGACTGGATTTCCAGTGCAGCCACCGAAGCCTGACACTGAAGTTTGGCGGACCCTTGCTCCCCCTCACAGTATGCAGCCTTGCGACACTGAAAGTTGCACCCCCCCCTCGCTATTCGTGAACCTCACTCCCGACTGTAAGCTCGTCGCCACCAGGAGCCGGCGGTACAGTGCCCAAGATATGACTTTTATCAAGTCAGAGGTCCAGCGTTTACTGGGAGAGGGGGTCATCGAGGCTAGCAACAGCCCCTGGAGAGCACAAGTGGTGGTAGTCCGGTCCGGGGATAAAAAACGGATGATGGTGGATTATAGCCAGACCATAAACCGATTCACGCAGCTTGATGCGTACCCCCTTCCTCGCATCGCGGAAATGGTAAATCGGATCGCCCAATACCGAGTATTTTCCACGGTCGACCTCAAATCCGCCTACCACCAGCTCGCCATCCGACCAAAAGACCGTCCCTATACTGCCTTCGAAGGAGCCGGCCGGCTCTTCCACTTCCTCAGGGTCCCCTTCGGCGTCACAAATGGGGTCTCCGTCTTTCAAAGGGCAATGGATCAAATGGTGGACCAGTACGGTTTGCGGGCTACATAACCGTACTTGGACAATGTCACCATCTGCGGCCATGACCAGCAGGACCATGATGCAAACCTCGAAAGGTTCCTCCAGACCGCCCGAGCCTTAATCTGACGTATAGTGAGGAAAAATGCGTTTTCCACACAACCCGGCTAGCCATCCTCGGCTATGTCGTGGAAAACGGGGTCCTAGGTCCCGGTCCCGACCGCATGCGCCCCCTAACGGAACTTCCCCTCCCCCGCAGCCTCAAGGCCCTCAAACGGGGCTCTTCTCCTACTACGCCCAAATATGCGGACAAAACCCGCCCACTCATAAAGACCACCACATTTCCCCTCTCGGCTGAGGCTCGATTGGCCTTCAACCGCATCAAGGCCGATATCATCAAGGCCGCTATGCGCGCGGTGGACGAAGCTATCCCCTTCCAGGTCGAGAGCGATGCGTCAGACATCGCCCTGGCTGCTACCCTCAATCAGGCAGGCAGACCAGTAGCGTTCTTCTCCCGAACCCTCACCGCCTCCGAGGTTCGACACTCTGCAGTTGAGAAGGAGGCACAAGCCATTGTGGAGGCTGTACGGCACTGGAGGCATTACCTAGCCGGTAGGAGGTTCACCCTCGTCACCAACCAATGGTCGGTCGCCTATATGTTCGATAACACGCAACAGGGCAAAATAAAAAACGATAACATTTTGAGGTGGAGGATCGAACTCTCCACCTACACGTACGATATCAAGTATCGTCAGGGGAGCTCAACGAGCCCCCAGATGCCCTGTCCCGCGGCACATGCGCCAACGCGCAGGACGACCGCTTGCAAGCCATCCACAATGACCTCTGCCACCCGGGGTTACCCGGCTCGTCCACTTTATCAAGTCCCGCAACCTACCTTACTCAACCAAGGAGGTCAAGGCCATGATCAGGGCCTGCCAGATCTGTACTTCTACCGGCCAGACAAGGTTTGGCTCGTGGAGGCCTCAGGGCCCTTTGAGCGACTGAGCGTGGACTTCAAGGGCCCCTCCCGTCCACCAATCGTAATGCCCATTTCCTCACCGTTATCAATGAGTTCTCGCGTTTCCATTCGTCATTCCCTGCCCCGATATGACGTCAGCCACCGTGATTAAGGCACTGCACAGCATCTTCACCCTGTTCGGTTTCCCCGCTTATATCCACAGCGACCGGGATACATCGTTCATGAACGATGAACTGCGTCAGTATCTGCTCAGCAAAGGCAGACGTCCGTGTCCGCCGCACCACCGCACGAGCTGATGAGGACGATCCGGCCACCGAGACGAATGGACTTATGATGGCACTTCACCCCTGCTGGACTTTTTTTTAAAACAGGGGGTGAATGTGATGAACGGTTACTGTAACACTGTACCCTTGTCATCATGTAAGGTGATGTCCCCTTTAAGACCGGGCTTAAGATCTGGGAGCCGTATATAAGCCTTGTGGGCGGCACCCCAGTTAGCACACGTCTCGGCACCAGGCTAGTTCTTAGCTTATTAAAGCTTTCTTTACCCTTTACACTGTAAGCGCCGTTATTGAGGGCACCACAAGACTCTTGTATGTTCCAATGAAATCACCACTTGTTCTTCTAAGCTCCAGAGAAGATAAGCCCAATTTACACAGCCTCTCAGCCCAGGAGTCAGTCGCTTCTCTAAACCACCTCTGAGACAAACAAATCCTCCTTGAAATAAGGGGACCAAAATGGCTCTCAGTACTTCAGGGGTGGGATTCTCCCCTACCCAGCGGGGCGGGGGGTCCTGGCGGGATGGAGTGGCATGAACCACTCCGGCATCGGGCTGCCCCAAAGGTGCGGATTTCTCCACACCTTTAGGGGCTAAGCCCTCACCTTGAGGGGCTAGCCCTGCGCCGGAGCGGTTGGCGCGTCGCCAGCCGGCGGGAAAGGCCTTTGGCGCCACGTCAGCCGGGGCCGAAAGGACTTCGCTGGGCGGCAGAATTCCGCGCATGCGTGGGAGCGTCGGCGGCTGCTGATGTCATCCCCGCGCGTGCGCAGGGTGGGGGTGTCTCTTCCACGTCGGCCATAGTGAAGACTGTGGCCGAGGTGGAAGGAAAAGAGTGCCCCCACGGCACAGGCCCGCCCGTGGATCGGTGGGCCCCGATCGCGGGCCAGGCCACCATGGGGGCACCCCCCGGGGGCAGATCGCCCCGCGCCCCCCCCAGGACCCCGGGGCCGCCCAGGCCGCCTAGTCCCGCCGGGAAGAGAGGTGGTTTAATCCTCGCCGGTGGGACAGGCATTCCAGCAGCGGGACTTGGGCCATCGCGGGCCGGAGAATCGCAGGGGGGGGGGGGGCTCGCCGACTGGCGCGGCGCGATTCCCGCCCCCGCCAAATATCCGGTGCCGGAGAATTCGCCAACCGGCGGAGGGGGGGATTCACGCCAGCCCCCGCCGATTCCATGACCCGGCGGGGGGTCGGAGAATCCCGCCCCAGGTGTGGCCTCACTAAAACTCTGTACACTTACTCTTGGCCTCCAATCCCCTCGCAGTAAAAAAACAACAGGCTATTTGGCATCCCACTTACTTGCTGTACTTGCATGGCAAATTTCTGTTCCTAGTACAAAGACACCCAAGTCACTCTCAACATCAACATTTACATGTTTCGCCCCTTTTAGAAAACATTCAGCTGCCTAGGCCCTCCCTCCGGAGTTTCCTTCCTAAACCTCTCTACTTCACTTTCCTCCTTTCAGACGCTCCATTTTGGGGGGGAAATATTTTATTAAGGCATTTATAAGTTTTAGACGCTCCTTAATAGCTACTCTTTGACCACATTTCTAGTCAGCTTCACTAATATCTTTTTATGTGGTTCAATGTCATATTTTGTTTTATAATACCCCCGTGAAGCGCCTTGGGTTGGTTTATTATGTTAAAGGCGTTCTATAAATACAAGAAGCTGTACATCATCCTCAAATTTCCTGAGAAGAATTATGGGGTGTGAACAATGAACACATTATTAGTGTATAAATCAGTCAGCAACTTTTAATGAGGAAGAGATACTGTGCGAATTGTCACAACCAGCCAGACAATTTAAAATACTCTGCCATTTTAAAATGTTTTAAATTATATTTTGGATATGTGCATCACCAGCATTCGTTGTCCATCCCAATCAACCCCAAGAAGGGGCTGGTGAGACACCAGCTTGACCACTGCAGTCCATATCGTGTGGATACATTTACAGCTCTGTTAGGCTCTGAGACAACAGTATCTCACCCTTAACCTCCCTGTGATTGTCATGGTATTGAATTTACACATTCAACACAGTAGAGGAAGATAGTGTAAGTACCCTTGTTGAATGACTGCCAATCAACCTCTCTGACTCGGCAAGTGAACAGGTAAAAGTGTGGAGCCTTATTCCTTCAGTTAATGAATTATGGCTGGTCAACCTTTTTTAAAATCCTGCTTTTCCTTTCTATCTCTTGTTTTTCTCTATTAAAGCAATGTTTCTTTCCCTTTCTAATTCTTTCTTTCTGTATCAGATTTGGCATTGAATTCACCCACTTCTGCTCAGTTCTTTCTCTGTTTACTTATCAATGCTTTCATCGCAATGGTTAAAGAGATGCACCATTTGACCCCTAGTTCACCAAGGTCCCAGATGTCCTGTTGCCGTTACTGCATTATTATCAGCTCGCACTTCCTGCAACTCTCATGGGCGGAAATATCTTTAGCTGAAGAGCACAGGAACAAGTCTAACTAACAGGACACACTGTTAGTTGCCCCCCTTTAAGCAAATTCTGGACCAATGTCATTCTCATTATGCCTCATTAGTACTTTAATCTCAGTGTAGCAGGGCTTATCTTCCTGAATGTTGTCCAAACACTGGCATTAATCAGACTTCTACCCAATTTGTTAACTCTGTTTTCTGAAACACAGAAAGGAACGTCTCTTTAATTTAACTTAATTGATTTCTTACTGCACAGAAGCTTCTTTTTCTGCCCGTTCATTGGCACTGTGAAGTTTTATCGAAGTGTACTTAGTTGCCCTTAGATTCCCACTAACTGGTTCCTTTACAGCACATCCCCTGAATATTTATAGCATACGATGCACTGTTTGCTGGGCACTTGTGGTTAAGGATAGCAAGAATTTTAGAAGAACTGCCTTCTGTTTTCTTGGGAAAATGTGGTATTTGCTCCTAAACTAAATGCTTCCTTAAATACTTCTTGAGCAATTTGACTTGTGCCCTCAGGCAGTAAACATTCTGTCACATTAGGGACTCAATTACGTTTTGTGTATTTATATTTTTTTAAAAGCTTGTATTGAAATATTTTTTAAAGAATACCACATTTAATAGTAAAATAATTCCGTAGGCCTAAGTGACGATCTGTTCTCATCATGTCCCCAGGTATACTTTACTTTTAGTGTAGCAAAGGTTATCTTCTGAATGTTGTGCAACATATTGGCATTGATCAGAGTGTAAAGTGTAAAAGTATCTGACATAACCCTTTTCTTTTGGTTGTGCACACTTCCGTCATTCTACCTTGTAACAGTGTGGAATCACGTACGCAAGCCTAATAGGATCGGAAAAGACATTAAGTTGAAAATCACAATGGTTATTCGGTGCTCAGAACTTTGAACTCCATGCGCAAGGGCTAGAATTTCTGTGTTGAACCGTACTTGAACCATATCATTCTCTGCTTCCACCCCAGCTAGATTTGTTACTGGCTGTTCTGCTGCAATGTTAATTGAGTCTGTGAATAACTTTTGAAAAAAAGAAATTCCCTCCTTCCCCCTCGCGTACATTCACTGGAGGTAATTCTGACTTTGTGATGGTGTGAAATTGGTGGCAGCAAATTAGCTGTCCATTTCACATAAAATGAGCAAGTGCTATTACCTGTTTGACACTTATCGGGGTCTACCTGACTGACTTTAATGGAAGATGTTCCATCAGTACACAATATCAGTGGTAACTGGGTTATCTCAAAGCACTGCGTGTGCAACAAAATTCATCCATTCCCAAATTGGAAGTGAATGGGAAACTAATAATAATTAATAATCTTTATTATCACAAGTGGGCTTACATTAACACTGCAATGAAGTTACCCTAGTCGCCACATTCCGGCGCCTGTTCGGATACACAGCGGGAGAATTCAGAATGTACAATTCACCTAACAGCACGTCTTTTGGGACTTGTGGGAGGAAACCGGAGCACCCGGAGGGAAACTCACGCAGACACGGGGAGAACGTGCAGACTCCACACAGATAGTGATCCAAGCCGAGAATCGAACCTGGGACCCTGGAGCTGTGAAGCAACAGTGCTAACCACTGTGCTACCGTGCTGCCCCCTAGGTGTCTTGTGATTAATCTCTACAGTGACAATCACTGAGAAAGACACATCTGGATGGTTAGAAATCAATGAAAGCAAGCTGAAGAGCTCCCTTATGTAGGTGGTTCAAAACGTAGAGCTACACTGGTGGACATATATCTGATGTATGTTTAAAAAATGAACAAGTCAGAAATGGTTGTGGGGCATGTCTCTTACTGATGAGTGATTTATTTTTTTAATCAGTCATTTGCCCTTGTTGCTTCTTCAGCTGCGAAGCAACAACAACTTCTGTTTCCATGACAACTTTAACGTAGCCAAATCATAAATCAAAGAAAGCTCCTACAAATAACAGTCAAATAACTGACCAAATTATCTGTTTTGGGTCTTGGTTGAGGGAAGAATGTTGGCCAGGGCACCAGGAAAATTCCCTTGCTCTTTAAATGGTCCACTGCAAGGGCAGAAGGGGCCTTGTTCCAACATGTCCTCCAAAAGGCAGTGCAGCACTCTCTCACAACTGTACTGAAATTATGTACCTGTCGCACACAGCTGCCAGTTAGGACCAGTCTTTCATCCAGGATCTTCCAACTTCTAAGAATTGCCTCAATCCTATTTTCTCCAGACTTCACTAATGCCTGTTCATTGTCAGTGAGGAAAGAAATTTCACTCTGGTTTCCATCAACATCTGCTGAAAGAAGATGTAGCAAATCAGTGTTCTTGTAATTTTGACTTGTAACTGTAGGGGGCTTGCAAATGTATTAATTTGACAGCTAGACAGATCACCATAGGAAATAATTAACTTATTTTGAAAATTAGAAATGTTGTATGTTAATTAAAATGTGATCTTCGTAGTTTACGAATGGAGAATTAGAGATTGAAGGCAAGGGTAACTTCAAACAAAATCATTCTAAAACTTCTGAAGGCTGATTAAATAGATAAGCATGAGCCAGAGCTGGCACTAATAAATTGTCCTCACAAATTGACAGCAGGCCTGAACCCTCTGAGATTAATTTATTGGGTATTTATTTGCAATATCAAACAAGGCTTTTTATGGCCTAGTAAATAGAGTTCCATTTGTCTGATGTGCCTAAATCAGTTTTTAAATTGTTTTTCTACATAATTACCGTATACTGTTCTTATCAAAAACATTTCCACAGATAACAAACCAAAGAATGTTATGGAAGTGAAAACAGGGAAAACCATGTTCCTGTGACCTTATGTCCCACCTGAAACTAGGAGAACGAGAGGAGAGAGCCATGTTCCATCCTTTTGAAGTGAATTATGAAGTATTTTCACAGGTGGTCTAGGATAGGCTCACTGGTTGGCTATCAACAGTAAACAACCTGTGATTGGAGCAGTTGTTCCATTCAAAATCCTCCATTCAAACTTAGTATTGGCCGGTTTAGCTCAATGGGCTAGACAGCTGGTTTGTAATTCAGAACAAGGCCAGCAGTGTGGGTTCAATTCCCGTACCGACTTACCCGAACAGGCGCAGGAATGTGGCGACTAGGGGCTTTTCACAGAAACTTCATACTTTTGACAATAAAAGGATATTATTATTATTATTATCTGGTTGGCCAGCATTTTACAAACTGGCTCGAGGGGCCAGATAGAGGGCCTTCAAGGGTCACATTCGATCCTCCGGCTGCTCATTGGAAAGCCAGGTCTAGGTCATCGATCAGCTGCATAGTCAATCACGAGTGATCTTGGTCCTGGCTGTTTGTTGGCAACTTTCAGTTTTGTCATTGATGTTGAATTAATGTATTGTCCACCTTGGTATCACAAAATAAGTATTTTTCATGAGATAGAACAATGGTCCACGCATCAAAGAAAAAGTTGTGAGCTTCGTGAAAGCAAAATAAAGATTTGCATTTCTGTAGCACCATGGGGCGGCATAGTGGTACAGTATTTGCACTGCAGCCTCACAGCGCCAGGGACCCTGGTTCGATTCTGGCTTTGGGTGACTGACTGTGTGGAGTTTGCACTTTCTTCCGGTGTCTGTGTGAGTTTCTTCCAGGTGCTCCGGTTTCCTTCCATAATCCAAAGATGTGCAGGTTAGGTGGATTGGGTCCCGGGGTCAGGGTGGGAGAGTGGGTCCAGGTAGAGCGCTCTTTCAGAGGGTCAATGCAACCTCGATGGGCCGAATGGCTTCCTTTTGAACTTCAGGCATTCTATGGATCCATAACCTCAGGAGAGGCCAAATTATACCCAATTAAGATCTTTTGAAGTGTGGTTAATGATGTAGTGTACTCCTAATTAAACTAATTTGCGGATGGCAAGGCCCCACAAACAGCAGTGAGATTATGACTTTTTTTTAATGATGTTGCTTGATGGATAAATATTGGTCAGGGCACCAGAGCAAACTCACATTCTCTTTTTCACAATGGTGTCATGGGATATTTTACATCCACCCAAGAGGGCAGAAGTCATATTTATGTTTGGGTTACTTTTACGGCTTTTTAAAAAAATGTCAATCTTTAAATTTTTAATTGAATTGGTTTCTCTGAAATAGGAAATAGAATTCAATTAATTTCAAAAGGGTCAGAATCAGCGAGCTGTGACACAATCATGGTGTGTTTTTACATTGAGTCAACTCATAAATTAGTATTAAGTTCGTATTTATATGCTGATATGACGAGTAGCTGTATTTCCCATTTGTATCATGCATGATAATTTAGATGCGAAAGCATTATGTGTTAACCTCAACCTCTCCGTCTGCATTCACTGTGTTATTCATTTCCTGTAGCACAAGATTGTAGCAAGCAGACAAGCAGTCATCAAGTTTATGCAGACAGGTCAAATCCTCCCCATGACAAGCAGATACCTCCGTGGGAAAAATGTTGATGATTGGCTAACATTTCAACGTAGTCATCATAGAAACTTGAACGCAGACAGATTTTCTTTCCTTCAACTCTGATTAAAACTGTGGGCCTTTATTTAGATGTTTGCTTGATTCAGCAGCGAGTGCTACTTACTAGAAGTCACTATTTTTCTGTTAACTCTACCCAGGATGGATGTGCAATGATTTACACATTAATAGTATAAGCAAAAAAGACTTGCATTCAAATAGCACTTTTCATCTCGGAACAGCCCAATGTTGTACAGGGCAAGGTGCAAATAATGTGATCGCGGCCGAGAGTGATGTTGACTGAAGCATAAATACTGACCAAAACACAAGAGAGAAATACTCTGCGCTTCTTCAAAGGGCAGATGGAATCTTGATTTATTGTCTCGTCTGAAAGCTGGAACCTCTGGCATTATTGATGACATAACAGTCGAGACTATATTAATCCTTCTAAAGCAATTAGGTGACCAATGTTGGTTTTTTGCAAAAGCAGCTGTACAATTTAATTCATGGCGCAAATCCATCAGTATGATGTTTTTGTGAAAAACTGACATTTAATTGACATTGTATGATGCACTGAAGGAGCTACATTTTGTGAGTAGGACATACACTGTGCTATCACTTAGCCACAGCTGGCGCCTCTAAAGACTTGTGTAGTAAGAATTCAGCCCCATTTTGTTCATTTATAAGCTGTAATCATTACAAAACTTGGGGGACAGTTCTCTTTTCCATATAGGGCGCAATTCAATTGTCATGCTGCGCCTGAAAGTTAGCTCACCACGAAAGCCAGGAGGCCCTACTCCAGAGATCTACCCACTCACAATGCCTCGTGAGATCTAACCCAATCTCGTGAGGCATTACAATATAAATTCCACCCATTGTGGGTGGGATTACCTTTTGGAAAATCTGCATATTAGAACAAAGAGAACAAAGAATATTACAGCACAGTAACAGTCCCTTCCGCCCACCAAGCCTGCGCCAATCCGGATTCCTTATTTAGACTTACTATTATTGCCCAAACGATCTGTATCCCTCCATTCCTCACCCGTTCATGTGGCTATCAAGATACATCTTAAATGTTGCTATCATGCCTGCCTCCAACACCTCTATTGAAAATGCATTCCAGGCACCCACCACCCTCTGCACATCTCTCCTACACTTTCCCCCTCTCACCTTGAACCTGTGCCTCCTTATTATTGAGTCTTCCACCCTGGGAAAAAGCTATTGATTATTCACCCTGTCTGGGCCAGTTTTGTAGATCTAAATCAGGTCTCCCCTCAGCCTCCATCTTTCCAATGAAAACAATCAGAGTATATGCAACCTCTCCTCATAGCTAACACCCTCCAGACCAGCAACATCCTGGTAAACCTTCTTTGCACTCTCTCCAAAGCCTCCACATCCTTTTGGCCGTGTGGTGACTGCATACAATATTCCAAATGTGTCCTAACTAAAGTTTTATGCAACTAACATGATCTACCAACTCTTGTACTCAATGCCCCGCCGATGAAGGCAAGCATGCCATATGCCTTCTTGACCACCAGTTCCACCTGCATTGCCACTTTCATGGAACTATGGACCTGAACACCCAGATCCCTCTGTATGCCAATGCTCCAAAGTGTTCTGCCATTTACTGTATAATTCACACCTGAATATGATCTTCCAAAATGCATCACCTCGCATTTGTCCGTATTGAACTTTGTAATGACTTAGGCCAGGCCTTTGAGATTGGCCAATTAGAATAAGAGTTCCCTGATTAGTGGCCCAATCAGGGAACCCCTTTCTGTATATATTACAGGGAGTGCCAGATCCTCTGCACTCCCGGTGTAGACAGCAGACTGAATGTTCATGGTTGTTCAGTTGTTGGGTTTGTAAATAAGGAATTCTGGAGACGGGACTTCTGCCTCCATGGACTTATTACAAACTTCATCTGCCACTTCTCTACCCAACTCTCCAATCTATCTATATTCTGCTGTATCCTCTGGCAGTCCCTTTCACTATCTGCAACTCCACTTATCTTAGTGACATCTGCGAACTTGTTAATCAGACCATCTGCATTTTCCTCCAGATCCTTTATATATATATATATATATTTATGTATATATTACAAACAACAGTGGTCCCAGCACTGATCCACGTGGAACACCACTAGTTACAGATCACCATTCATTAGAGTGAGACAGCTAGTCTCACCTTAATGTGCAGACTCCTGAGGTACCTAAGGCTTTGGGATCTATCCTCTTCGCCTCAAAGACCTCGGGCGAGCGCTGTTTGGTACTGGTCGGTGATTCACCCTGACCAGACCTGTGCTGTACCTGGCAGGAAGATCTCTGATAGCCTCGCGCTACTCAGGGATACGATCGCCTACATGCAGGACAGGAGGGTGGACACCTGCCTCATCAGCCTTGACCAGGAGAAGGCTTTTGACAGAATATCGCACACCTACATGACAGATGTGCTCTCCAAAATGGGGTTTGGGGAGGGAATTTCCAATTGGATCAAACTGCTCTACACAAACATCTATAGCGCAGTCTCAATCAATGGGTGTGAATCAGAAAAGTTCCAGATCAAATCTGGAGTCAGGCAGGGCTGCCCACACTCCTCAGCCCTGTTTGTGTGCTGTATAGAACCCTTTGCCGAGTCCATCAGGAAGGATCCAGGTATAAGAGGAGTGACGATCCCAGGCAGCAGAGGCATGCAAGTTAAGGCCTCCCTGTACATGGACGACGTTGCCTTCTTCTGCTCGGATCCCACGTCTGTACGCAGGTTGTTGAATGCCTGCGACCAGTTTGAACTGGCCTCGGGAGCCAAGGTAAACTGCGGAAAGAGCGAGGCCATGTTCTTTGGGAACTGGGCCGACCAGTCCTTTGTCCCCTTCACTGTCAGGTCAGATTACCTGAAGATGCTGGGGATATGGTTCGGAGCGGCTGGGGCGTGCACCAAAAACTGGGAGGAGCGCATTGCCAAGGTAAGACAGAAACTGGGCCGGTGGGAGCAACGCTCCCTCTCCATTGCAGGCAAAACCCTGGTCATCAGGTGTGAGGCACTCTCGGTGTTACTGCACGTAGCGCAGGTCTGGCCCATTTCCTGACCCTACGCCACAGCAGTCACCCGGGCCATCTGAGGGTCAACCGCTCCCAAATACGATTCCGCCTGGACACTGGTGCCTCTGCCAATCTCATTGCGCGGTCTGACCTCCAAAGCCTTCGTGTCAAACCAGCCATCCTCCCATCAGCCTGCCAGCTATTAGATTATAATGGCAATGCCATTGCTGCCAGTGGCTCGTGTCAACTTGAAGTGACGCACAGGTCACGCAAAGCCATCCTTCCCTTTGAAATCGTGGGCTCCTCGAAAGCCTCCCTGCTTGGCATGCAAGCTGTTGAACCTAGTTCAGAGAGTTCACTCTCTCTCTCCTGCTGACGCGTCTGCCTTTCAGGACACCGACTTCAGGGCGCAGCTTGATGCCATTATCAACCAGTACCACGACATCTTCGAGGGCATGGGCACACTCCCGTACACCTACAAGATTTTATTAAAACCGAATGCCACGCCTGTGGTGCACGCATCTCGCAGGGTCCCAGCACCCCTTAAGGACCGCCTCAAGAAGCAGCTGCAGGACGTCCAGAACCAAGGAGTGATTTCCAAAGTCACGGAACCGACCGACTGGGTCAGTTTCATGGTATGTGTAAAAAAGCCTTCCGGCGAATTGAGAATTTGCATTGATCCCAAGGATCTAAATCGCAATATCATGAGGGAGCATTATCCAATTCCCAAGCGCGAAGAGCTCACGTGTGAGATGGCTCGCGCCAAGCTCTTCACCAAACTCGACTCCTCAAAAGGATTCTGGCAAATCCAGCTCGATAAATCCAGCAGGAAACTGTGCGCATTTAATACCCCCTTTGGCAGATATTGTTACAACAGGATGCCGTTCGGGATCATATCTGCATCAGAAGTGTTCCATAGGATTATGGAACAAATGATGGAAGGTATTGAAGGTGTTCGCATCTATGTCGATGACATCATTTGGCAGGAGCATATTAGTCGCTTCCAGCGCGTATTCAGACGTATACATGAGCATGGCCTCCGCCTCAACAGGGCCAAATGCTCTTTTGGTCAGACGGAACTCAAGTTCCTCGGGGACCACATCTCCCAATTGGGTGTGCAGCCTGATGCGGACAAGGTAGCTGCCATCACAGCTATGAAAACACCAGAGGACAAGAAGGCGGTCCTCTGATTTTTGGTTCATGGTCAATTTTTGAGGGAGGTTTATCCCTAACCTCGCCTCTCACACCACGGCTCTCAGGAACCTGGTCAGGAAGACGGCAGACTTCCAATGGCTCCCTGCCCACGAGCGTGAATGGAGAGAACTCAAAACAAAACTGACCACGGCCCCACTCTTAGCTTTCTTTGATCCAGCAAAGGAGACCAAAATTTTGAACGATGCCAGTCAATCCGGCATTGGGGCAGTGCTCCTTCAACGTGATGAGGCCTCATCATGGGCCCCCATTGCATATGTGTCACGTGCGATGACCCCCACGGAGCAGCGCTACGCGCAGATAGAAAAGGAGTGCCTGGGCCTTCTGACCGGTGTGGTTAAGTTTCACGATTATGTCTACGGACTTCCTCAATTCACAGTCGAGACCGACCATCGCCCGCTGGTCAACATAATACAGAAAGACTTGAACGACATGACGCCTCGCCTCCAGCGTATTCTTCTCAAGCTCCGGTGATATGACTTCCAGCTGGTATACTGCCCAGGCATCATTGCGGACTCTCTCTCCAGGGCAGTCAACACTCCATGTGACCCAGCGGGATTTGTCTGCCAGGTTGATGCCCATGTGGCATTCGCAGCCTCCAATTGACCTGCCACGGATTAACGCCTCGTCCAAATTCGCCGCGAGACGGCGGCTGACCCCTTCTTACAGCGTGTCATGCGCCACCTAACCAACGGGTGGCTCTCAGTTGTATAATGTCAGAGATGATCTGGCGGTAGTAGACGGGGTTCTTCTAAAGCTGGACCGCATTGTCATCCCGCATAGCATGCACCAGCTTGTCCTGGAACAACTACACGAGGGCCACCTCGCGTGGAAAAGTGCCGCCGACGGGCCCGAGAGGCAGTGTACTGGCCAGGCATTAATGAGGACATAGCCAACACAGTGCTCAACTGCCCCACTTGTCAGCGCTTCCAGCCAGCGCAACCTCGTGAGACCCTGCAGCCCCATGAGTTGGTCATGTCACCATGGACCGAGGTGGGCATCGACCTGTTCCACGCGCTGGGTAGAGACGATGTCCTGATCGTGGACTACTTTTCGAATAATCCGGTGGTGATACGGTTGCACGACATCGCCTCGTCTGCAGTCATTCGTGCATGTAAAGAAACCTTTGCTCGACACAGCATCCCGCTCACGGTTATGTTGGACAATGGCCCCTGCTTCGCCAGCCAGGAATGGTCCAACTTTGCCAGGCGGTACAATTTTGCCCATGTGACATCCAGTCCCCTGTACCCCCAATCCAACGACAAAGCGGAGAAGGGAGTACATATAGTCAAACGGCTCCTATGCAAGGCTGCCGATGCTGGGTCCGATTTCTACCTTGCCTTGCTGGCCTATCGCTCCGCCCCGCTGTCCATGGCCTGTCGCTAGCCCAGTTACTCATGGGTCGTACCCGGAGGACGACGGTGCCATCCATTCATGTCCCAGACCTCGACCACGCTCGGGTCCTTCGCCGGATGCAGATGTCTCGTGCACAGCACAAGGTGGCTCATGACTCCCGTGTAGCTGATCTCCCTGCTCTGGCTCCAGATGACAACGTCCGCGTCCATCTTCCTGATGGGGGCTGGTCTGCAACCGCTGTTGTCCTTCGGCAGGTGGCCCCCCGCTCGTTCCTGGTTCGTCTACCGGATGGCTCTATTCTGCGCCGCAATCGACGCGCCCTTCGTCTCGTTCCACCCTCGCCACGTGATTCTCCACTGTCGCCTCGCTCTCCTGCTGACCCTGCCACGGACTATGCAGAGCTCCCTGTCACTCTGCATCCCCCTGACTCTGACGCAGTCCAGCCCGCTCCTGAACCGGCGGCTCTCGACTCATCCTTGAGGCGGTCAACCAGAATTCGTCGCCCACCTCAGAGACTTGATTTATGAACTTTGCGGACTTAGAGACTCTCTGAATTGTTTTATTGCTTTGTTTGATCGTTTCCCTGGTTTGTATATAGTGTTGATCTCGTTATTCTTGTTGCATACTGCTTCTCTGCACCAGACACCTTCCTATGTAAATAGCTTAGTTCTCATGTACGTAGTCCTGTAAATATGTCTTCGCACCCCACACGTAGTTAGGAACATTCTCACCATACATTATTTATTGCCACACACATACATTATTTTATAAAAGGGGGGATGTCATAATATACACCAGTATATCATGGTGCAGACACACACACAGCAAGACCAATCAACACACACAACACCGCAGCCAATCACCAGTTAGAGCACGCTCACTATAAAGACAGGGGCATCAGAGTTCCCGCTCATTCGGGATACAGCCTCCTACAAGGACAGAGCTTACAGCTTACAGCACAGATCTTCACCATGTGCTGAGTGCATAGACTGGTTAGGACAGGCATAGGTCTTTAGTTTAATCTAACATCGTGTTGACCCACAGTGAAAGTATGTTCAACAGTTTCTAACTTAATAAAATAGTGTTGCACTCTTTTAAGTGTTGGTGGCCTGTATGTGTTCCACGGATCCAGAGTACCCTACATATAAATCACTTTATGATCTGTCTGCCTCTGTTAATCATTACACTATTTCACACTTGAGGGAAGAGTTGGAAATACGAAAATAACAACCGTCTAAAGTGCATTTGAAGTTCAGAATATTGCAGACCCTCTCTTTCCATTGTAACCCTTTTGTCTGACGGAAATATGTGTCAGGCAGGTAATCAGGATCGTTGTAGATGTTCAGCCAAAAGTCATCACGGGTGGCATATGGAGCCCAGTGGTGTCCAGTACAGAAGGTAAATGAGCACCAAACTATTATATAACCAACAGCAAGGCAACAGATACGTTCCCCATTCCATGAAATGGGACTTCTTGGCTGGTTCTGCTCCACATCTGCTTTCAAAAATTCTTAACCATGCTCCATGAAGAATCCATGGTTATTTTTTTTTAAAACTAATCTCTATCCAATACCATGGAGAACACCAAAGAATTTCACCTGGGTGTAATGAAGAAAGTTCTAGCCCATTAAACTGGGTGTTTTCCATGGACTAAACCGGCCTTTTAAGAGTTCAGCAGATTATTTATACAAACGAGAAGATGAGCAAGATCTCCAGTGATTTACCACTGGAGTATTGTGTTCAGTTTTGGTCTCCTTACTTGAGAAAGGACGTACTGGCACTGGAGGGTGTGCAGAGGAGATTCACTAGGTTGATCCCAGAGCTGAAGGGGATGGATTACGAGGAGAGGTTGAGTAGACTGGGACTGTACTCGGTGGAATTTAGAAGGATGTGGGGGGATCTTATAGAAACATATAAAATTATGAAGGGAATAGATAGGATAGATGCAGGCAGGTTGTTTCCACTGGCGGGTGAAAGCAGAACTAGGGGGCATAGCCTCTAAATAAGGGGAAGTAAATTTAGGACTGAGTTTAGGAGGAAGTTCTTCACCCAAAGGGTTGTGAATCTATGGAATTCCTTGCCCTGTGAAGCAGTAGAGGCTCCTTCGTTAAATGTTTTTAAGATAAAGATAGATAGTTTTTTGAAGAATAAAGGGATTAAGGGTTATGGTTTTCAGGCCGGAAAGTGGAGCTGAGTCCACAAAAGATCAGCCATGATCTCATTGAATGGCGGAGCAGGCTCGAGGGGCCAGATGGTCTACTCCTGCTCCTAGTTCTTATGTTCTTATGCTCTTATGGTTCCTCATAATAGTAATAATAATAATCTTTATTGTCACAAGTAGGCTTACATTGCAATGAATTTACTGTGAAAAGGCCCTAGTCGCCACATTCCGGCACCTGTTCAGCTACACAGAGGGAGAATTCACCGAACTTGTGGGAGGAAACCGGAGCACCCGGAAGAAACCCACACAGACCCAGACTCCGCACAGACAGTGACCCAAGCCGGAAATCGAACCTGGGACCTTGGCGCTGTGAAGCAAAGTGCTAACCACTGTGCTTATAGTGAGATCGTCGATAAAATTGAATTGAAATGCTCTTTGAAATGATCTGAAATATCTGCTGGCCAAAAGATTAAAATGTGTTGAGACAGTACTCTCAGCATTAGGAGGATGCAGCTTTTATCTTTTGAGATTGGTCGGGTTTATTCAATAGTAAGGTATACATGATGCTTACAGAGACGATAGGTTCAGAACTTGTGGGGAGTTTCTATCCATTACTTTAAGCAGACAGAAAATCAGACATCTTCTGAGCTGGGATTTTTCTGATGATCCAATTTATGCTGGGAGCGCCAAAGCGCAAAATCCACCCTTGTATCTCATCAATCCTTTGAAGACTGGATCCTGTATTCTTTAAACTACCTTCACACTCATGGGTTGAACAACAATTTCTTCTCTTGTGCCTTAAAATTGATTTCACTATCGCTGATGTATAAATGATTCTTCTTTGTAACTTCTGTACTACTTTTTGAATGATAAATTACTTGCTTTAAGCTATGTATTTTGATGCGTTCAGTCTGTATGAAATGCAGATTATTTGCATAGTTGAAGTATATCAGTTACTCATGCTTCTCAGTGAGTAATTTAACAACTTTAGTGGCTTGCTAAGTATGCAGTCTATATTAATATTGCACAACTTGTTGGATGACTTTCTTCAGCAGCTCTATGCCTACATCTTTTTCTTACATCTCTGGTCCTTCATTAGGGCTCCTTCCTACACCAGCTATTATGCAGCAACTTCTTTCACCTTTCCATCGAGAACTGGGCTTGCAAATCAAGCATCAGACGAGAACTCGTTAAACCCTACCAGGTTTGTGCTACTTTTATATTGTCACCTCAAACATTCTCAGTGTCTCACTTGCAGCTGAAGATGGTGAGCTCAGGGTGATCTATTAACTCCAGAAATGTGTTTTATGTTCCAAATACGTAAGTGCCAGTAATAGGCTCAAAGATTGATATTTAATCACTGGATTAACATTCCTCTTGTAGTTAGGCATAACCACTGTTGAAACGGCATTCAGCCTCTGATTTTCAGGTAAGTATTCTCCAAGGCGGCCTTCAGGACGCACGACAACAAAAAATTGCCAAGGAGAAACTGATAGCCAAGTTCCGCACGCATGAGTACAGTCTCAACCGGGAACTTGGATTCATGTCTCACTACATTTAACCCCCACCATCTGGCCTGGGCTTGCAAAATCCTACCAACTGTCCTGGCTTGAGACAATTCACACCTCTTTAACCTGTGAATATCTCTTTCTCCAGTTGCACAGTCTGTACCTGTAAGGCTTAATTATCTACAAAGACTCACATTCAAAGTATCATCTTGCATCATTGGCTTTGTCATTATATGCTGTGTCTGTGTAACTTACCTCTTCACTCATTTGATGAAGGAGTTGCTCTCCGAAAGCTAGTGATTCCAAATAAACCTGTTGGACTCTAACCTGGTGTTGCAAAACTTCTTACTGTGCCCACCCCAGTCCAACGCCGGCATCTCCACATTATTATTTTTGTGGCCTGCATATTATTTTAGACATTGATTTTCTAAGTGCTGGTTCATAATATTCATTTTTTTAAACGTGCACCTGTCCAATTTAAGGCTTAATTATTTTTTTCACTCTGCTGTTTGTCATATTAGTCAGGTGACTGATAAATTCAATATATATATTGTATTGCAAGATTCTCATACTAATATTTAACAGTTATGGCGCAGTCCTGTGTTTTTCTCCTGAAAATATTATAATAAAATTTCTCCTTAACATAGTAAAATAAAATTTATACACAGGCATTGACAGAAGCAGGGTGGGATTTTTCCACCTTCCACATCCTGTGTCATTTTACGGCGGTGGAGGAAGCTCGACATTGGCTGCCGGTCTGATCTTCTGGTCCCACCGATGTCTACGGCAATTTGCGTGGCTCACCCGTGGGGAACCCATCACGGGGTGTGGGACTGGGAGGGGGGGGGGGGGGGGTTGCCTTCGGCAGGACTGGAAGATTCCAGAATTACTTTCCTGCATCAGAGAAAAGTACTTCTTGACATTCTTGCAACATCGCAGTGACTCAGCGTATATCAGCCTGGTTGATATAAGGTTGGAAATTGTCAAGAAGTTGTTTAGTCTGCAGACGCTGCTGACATTGGCTTAATGATTGAATTTGGCAACACTGGGAGAGATCGGTGTGGGCCTTCTCTGTAAGAACATTGGAATATCTTAATGTGTTTTGTTGTCTTATTTTCAAGTTATCTTTGTTTTTTTCAAGTTATTTTTAAAAAAAATTGATCTTCTATCTGTCCACAGCCATTCTCCCAGAAAATTGTATTCTTCGTTAAGTAAGCCCGAACTGCTAAACTCATCTACAGAGGAGAAAACGATGAAAACAGGGCCTGGAGAAAAAAGTATTTTCAAGTAAGTCAGAGCAGTGTCAAGGGGTGACGATTAAATTTGCATGTCTGTGTTTAGCATATGAAAATTCATTTTGACAAAAGAAAGAAGTGGAATAAGTACAATAGTGGTGGAATTTTTATTATTCACAATATCATCATCCGTTAAATTGATTCCCTGGCATAATTTTAACTGGACAAAACCGTGTGTAAGATATTGTCCCATTGCAAAGCTTATATTTTTTAAATTTTTAAAAGTTCTGTCATGGGATGTGAGCATTGCTGGGTAGGCCATCATTTTTGTTGTCCATCCCTAATTGTCCATGAGAAGGTGGTGGTGAGCTGTCTTCTTGAACAGCTGCAGTCCACGGGGTGCAGGTGTATCCACAGTGCTGTTATGGAGTGAGTTCCAGGATTTTAACCCAGTCACAGTGAAGGGACAGCGATATATTTCAAAGTCAGGATGTTGAGTGGCTTGGAGAGAACTTCAAGTGGTGGTGTTCCCATGCATCTGCTGCCCTTGTCCTTAGGTGGTAGAGCTTGAGGGTTTGGATAGTGCTGTCAAAAAGCCTTGGTGAGTTCCTGCAATGCATCTTGTAGATGGCACACACTGCTGCATCAGTGGTGGAGGGAGTGAATGTTGAAGGTGACGGATTGGGTGCCAATCAAGGAGCTACTTTATCCTGGATGGTGTCAAGCATCTTGAGTGTCGTTTTGAGCTGCATTCAATCCAGGCAAGTGGAGAGTATTCCATCACACTCCTGACTTGTACCTAGTAGACGGTGGACAGGCTTTGGAGAGTCAGGAGGTGAGTTACTCTGCAGAATTCCCAGCCTCTAACCTGGTCTTGTAGTCAAGGCATTTATACGGCTTGGTCAGTTTCTGTCAGTGGTAACCACAGAATGTCAAGGGGCGATGGCTAGATTCTCACTTGTTCAAGATGGTCATTGCATGGAACTTGTGCGGACAAATATTTGCCATTTAGCCCAAAGCTGAATATTGTCTAGGTCTTGCTGCATATGGGCACAAACTGCTTCAGTATCTGAGGAGTTACGAATGGATGTGAACAATGTGCAATCATCAATTAACTTCCCCGCTTCTGACCTTGTGATGGCGGGGACGTCATTGATGAAGCAGCTGAAGATGGTTGGGCCGAGGATACTACCTGAGAAACTCCTGCAGTGATGTCCTGGGCTGAGACGATTGACCTCCAACAACCATAACTATTTTCCTTTACGCTAACTATGACATCAACATGTGGAGAGCTTTTCCCCTGGTTTCCATTGACTTCTGTTTAGGTGGGGCTCCTGGATGCCACTCTCAGTCAAATGCTTTCATGTCAAGGACAGTGACCCTCACCTTAGAATCATAGAATCCCTACAGTGCAGAAAGAAGCCAATCAGCCCATCGAGTCTGCACCGACCCTCTGAAAGATCACCCTACCCAGGCCCATTCCCCCGCCCTATCCCTCTAACCCAAATTCAGTTCTTTTGCACATATTTGGACATGGGCCTTAATGAGGTCAGGAATATAGTGTTCCTAGCAGAGCCCATACTGAACTTCAGTGAGCAGGTTATTGCTGAGTAAGTGCCACTCAGTAGTGCTGCTGCAACCCCTTCCACCACTTTGCTGATGATTAGGGGAGACGGTGGCATAGTGATATTGTCACTGGACTAGTAATCCAGACATCCAGGCTAATGCTCTTGGGACCCAGGTTCAAATCCCACCACAACAGATTGTGAAATATCAATTCAGTACAAAAACAAAATCTGGAATTAAAAGTCTAAGGATGACCATGAGACCATTGCCGATTGTCGTGAAAACCCATTCGGTTCGCTAATGTCCTTTAGGGAAGGAAATTTGCCATCCTTACCTGGTCTGACCTACATGTGACTCCAGATCCACAGCAACGTGGTTGACTCTTAAAATGCCACTCAGTTCGAGGGCAATTAGGGATGGGCAACAAATGCTGTCCTTGCCTGCGACGCCCATATCCCATGAACGAATGGAAAAAAAAAAAATTCAAAGTAGTCTGGTGGGGCAGCAATTGGCTGCGTTGGATTTGTCCTGCTTTTTGTGTGCAGGGCATAATGGACAATTTTCCATATTGCCAGGTAGATGCCAGTGCTGTAGCTATACTGCAACAGCTTGGCTAGGGGCACAGCAAGTTCTAGAGCACAAGTCTTCAGTACTATTGCCAATTGTTGTCAGGATCCATAGCCTTTGCAGTATCTAGTGACTTCAGCCATTTCTTGATACCACGTGGAGTGAATCGAATGGAATTGGTTGAAGACTGGCATCTATAATATTTCAGCCTTCTCTTTTGCACAGATCTCTCGGTTTGATGGTAGTGCTGGAGTGGGGAATATACTAGGGCATGAGGTGAAAGATTGTGATATGATACAATTCTGCTGATGATCAACAGCACCTCATGGATGCCCAGTTTTGAATTGCTAGATCTGTTCAAAATCCATCCCATTTAGTACAGTGGTAGTGCCACACAACCACAATGGAGGGGATCATCAATGTGAAGATGGGATTTTGTCTCCACAAGGTAATAATAATAATCATCTTTTATTGTCACAAGTATGAAGTTAGTGTGAAAAGCCCCTGCCGTGATCGCTCCTATCAATACTATCACAGACAGATGTATTTGTGACTGGTAGACCGGTGAGGGTGAGGTCAAGTAGGTTTTTCTGTCTTGTTGGTTACCCACCTGCCGAAGTCCCAATCTAGCAGCATGCCCTTCAGGACTCGGCCAGCTGGATCAGTGGTGGTGCTACCGACCAACTTCTGGTGATGGACATTGAAATGCCCCACCCAGACTACATTCTGCACCCTTGATACTGTCAGAGCCTCTGTCATAGACTCCTCCAGGTGATATTCACCATGGAAGAGTACAGAGGCATGGACTATTTTCTAAACGGTGACAAAATTCATAATGCTGAAGTGCAAAGGGACTTGGGAGTCCTAGTCCAGGATTCTCTAAAGGTAAACTTGCAGGTTGAGTCCGTAATTAAGAAAGCAAATGCAATGTTGTCATTTATCTCAAGAGGCTTGGAATATAAAAGCAGGGATGTACTTCTGAAGCTTTATAAAGCATTAGTTAGGCCCCATTTAGAATACTGTGAGCAATTTTGGGCTCCACACCTCAGGAAGGACATACTGGCACTGGAGCGGGTCCAGCGGAGATTCACACGGATGATCCCAGGAATGGTAGGCCTAACATACGATGAACGTCTGAGGATCCTGGGATTATATTCATTGGAGTTTAGGAGGTTGAGGGGAGATCTAATAGAAACTTACAAGATAATGAATGGCTTAGATAGGGTGGACGTAGGGAAGTTGTTTCCATTAGCAGGGGAGACTAGGACCCGGGGGCACAGCCTTCGAATAAAAGGGAGTCACTTTAGAACAGAGATGAGGAGAAATTTCTTCAGCCAGAGAGTGGTGGGTCTGTGGAATTCATTGCCACAGAGGGCGGTGGAGGCCGGGATGTTGAGTGTCTTTAAGACAGAAGTTGATAAATTCTTGATTTCTCGAGGAATTAAGGGCTATGGAGAGAGAGCGGGTAAATGGAGTTGAAATCAGCCATGATTGAATGGTGGAGTGGACTCGATGGGCCGAATGGCCTTACGTCCGCTCCTATGTCTTATGGTCTTATGGATTCATTAGCTGAGGGAGCAATAGGTGGCAATCAGCAGGAGGTTTCCTTGCCCATGTTTTATCTGACGCCATGAGTCTTCATGGGGTCCAGAGTCGATGTTGAGAACTCCCAAGGCAACGCCCTCTCAACTGTATACCACCGTGCTGCCACATCTGGTGGGTCTGATCAGATGCAGGGACAGGATATACACAGGGATGGTGATTGTGGTGACTGGGACATTACCTGTAAGGTATGATTTTCTGAGTATGACCATGTTTGGCTGGTCTTTGACAAGTCTGTGGGGCAGCTCTCCTAATGTGGCTCAAGCCCACAGAGTGAGGGGTACTTCACACAGCCAACAGGGCTGGATTATCATTTCCAGTGCCTAGGTCAATCATAATGATTTGTCTGGTTTCATTCACTTTTGTTGTCTTTGTAGCAGTTTGATACAACTGAGTTAGGCTATTTCGGAGGGCATTTAAGAGTCATCCACATTGATGTAAATCTGGAGTCAGATGTAGGCCAGACAGGTAAGGGTAGCAGGTTTCCTTCCCTAAAGGACATTAATGAACCAGATGGATTTTTACCACAATTAACAATGGTTTCATGGGTACTGTTAACTTTTAATTCCAAATTTATTCATTGAATTTAAATTCCAGCCGCCATGGTAGGATTTGAACCCCTGTCCCAAGAGCATTAGGTTGGGCCTCTAGATTACCAGTCCTGTGATATTACCATCACTCCATTGCCTCGCCCCATTAGTCCATTTTTCTCTTGCTAAATAAATCTGCAATAACTTTTCCTTTGTTATTTGTATTGTACTGGCCTTCATTCCATTAGTACATTGTTATACCATGTGCTTTGGAGCAAAATTTACAGCTTATCTATTATGCAGTAAAATTCCATAAATCATTGTAGCGAATAGTTCTGGTCAGTAAAGGTCATTGAGGCTTCACATAACATCTATGACAACCTCTGGTGGCAGGGCAACACAGTGGTTAGCACTGCCGTTTCAGAATGCCAGGGATTCTGGCCTTGGATGACTGTCTGTGTGATGTTTGCACATTCTCCCCGTGTCTGCATGGTTTCCTCCGGATGTTCCGTTTTCCTCCCAAAGTCCAAAGATGTGCAGGTTAGGTGGATTGGCCAAGATCAATGTGTGGGGCTACGGAGATGTGATGGGGGAGTGGGCTTACGTAGAGTGATCTTTCAGAGGGCTGGTGCAGGATCGATGGACCGAATAATCTCCTGCTGCATAGTAGGCATTCTATGAATCTATTCTGCACATTGATAACTTTGTTTGCCGACACTCTTGTAATGTCCTGGTGTGCTTTACTTTATAAGAAGAGCTACAAGTTATGCTTTTGATTCCACACAACCTATTGTAAATTTTGTATTCTAATTTACCATTTAATCTGCAACTCCCAGTACTGTACAACCTTGTGATTCTTTTTCTCCCCTTCAATGTAGTTCATGCCTAAGTGTAACCTTAAATGTTAACTTTAAATGTCATCATTACTCTCTTTGTATTTTTAACGGTGGATTCAATTCTCAAAGAACCCTAAAACTAATCTCACACTTGACTGATTTCTCTGTCCTTTTGCCTTCAAATTATTGTGTTTCATGCTAACCTTTCAAAGCTGTGAATCCACGATCCTTACGAACAAAAATCCAAACCATCATTTTCATTTATTTTTTTCTGTATTCAATTGATGACATCATGCAGTCTTGCAAAGTGGGGGACTCTTGATGGCTCCCATGTTGGGCAATAATGTAGCCCAAACAATTTATTGTTAGACAATTATTTTTGCATCATTGGAGTCCCCCCTAAATACGACGCTGGGGAACCAGGAAGTTTTGGGCCACTATCTTGTATATAATGAAGATAAGAGGGTAGGGGAGGTAAATGTATAAGTATCTCGACAAAGATAAGGATTGAAGTCTCACATTGAACGTAAAACAAAGGTCATTTGCATTTTGCCAATGAACAGTTACAGTGGTAGGTAAACAAGTAGTGTACAATTGCCACAACAGTTGTTGTGGCATATACTTCAGGGGCTGCATAGAAGCTTTCATTTAATGTTATAATGGTTCATTCATTAGCTGGGGTGGCACTGTGGCACACTGGTTAGCACTGCTGCCTCAGAGCTCCAGGGTCCTGGGTTCAATTCTGGCCCCAGGTGACTGTGTGGAGTTTGCACTTTCTCCCCATGTCTGCGTGGGTTTCCTCCGGGTGCTCCAATTTCCTCCCACAGTCCAAAGATGTGCAGGTTAGGTGGATTGGCCATGCTAAATTGCCCCTTAGTGTCCAAAAGGTTAGGTGGGGTTACGGGGATAGGATGGAGGCATGAGCTTAAGTAGGATGCTCTTTCCAAGGACTGGTGCCGACAAAATGGACCAAATGAACTCCTTCTGCACTGTAAATTCTATGATTCTATTATTAGCTATATAAAACTGAAATTAAAAAATCTGTTTCTTTCCTAGCACCTCCTATGAAAATTGAATACTTTATGACTGTATATCCATTACCATTGTGCTCGGTAACCTAAACTGACTCCTGGTTAAACACGACATCCAATTTTCAAATTCCCATCCTTCCTTTCAAATCCCTCCATGGCCTTGCTCCCCCCTCCCTGTCTCTATCATCTCCTCCAGCTCTGCAACCCACCAAGGTCTCTGCATTCCTTTATAATTCAGGCCTCGTGACCATTCCCGATTTTAATTGCACCATTGGACGCCATTTGGGCCCTACGTTCTGGCATTCCCTCCTTAAACCTCCCTGCCTCACTCCATCTCTTACCTCCTTTAAGACTACCTCAAAAGCTACCTCTATAACCAAGTTTTTGGTCAACTGCCTAATTATCTCTGAATGTGTTTTGGTGTCTGTTGTGATTGTCCCTTTAAGGGCAACACAGCAGTGTAAAAGCCACCTGGCTTGGGGACCAATTGGGACTGAGAGTGGGTAATCACCCCAGTAGGGTGGAGTCCTCTCTTAGGCATATAGGGAACTAGGGCAGCCGTGCTGGCTGCTGTATAGCTTTTCTTAATAATAAATACATTTTATGTTTCTAATGAAGTCTATGAAATTGCACCATTACTATGTCAAATTGTGTTTGTTAATGCTCATGTGAAGTGCCTTGGGACATTTTACAATGGTACGGGCACAATATAAATACAGATTGTTGTTGTACTGAAATTGATCCTTTTTCTCAGGGCTGAAAGAATTTCTATTAGAGATAAGCCAGTTCTGAGAAAGTATGAGTAAGTATTGGGTTTGGATTGGAGATTTTGACTGTATGGCCTGTACTGGGTTTTCTTTGTGATCTTTCCTTTCTGCTACAGGTCCTAAGTTCAGAGTCAAATTTTATTATAGGCCTGTACAAGCTGAATGGATGTTGGGGCATTTGAGCTAATCCTCTTCCATTAGAATAATAGATACTCTCTTGATTGATGACTGGTCAACTCTTCATCTTAGCTAGAGTTTGGTGGTGCTTTGTATCTGATGAATCCAGTGACAATCCCTACATTGTGTAAAATAAAATAACATTTTGGGGCTTTTATTTAAAAAAAAGTTCTGTTGTAATTAAACCGAGTTCCAATTCATGTTTAAAACTTGATTGTCAGTTTCCCACCTTGGATGAAATATTGTCAAACTGAACTTCCGTTCCTGTCTCAGCATTTTTTAAGAAGCTGCAGGCATTTGAGAGGTCAGACTGCTGCCCCAATGTACAAGTGCGCTTATTTTAAAAGTGACAGGCCTATAATAAGTGAAGTATCTTAATTTGGAATGATGCAATGGTGTTTGGGACATGGTTCTGGGCGGGGGGGACGAGTGTTGCTGGGTTGTCACCTTATTCTGGAAATTGGATGAAGTTTTCCTTCCATGAGATGAATTCTGAGGTTTGATCCGGATTGATTTGGGCTTTTTGGGGCTGTTGACACCAGAAGTGATCAAGTGGGGACAATGCTTTAAAGTTTTTTAAAATGAACTATCGATGCAAAATGCTTTGAATTTGTGATGTCCACAAAAATTAAGCTTTCCTGTGGGAATGACTTGTTTGCTTAATTGCATGTTTGGTGTGGTGTGCTGTGGAATATCAGTGGGGAGCCCAAATTGGTGGAATGGTTTTGGGGGTGCTTAATGTATGGTGCTGAGTTTCTGCTGCAACTCTTTCAGAAATCGTTTTTTAGAAAATCTCGTTGCAACACAAAGAGAGAGAGATTTAAGCAAGTCAAGCTTTTCCAGAGATATTGCCTCCATACCCACAGACCAACCCCCTGATGGTAAGTTATTCTTTTCTGCTCATTTGTACATATTAGGAATGAAGAGGGCCATTCAGCCCATCATGATACATCCATCTCAGAGCAACCCTACACTTTTTCCATGACTGTGTCAATCTGTTACTTAAATCAATTTGTTACTTAAATCTCCATCTTGCTCAGAAGTCATTCCAAGCATTGATCATGCTTTTATAGGGGCTGGTTTAGCACAGGGCTAAATAGTTGGCTTTTAAAGCAGGTCAAGGCAGGCCAGCAGCGCAGGTTCAAGTCCCGTACCAGCCTCCCCGAACAGACGCTGGAATGTGGCAACTTCATTTGAAGCCTACTTGTGACAATAAGCAATTTTCATTTCATTTCATTTCATTTTCATTTCGTTTCATTTCGCCCAGCTTTTACGGTTAATTAGCAATCTTTTAGGGTGGTAATTTATTAAATGCATTTTGGAAGTCCTCGGTATCATACAGCCTCCATATATTGGTTCATTTTACAACCTGTCTTACAGCTTCTGTTTCAGTTAATGTAGTATTCCAGGTTAATCTTTTCCCTGCTGTATTCTATCTGATGTACTTTGAGAATGTCACTTCTAGGTGGCACAGTGGTTAACATCACTGCCTCATGGCGCAGAGGACCAGGTTTGGTCCCGGCCCCGGTCACTGGCTGTGCGGAGTTTGCACATTCTCCCCATATCTGCGTGGGTCTCATCCCCACAACCCAAAAGCTGTGCAGGGTAAGTGGATGGGTCATACTAAATTGCCCCTTAATTAGGGGGAAAAAATTTAATTTAAAAAAAAAAAAGAATGTCACTTCTAAGTTGCCTCTTTTCCATGGTGAAAAGCTAAAATTTCTCCAGTCTTTCTTCATAACTCTGAAAATTGGCACCAGGGATAAACACAATACTGCCTTTGGTCGTTTAACGCCTCCTTTGTACCTCAGTGACAGAACTGGGCACAGTAGTCAAGATGCGGTCTTTTAAAAACTGCTCGGTTTTATAAAAACTTCAACGACTTGAGTTTGATGATGCACTTCAATGTTCAGTTGGCTTTGTTAGTTGATGCTTCCTCTTGGTTCAACATGTTAAGTGTATTATGACCTCTAGCTCTCTATTAACTTCATATTTAACAATTGCAGCACCATTCGTAAAGCATACACATTGCCTATTCTTTCCTTTCTGTGTACAATGCTTTATATGTGTTCGTATTAAATTCTAGCTGCTATTCTCTTGCAGCTAACATATATTTGTTTATCACACTCTGTAGTACCTGGGCTGGTTCCTTCTATTCCACTGCTTTTCCAAGTTTAGTATCATTTATAAATTAGCTCATTTGTATTGATCTCACTGATGTAAATTAGCAACTGTAGTGGTCCCAATGCTGAACTCAATAATTAATAATGTCACTCATGGTCAGGAGCAGGTTTCATCCTGCAGTATTATTTATTCCCTATTCCCCCTATCATATATGTTACATCAGCTACTTTTACTTAAATATTCTATTTTAATTTTGTTTCACTTTAACTTATTGAAGCTTTGCCTTATTTACACATATCTGATTGCTTAAAAAAATGAAGCCTGTTCAGAGGCTGAGTTGTTTTTCTAAGCTACCGGAAGACTAATTATCGTGGCTGATTGACTGGTGAGCTCTTTAGGCCATTACTTGGGATCCTCAAATCCTTGGAATGCCCGACAGGATCATTAAGCAGCAGCACAGGGATGTGAGAATTATGACATTAAGGTTTTATCATCAGCAATTTAAGGGTTTAAAAAACTATTCATCAATCTTTGCTGGTAATGGACAGTATAACTTTACTGAGTTTCTCTATTGTCATGTAAACAAAATTCTTTACCAAATGATGTTGTCATCAAAGTGTTGCATAATAGAGAGAAAGATGGTGCATTTTCCACTTAATCGGATGTCCTTACTCTTCTTCAGTGTCAAATGCATTTGGTTTCAAATACGTCACTGCCTTGAGCTCTGTAGGCTACTCTGCTGCTCTTCACAGAACACTGTCTCACTTAGAAAAAAATTCATGAGCCAAACTTTTATACAGAATAAATCCAAGGGACAACAAGTTGGGTGATTTACAAACAGTAAACATCAAGCCAAACAGAATTCATTCTACAGCTCCTTAATAAAACATTTTTTCCATGTGCCGAGCTTCTGAGAAAAGGATGTCCAATCTAGGCGTAGCAAAAAGCGGTGACAGGAGAAGTGCTGATAATGAGGATATATCACATTTCATGTTGAATTTCTCTATAATGCATCAATTGATTCAAAGCGTTCAGGGCTTTTTCAAGCCAACTACTGACATTTAGAGAGTTGTTTTCTGAACTTCCCTCCCTTGTTCCTCCTCCGCCCCAAATGACATGGGCGGGATTCTCCACTCCCGCGCCGAAGTGCCCACGCCGTCGTGAACGCTGTCGAGGTTCACGACGGCGCGAAACGGCCCCCATCCCGACCGATTCAGGCCCCGACAATGGGCTAGGATCGGGGCCGCGTCATCTACACGCGCCAGGCCTTGTCGCCGCATAAAGGCGGCGCCGCATAGATGACGTGGCCGGCGCCGCATAACTGGCGTCACCCGCGCATGCGTGGTTGCCGTCCTCTCTGAGTCCGCCCCGCAAGAAGATGGCGGACGGATCTTGCGGGGCCAGGGAAGGATGGAGGTCCTCCTTCAGAGAGGACGGCCCGACGATCGGTGGGCACCGATCGCGGGCCATGCCACATTTGAGGTACCCCCCCCGGTGCAGGATCCCCCCTCCCCCCCAGTGTTCCCGCGCTGTTCCCGACGGCAGCGACCAGGTGTGGACGGCGCCAGGGGGAACCCGCCGTTTTGGCCTGGCTGCTCGGCCCATCCGGGCCTGAGAATCGCGGGGGTGCCGGAGAATCGCCATTTTGGGTGTCTCCGGCGATTCTCCGGCCTGTGGCCCGTGGAACTCGACGGGGCCGTTCCCGCCGCTTGGGAGAATCGCGGGAGGGCGTCGGACCGGCGTCCCGGGAAATTTTGGCGGCCCAGGCGATTCTCCCAACCGGCGCGGGAGTGGAGAATCTCGCCCCATAATTCTAAATACTCTTCCTCCTTCCTAAATCATCAATAGTTGAAAGTCTAAACTGCACAGCTCCTATCTACCTCTGTCTTCCCTTCTTCCTGCAATCCATAGAACATTCGAAGGAAATGTTGGAGTTACTTAAATGCTGCAACTTGATTTCATTTTCTTTCTTACACCTTTAAATCTTGATGTCTCATAGTCCATTTTACAACTTTAAAAAATTGGAAGCGGCTATTTGGAAGACTGCCCCTAAAAATGAGTGCTGGAATCATAGTATAAAATTAACCTGTACCCATTGATTGTGATGGAGATAGGCTGCCAATTTTGTCATGCCAGCTCATTTCAATTATTTCAGCCTCCAGCCCAATCCTAAGTGGCCTGTTGATTAGCTGGGCACATTAGCAGGAGACCACTATCATGACTGGTTAGCACCAAATAAGACTAGCCCATGCCGCTGAAAGAGGAAGTCAGTGTGGCTGGAGCAGGTGCTTACAGTTGTGCAGGGAGTGAATATGACCTGGAAAACGGTGCAGTTTGACGCATCAGACAGCAGCACTGGAGGCCTTGGTGGAGGAACTAGAAAGAAGAAGAGATGGCTTGTAGCAGCAGGAGGCCCATTAGGCTCATGATCAGAAGGCCGCGGGGAGGAGATGGCCATGGAGGTCAGTTACAGGGATCAGGCCCCAAGGACCTAGATTCAGTGTCACAAGAAGTTCAATGATCTCACACGAGCAATCAATGCATCTTCAAGTACCATATCCTACCAGCAGCACCACAAGCTTCAGGCACTGCTCAATTCTTATCTTCACTTAGCAACGATCTCTATCAATCAGGACTCATATGCTTCACTGTGCCCTCATATACTTAGTATTGCTGCAAATCTCAAACACAGGTTGCGCATATTGCTGGCTATTCACCATGCCAGTAACATCACCTAAACAACATTCACTGACATTTGTTTTACTGTGTTTCAGGAAGAGGTGGTGCATAACATGAGGCATTGGAGCTAACTGGAGGAGGACGGACACACTTGTATGTCCTAGACTCCATTGGATAGACTGGGCTTTCCATTACTAGGATAGCCGTTGCTGGACTAGTGACGATCAGTGGAGTTGAACCTATTGAGCGTGATGGTCTTCACATACCTAGTGGTCCTTATCACATCTCACTTCCCCTTCATCCCACAGTCGGTAGCTGGGATAAAAATGCACCTCTTACTTCCTCCCACAGCACACTGCAACCCTATACCCAACCTGGCCAGGCAACAGCAAGAAGAAAGTAATGTTGACGACACACCATCACTTGACTTCCCACTCACAGCCCCCAACTCTGATCTGCATAAATTAAAGGATAGCTTAGAGTCAGTACATACACAGTGTGAGACTGTGTGCAAGATTGGTCTGTAGCCAGGGAAGGGGCAAACGCTTGCACAGATACTCGCACATGAAGAATGAGTTCTGCTGCAGAAGATTCAGAAGAGCACTTCGATGGGGCAGTTTACAGAAGATCGCTGATGGGTATACACAACAAATACTTGGAGCATTGGTGGGTATGCCAGAAAGCCTGCAGTCTATGTCAAAGAGCTTGGAGGAGTCCAGCAGCTGTGTGGCATAAGGCTTTACACAGACTTGGAGCCCATCTTTGTGGAACTTGTGGCCATCTCCATCAGCATACTAGTGGACCCAAACGTGCTGGAGAGCCTGAAGTTGCATGTCCCATTGCACCACAATCAGTAGCCACTTAATGGCTGAGCATTGTAGTGGAAGCTCTAACTGCTGTCAACATTGCTGTAGATTACAGTGCTCAAAGAAACTCACAAGATGTTGCAATCTGTCTTCCAATAGATTACTGGGATTGCTGAGGCACTGCCTTGGGGCAGTGCCAGTGACTGCATCAAGCACAAACCTGCTGTTCTCTCAGGAAGATAACATATGTCCTCCCACTTTTGCCACTTTGTCTGGCCCTTGCTGTTGTCTGACTGCCAGCCCAGGCTGTTGTCATTAATGCCAAGATGGTGAATTCCAAATCTGGCCCTTCTCAGTCCAGAGCTGCTTGAGGGCATCCTGCAAGGTTATCCTTGCGCAGTGAAGGTCAGCAGTCTTCCACCAGCCATATTGCAGCCACTCAGTAGCACCACCTGGAGCACTAGGCCAGGCAAAGCCATACAGATGCTAGGATAATGCACAAAAGTGATTAGCTGACTTTGATATGATCATAAGAAATAGGAGCAAGAATAAGTCATTTGACCCCTTGAGCCTGCCCCAGTATTCAATAAGATCATGGCTGATCTGACTGTGGCCTGAATCCTACTTTCCTGCCTGCTCCCCTGTCCATCAAAAATCTGTCAGCCGTGAATATATTCAATGACCCAGTCTCCGTTGTTGCCTGGAGAAAGAGAATTACAAAATCCAATGAGTCTCTGAAGAAATTCCTCCTCATCCCTGTCATCCCTGACTTAAATAGAGAGGCAGAGATTTAAATGTGAAGATAATGCCTAATGGGGCCAAAATTCTGAGAATTTAGAAACAAAACTCAATTATCTCTACACTCATTATTTTCATCTTTTGGGTGAGATGTTAAACCGAGATCTTGTCTACCACCTTCACTATAAGCCCATAAGACGTAGGAAAAAGTCGATTAGGAATCGGCCCGTCAAATCTGCTCCAACATTCAATGAGATCATAATTGATCTATGATTGTCTTATCCCCATGACCCTTGGTTCCCTTACTGTTTAAAATCTGCTTATCTCAGCCTTGAACATACCTAACAACCCATACTACAGCCCTCTGCAGTAAAGAATTCCACAGATTATCTACCCTCAGAGAAGAAATTCCTCCTCATCTCTGTTTTAGGATGAACCTTTACTCTGAGATTATGCCCTCTGGTCCTAGACTCTCCAACAAGGGGATGTGAAAAGATGTAAAAGATCCCATTGCTCAATGTTGAACAGCAAGCGAGTTCACCCAAGTCCACTGGCCAATATTTATCACTGAGCCAGCATCTAAAGTAAGTAATCCAGTCCCTATCACATTGCTGTTTTGAGATCTTGCTGTGTGCTATTGCCTGTCACATTTCTTACATTACAACAGTGACTCAAGCACTTGATTGGCTACAAACATAAATATCAAAGTTATTTCATCCTCAGTTGGAGCAATATCTATGCTGGAAACTGTCTATATATGGAGGATAATTGAGTTGAATCTCAATATGAATGTCACATTCTCGATGATACATTATTTATAATTATAACCTTAGAAAAGATATATTATGTTCTGAACTATGAAAATTATCTGGAGAGTCTGATTCGACTTGGTGTAATTGTTAATAACTGATGTCTATGCCAGTAACTGACGGCTAAATTCCTAAATGCAGAATAATTAAATATACATGCTATCAAAGCTTTTCTTAACACAATCGGGATTGTGTTACAAATTACACTGGAAGATACATATATTCACACAAAGGGCCCTGTCCGTTGCAAACAGAAAGAATATACCCACACATTGCTGCTTTTTCAACTAAGCAAAAGCTTCAACAGCAAGTTCCTTTTTTCATTAATACTCAAGTCTGTACTACCAACCAAATAGTTACTGAGGCAGATGTGGATCATAAGACAAAGAATAAAAATAAACAAATAAAATCAATAAATGTAAGACTTTCCCCCTCCCACACCTATGTACCTCTTTTAACGTTGTATATTTGCAAGCATTCACAATGGGAGCAAAGTTAAGTGAGACAGAAAAGGGTTAAGAACCAGTTTTGGTGTCCTTATAATGGCAGGAAATGTGCAGACCTCTTAATCTTTATTCTGTAAGATCAAATTGACAAAACAGAACAAACTGCAAATTGAGCAGCTACAAAATATTTAACATTTACTTTGAGGGGCTCTCTCTCTCTCTAGATCTATATATGTGACATTACATTAGATTAGCATTAAGTAAGCAACGGATGAGGCCTATTTTATGAAAGATGTCATAACAATTTCCTTAAGTATGTCTTCAAAATAGAGTTAGTCATCAGACTGAATGAATGCTTGAAAAGGAAAGAATACTGTTAATTAAACCACAAAGGTTAACACAAGTGAAACATATCTTACTTGGGACAGATGATAAGCTATTAAGGGCATAGGTTCGCAGAAAGCATGTGAAGGGGGACATCAAGAAATACTTTGTCACAGGACCTGTACAGAATCCTTTGCGAGCAAAGACCTTAGCACTAGGGGGTAAGTGACTGACTTGGATGCCTAGGTCCTGGTCCTCATTGGTTTGGGTGCGAATAAAATTACGAAAGATGATTGATGCCAATGATTTATGAACCCTTTTAACAAGTGCCACTCATATTAGCCAATAGAAATAGAGTTTTCTTTACATATTTAAGGGTATCTGAGATAATGGCTGAGCATCAGGTGCTCACGTGGAGCTGCACCAAAAATAAATTGTTAGCTTGGATTGTGCTGGGATACTCACAGAGCAGAGGATCTGTGCAGATCGTAGATGCAGCCTGAAGTGGACTTTCAAGATTTCTGAAAACTCTTTTGAATCTCTGGCCCAACCCCAGTTAATTTTCAGGCCTGGGGGGATGCTTTTGAATGTTGCTCTCGGGTAGCACCAAGAAGGCCTGCCAGATACGCAGGATGCCCCAAATGCAAATCTGTCCTCCAACCGCAATAGGGTATGTTTCAGGTTATTGAATGCTGCAATATCATAGTTGTAAGAGGGTTAAGTAGGCTGGCTAACAAAGGTGGAACTAGAGGATGGATGTGTGACATTATCATATGTTCAATTAAACTAGACATTTGGAGATCTTACGCCCCTCATTCCTTTCCCTCCCACTATGTGGAAGGGACTTGCAGCAAAAGCGGCTAATTCTGTGTCAGTTCACTTGTTCAAATATCTGGCCAGCTGTAAAAAGATGGGTATTTATTGGAATTTATTGGTGTTCATTTTTATAATTTAAAAAATGAAACAGAAAATGCTGGAAATACTCAGCAGGTCTGGCAGCATCTGTGGAGAGAGAAACATCGATCCAAATCATCGTCCCCAGGTCGGGTTCACTGAGTTGGGAGTTTTCCTGGTTCAGTGAACCCGACCTTTAAAAACAGCACCCATGGGTGGAGTTTCCAGTCAAGGGGTGAAACAAGGGTTTGAAAGAAGATTCTGGTTCCTCGACACTGAAGCAGGCTAGATGCAAGGTCTGCCTCTATGCCTCGGCACAGTGTTTAAATAAATAAAAAACAATAATACAAGAAACATTCCTTCAGCCCTCACACCTCCCAACCTCCCCAACGTTCCCTATGAGCTCCCCCCTCCATGGCCCAGACATCCCCATTGCCAACTTAGTTACCTTCTGCTTCCGTGGCCCCTCAAATCGCTATGCCAAGAAGGTGCCCCTCTACCCACACCCCATAGCCCTTCACAAGTCTGCCAACGTAATGACCCGCCACCAATTTCATTGCCCCTATATCCCTAACTTAGTCCCAACCTATGCTCCCACCCCTTTTGTCCTTGTCCCCTCCATGCCAACTTATCTAGTATCGTTGGACAGATTATTGACAGCTTTGACACTCCTGGGTGACATTTACAGGTTTTGACACTTCTTGGATAAATTTGACAGCTGGACTCCTTTAACATTTCCCGATAGCTGGACATTTACTTGACAGCTGGACATCTCTTCTACAGCTTGACAGTGCAAATGAGTTTGTGGTACAAACTGCATAATCATGTTCACTTTTAACAATCCCAATTGTGACTTACCTCTCCCGAAGACTGCCTTGCCTCTCCCAAAGGTTTCCCGGAAACCTATCCCTAAGAATCCACTAAGTTCGGACCTCCTTTTTACTTGTTCTAATCCGCACACTCCAGATCTTCCAAAGTCCCACTTCAGTGAAGATTGTTGGTATTTTGCATGATCAGCTGCCTCCAGGAATTGCGCATGCTTGAACCCTGGCCCAACTCCAGTCCCAGCCCCGCAAAGATGGGAAATAACGGGTTTGAGGGCAGGACTTAAGATTTTCAACAAATTCTTGGATTTTCACAATGACGGAGAACCTCTCTGTTGTAGCAAAAGTCTGGGTCGGAATTGATGTTTCAAGTCTAAGATCTTCTGTTTCCTTGATCTAAAATATTAACTCCGTTTCCCTCTCCAGAGATGCTGCTCGACCTACTGAATATTTCCAGCATTTTCTGTTTTTATTTTAGACTTTCAGCATCCACCGGATTTAGCTTTCGCATTTAGTACCATCCCGAATTACCCTTGATCAGCTTGCTAGGCCATTTTAGAAGGCATTTAAGAGTCAACCCTCTGAAATGAAGTCACATGTAGGTCAGGCCAGGTAAGGATGCCTGTTTCCTTCACCTAAAAGGCATTAAGTGAACCAGATGGGTTTTCACGACAATCGACAGTGATTTCATGGTCATCATCTGACTTTTAATTCCAGATTTCTATTGAATTCAAATTTCATGGTGGGATTTGAACACAGATCTCCAGAGCATTAACCTGGGTCTCTGGATTACTAGTCCAGTAACAATAATAATAATAATCGCTTATTGTCACAAACAGGCTTCAATGAAGTTACTATGAAAAGCCGCTAGTCACCACATTCTGGCACCTGTTCGGGGAAGCCAGTACGGGAATTGAACCCACGCTGCTGGCATTGTTCTGCATTACAAGCCAGCTGTTTAGCCCACTGTGCTAAACCAGCCCCTAACACTATGCCTCCGCCACCTTCCCTCTCCACCTTTCATCATTCTAAGCGTGTAAGCATGGTAATAAGATTCCTTCCAGTTGCTCTTTACGTTGAAATTAGCAATGTAGAAAGTAACACATGTTGGAAAAAGTGTGTCTCTAATTCCAAACATCAGTGGAATCTTCCCTTGACGAAGTTGTGGAATTGTATCACAAAAATGAATGAAGTCGCTATATATTTGGCCACATCAATGTAATTGTGAGCTAGATACGTAGAACCCGTACAGGGCAGAAGGAGCCCATTCAACCCATCGAGTCTGCTCCGACCCTCTGAAAGAACACCCTACATAAGCCTAGGCCAGGAGCGGCATGTGGCACAGTGGTTAGTACTGCTGCCTACGTCACTGAGGACCCGGGTTCGAATCCTGGCCCTGGGTCACTGTCCGTGTGGAGTTTGCACATTCCCCTCGTGTCTGCAGGCGTTTCACCCCCACAACCCAAAGATGTGCAGGTTAGGTGGATTGGCCATGCTAAATTGCCTCTTAATTGGGAAAACAATAATTGGGTACTGTTTAATTTAATTTTAAAAACTTAAGCCTAGGCCCCTATCCCAGTAACCCCAACTCACCTTTTGACACTAAGGGGAAATTTATCATGGCCAGTCCACCTAACATGTCCATCTTTGGACTGTGGGAGGAAACCATAGCACCTGGAGGAAACCCATGCAGACACAGGGAGAACATGCAAACTCCACAGTCAGTCAGCCAAGGTTGTGAGGCAGCAGCACTAACCACTGTGCCACTTAGCCACTCATGTGAACCATGTTAACTTTACAACATAACTGTGATGGCTTTTTAGCCTCTTATCACCTTCTGCTGCAAATGACCATCTAGTGTTCCATCAAAACCGTTTTACGGCCTTTGCCTCCACTTCTTGCTGTGCCAGAAAGACATTTCTCTTTGCTTATCTCCTCACTCTTTTAGATGAACCCTGGCCGACATTTTATATCACCTAATGCTGGTGTTGAGACCAATTGTTGCACCCAAACTGTAGCCACAACTAAGACTGACTAACTCACCGATGCCAGTAAACTGAGAACCTGATTTGTATGACCCAGTGCCACCATGGACATTACAACCACCAATTGAGGAAATTTACAGTAAATTATTCAGTAGCTATTTTAGTATTTGTTAAGATGAATACTTCCTGGGTTATTATATCTTGGAATGAAGAAATCAGTGGGACATTTTGCTCTTTCCGGGATGTTGATTTGCATACATTTATCATTGATATTTTTTTCCACACTGTTAATTTTAGTAGGAGGATGACTATTGCTAAAAATATGTTGTCCAGAGACAAACTGGCATGGAAATATTCTCTAAACTGAATCATTCTTATTCCTTGCAGTCGAGGTGCTAAGTGAAAAGGAGCAACAGAATGAAGCATTAAATGAAAGAGAGCCATGTTCGGCCTCCAGCAGTTCGTCCACCAGCAGTACATTGGAGAGGGAAGAGAGGGGAGACAGACAGACGGGTGATAATGGGACAGGCAAGAAAGATTTAATCTCTTAATATCCGTTCAATCCCCAAGAGAAATCTGGGGGAACATCTGCTAATGACCGTACAACAAACAGAAAGGGTACCCGTTCCACGACTAACAGTGAGAAACGTTATGTCCAGCAAAGAAAAGTAAGATGGTGGTTTACCAGCCTAGCTCCCCCACCTGAAAAAATAACTGACTGCTTTAATTTCTTTGTTCAAAAGGAGAGGAGTGTTGGAATCAGTTTGATTGCTTTTTAAAGTATTCGGAGGTTTCTGATATGATCGACAGAACTCTGGGCTACTTGCCAGACTACACACTTAGCATCCACTCCCTTGCCTTGCCCAGAGAGAGTAAATTACTTGTAATTTAGCGTTTATATTAAATGCAAGGGGGATGTAAATTGTTTAGACCAGATGGTCACGTTCCTCGCTTGCTGCAAAACAAACGTGCTCTTGCTTCGTTTCTGCTTAGTTTGTTGTACAGCACAGTGCACAGAGTGAGATTTAGCAGCAAAGCTCCAAGTTTGCTTTCCCTGTGTCGATGAGTAGTATCATTTTGCTTTCTCAAATTCAGAATTCAGAATGGTGGCGTGTGGAAACTCAGGGTTTTGTCCCAATGTTGGACACCACGGAAGTAAGCACAGAGGCTTGTTTCACTGTTACTCTTGGTTTTGCCTTTTCAGTGTGAAACGTTAATTTTGTACAAAAGAAAGCTTAGAAATTGTCCAATTGTCTAACTGGCTTGTTAAATCGGTGCAGGGCATTATTATGTTTTGTTCAAATATTGATATTTTGTTTGGCAGCAGGTCGGTGCATTTCCCGCCAGTCCAGTTTGGATCAGTGCAGTGCCATCTCCAACGACAAGAAATTCATGCTTGACATGCTTTATGCAAAAACCAAGGTCAGCAAATTCCAAGTAACCAAGGACGAGAGTCCTACTGAGAGTGAGAGGAAAGTCACGGAAGAAGCTCTGGTGGAATCGACGGAGAGTCTGATAAAACGTTTTTCCAGGCAGGACAGCCGCCAGAATGAGGAGAGCCAAAGGAAACCTGAAATTGAAAGTACCCCGGGGAATGTAAAAGCTACGTTGGAGAAATTTGCTGAACCTCAGGTTAAAGTTTTGAAGGAGCAGTTTAGCATTGAGGCTGAACTGAATGAGAAAAATGCAGAGAAAGCGTCCATAAGTACACCATTGAAGAAAGACTCTGAACATATGTGGGATCAGCTAGAATCAAGTCCAAGAGTGCTGAAAATCAAAGATTTAGACTTCACAGATCTCCGTGAGGAGGAGGACATAGATGTATTAGATGTTGACTCTTCCATGGCCAAGGCAGCTGTTAAACATGATCATCCTCTAATGTCTAATAATTCAATGGGTGCACCTATCCCACCACCTCCCCTACCCCCTGGATGCCCGCCTCCTCCCCCGCCACCACCACCACCATCTTTTGGGCAACTTTCTGGCCCTCCTCTACCTCCCCCACCTCCACCTACTAACTTATCACCTTCCCAAGCAGCAGACCCTGTATTAACAAGGAAGAAAAAGACTGTTAAGCTCTTCTGGAAGGAACTAAAGCAGCCAGAGGGCCCTTTCAGGAGCTGTAAATTTGGCCGGGGCACCGTCTGGGCTTCTCTAGATAAAGTGAAAGTGGACACCACCAAATTGGAACATCTGTTTGAATCTAAAGCTAAGGAATTACCCACAAAGGTAAGAATTGATGTCTTTTGATTATTTAAAAACTATGAAAAAAAAACTTTTGCATTCCTAAGCATTGCATTACTAATTAATAACACTATTTCCAATTCAATGAGATTGCGCTTTCTGTTGAGGCAGGTTACGTCTGATCAATTTATTGAATTTCTTTGACGATGTTACACATCTGGTGGATGTGAGTGAAGAATCATAAATATTAACTGTCTTGATTTCAGGAAGAATTCGAACCACATCACATAATAGATTGATTTCCAATACACATGGCCAGGAGACAGGTGACAAAATCTTTGGCTGAAAGATAGACAGCAAAAGGTGATGCTGCAGGAGATAGATACCAGTGAAGGTCGCAGGAATCAATTGTCTAGTAAATGATTTGAAGAATGGAATTCTGTCCAACAGGTTTAAATTTACAGATAACAGCAAGTCGGATACTGTGCCCAATTATGCTAATCTATGCACAATAATTGAGAGATAATAGGTTGAATCCCTGCTTCCAGCTGCCAGCAGCGAGAGTTACGATCGGGTGGAGAATAGCACACATGGCGCCGATTCCAACGCCATGTCCCCACTGGCGGCGATAGTGAAGTTCGTTCCCTGCACGGGTGGGCCCATGCAAAATCATCATTTGCATGCATTTAAACCGCATTAGTGGGTTGGAACTTCATGCTCCACCCCTCCACAATGCTCCACCCCTCTGTGATGCTCCAATCCTCCGTGATGCTCCGCCCCTCTGTGATGCTCTGCCCCTCCGCGATGCTCCGCCCTTCCATAATGCTCCACTGGGTTGTGCCAGGGGGAGTAGCGGGGAAAGACTTGGTGTCAGGTCCGTGGACTCTGGGTATCTCCCTTGGGACTTGGTTGGCCTGGCTCAGACCGCCATTGCCAGGTGTTGGCACTCCTCAGTGGCGCAGCCCCACTACAGAGGAAGCAGACCTCGCCCCAACCAAAGGACACCTACATACCATGGGCTTTAAAACCCTCGCTGTCACATTGTCCCTCTCGGGGCAAAGGCCTCCCAGTTTCACCCACCCCTCAGGCTCATGAGCTCTCTCCACCTGGCGAGGCTAGCAGCACTGACTGCCTCTTCCACCTTCTCCCTGCTGCTGGCAGAGGGGGCTTTGGAGAGGGCTGGGGGAACTGGTGGGGGGTGGCCCGGGGGTGGCGGAGGGCGGGTCCAGGGGGCCACTATTTGGCTGGCTGAGTCCGTGTGCAGCTGGCACCATGTTGTACGGTGCGACCGCTGCAGGTCGTCGCCGTGCATATGCGCAGCCACGGACCTGGCAATTCTCCACCCATTTATGTCGGGAACTGCGGGAGTTTTAGCCGCTGCCACTGCTAGCCTCCCACCGGGCGGAGCATCGGTGTGGGGGAGTCGCCGATTTCTTCATTGTAAAACTAGACTCTTCCTCCGGACATAGCCTCAAAATCGGAGAATCCGGCACTTAGTCTCCCAAACGGAGAATCCAGCCCTACATAAATGGATGGGGTGGGGCAAATTAAGTTCAACGCTGATCAAATTTGTGTCGTGCAATTGGATGGCAGTATGCAGTACAAGTGTGCTTGAAGTAACAGTGTAGGAAAGAGACCTGGATATTATTAAACCCATTTGGTTTCCATGGGTCTAAAAGGCAAATGCAATATTGAGATGTATAACTACAGGCATAATTTAGATGTCCAAGTTATCTCTGGCCTTGGTGAGACCGCATCTGGAGCACTTTGTCCAATTTTGTCACAAGGATGCAAGTTTATTGGAGGGTTTATTGGAGGGCGATGTTACAAATTTGGGTGGGGTGTGCTATTATAGAAATTCTCTCTGTCGCAGTCATATTCAAGGATTAACTAGTTGGGCGGAACATGATCTTAAATGCCTGAAGTAGGATGCTGTATCCCTCAAGTGTGCATTGTGGATTTCTGGAATCTTGTGGAAGGAGGGGATGAGTGAATGAGGGCAGTTTATTGCTTTATCTTCCAAACGCTAAATGAATATAATGAGCAACAGTTAAGGCAAGTTTCACTTATCCAACTAAACTTATTTCGCTCCTTGCAGATAATGGTAATAAACAACCCGTGATGCTCTCGGCTGGTTAGTGGGTTAAAATAAATGTGGCTTTGGTCAGTTTTAGCATTGAACCAGACGGATGTGTGTATTGATCTGGGCGTTCTATTAAGCTAACTATCGTGGATCCCTTTCAGTTTATCAACACCTTACCAGTCAGCCTTCAGTATGTCTGCTTTTTCCCATTATTTCCTGATCCACAAGAATCTGGAAGCTTGATTCCTGACTCTTTCCCAGGCCAAGGGTTGGATTGTGCAGTTACCAATTTCACCTGCCACAATATTTTAAAGCACCTTCATGCAAGGGTCAATTATAGTGAATATTCTGCCTGCCTGACTCTAGAAAGTTCTTTGTTCAGAATCTGGATTTGAAGAGGTGGTGCAAAGCATAAAGTTATGCAAAGCAAAGTGAATCCTTTCGTAATAGGATGAACAAAGAACAGTACAGCACAGGAACAGGCCCTTCGGCCCTTCTAGCCTGCAATGATCACGTGTCCTATCTAGACCAACCACCTGTGTCCTTCTATACCCCGTCAGTTCATGTGTCTATCCAGAGAAGTCTTAAAGGTCGCTAACGTATCTGCCTCAACCACCTCACTTGGCAGTGCATTCCAGGCCACCACCACCCTCTGTGTAAAAGACATTCCCCGCACATCTCCACTGAACATATCCCCCCTCACCTTGAACTTGTGCCCCCTTGTAATTGTCATTTCTGCCCTGCGATAAAGCCTCCAACTGTTCACCCTATCTATACCCCTCATAATTTTATAAACTTCTATCAGTTCGCCCCTCATCCTCCGTCTCTCCAGGGAGAACAATCCCAATTTATTCAATCTCTCCTCATAGCTAATAGCCTCCATACCAGGCAACATCCTGGTAAACCTTTTCTGTACTCTCTTCAAAGCCTCCATGTCCTTCTGGTAATGTGGTGACCAGAATTGGACACAGTATTCCAAATACCAACGTTCTATATTACTGTAACATAATTTGTGAGCTTTTATACTCGATACCCTGTTTTTTGAAGGCAAGCATGCCATATGCTTTCTTTACCACCATTTCCACCTGTGCTGCCACTTTTTAAAAAAACATTTTGTTTAAATTCTCCTCCATTTTCACATTTTCTCCCACATTTACATCCATCAACAATAAACAATAATCAGCAAGATATGTCAGTCCCCATAATAACAACGCTCCCATCTACCCACCAACCCCCAAACCTCAACCCGCATGTTTACATAAACAAATGACAAAAATAAATCAGGGATTACCCGTAGTCACCCTTAATCTTACACAGCTCCCACCCCCCACTCCCCACCTCCCCCACCCCAGGTCTCTAGCTCCTCCCATCCACTGCCTCTTGTAAAACTCCTCCCCCCACCCTCGGTTCCTTCCCCCCCAACTTTCCACCCCGGCTAGACCACTCGGACCCTGTTCTCCCAGGCTCCGATGGCCGCACCCCCTCCCCCCCCACCTCACTCCCGTTCACTGGCCGGCACAAACCGGCCAGCGTGGAGGCCCCCGCCCGGGTCCCTTTCCCACTTGCCCGGCCCCAGGAAAGTCCAAAGATCCCCTTTTAGCACACAAACCCCGCATATCCACCTACACCCCAAAGAACTCTCATTTCGAGTGAAAGTCCCGTCCCTTCCCTTGTCCAAATATATACTACCTTGGCTCCTTTAATCTCTACACCCACGCGCAGTGATACAAAAAAGAAGAAAATACAGTCATGAGGTTACATCGGCACATGGCCATTCCTCAATTTCTCAGTTCTGCCACAGTCCTTCTGCTTTCACAAACTTCTCCGCTGCTTCCGCCTTTCCAAAATAAAAGTCCCTGAGCTTGTAAGTCACCCTCAGCTTCGCTGGATATACAATGCTGCACCGCACCTTGCTAATATACAGTGCCCTCTTCACCCGGTTGAAGGCAGCCCGCCTCCTTGCCAGCTCCACCGTAAAGTCCTGGTATACACGTATACCAGCTCCAGCCCACTGCACCACCCGCTTCTGCTTGGCCCAGCTCAGGACCTTCTCCTTCACCCTGTACCTACGGAAGCACAGAGTCACTGCCCTTGGCGGCTCACTCGCCTTTGGTACAGGCCTCCACGACCGATGAGGCCGATCCAGTTCATATCGGGAGGGGTCCTCCCCCTCCCCCAATAGTTTTGCCAGCATCGCGGCAAAATACTCAGTCGGCTTCGGTCCTTCAACTCCTTCGGGCAGCCCCACAATCCTCAAGTTCTCTCGCCTGGATCTATTTTCCAGGTCTTCCATTTTTCCTCGCAGATCCTTGTTAGTATCCATCACCTTCCGCATCTCTTTCCCCATCGAAGCAAGTTGATCTCCGTGCTGCAATAACGTCTCCTCCACTTCCTTCAGCGCCTCCCCTTGCTCTTGCACCTCCGCCACTGCGCTCGCCACCTCCGTCCGCACCGGGGAAACCGCCTCCTCCACCAGCACACTCAAAACCTCCCTCATCTCCTTCCTCACCGTCTCCATGCATTTCGCAATCTGCGCCAACTGCTTTTGAAATTCCGCAGCCATCACCTTGGTTATTTCTTCAGCCGTAAGCAGTGCGGCCTTCCGTGGTGCTCCAGCCTCCATTTTTCCTGGTGACCCCGCGGTGACCTTTCCACTCCCCGACGGACCACCAGATGGTTTTTTTTTTGGCCGTTTTTTTGCTCTATTTTACTTTGGGTTTTTTTCCCTCCTGTGTCTTCACAGTGCCTCCTCCGTGCCTTCTCCCTGCTTCTGCCGCCTCCGTGGACCCTGGGACCGGGCTTAAAGCCCCGAAAATGCCGTTCCCGAGCGGGAGCCCTCCATGGTGCGGCCGCCTCCCGCCCGCCGTCACCGGAAGTCTCCTGTGCTGCCACTTTTAAGGATCTGTGGACCTGCACACCCAGATCTCTCTGTAATGTCTATGCTCCTGATGGTTCTGCCATTTATTTTATAGCTCCCACCTGAATTGGATCTACAAAAATGCATCACCTCACTTTTGCCCGGGTTAAATTCCATCTGCCATTTCTCTGCCCAATTTTGCAGCCTACCTATATCCTGCTGTATTCTCTGACAATCTTCATCACTATCCGCAACTCTGCAATCTTCGTATCATCCGCAAACTTGCTAATCAGACCAGCTACGTTTTCTTCCAAGTCATTTATATATATTACAAACAGCAGAGGTCCCAGTGCTGATCCCTACGGAACACCACCAATTACAGACCTCCATTCGGAAAAACACTGCTACGTCTTCTGTGGCCAAGCCAGTTCTGAATCCATCTAGCTAGTTCACTCCTGACCCCATGTGATTTAATCCTTTGCACCAGCCTGCCATGTGGGACCTTGTCAAATGCTTTACTGAAGTGCATGTAGACAACATCCACAGCCCTTCCCTCATCAATCATTTTTGTCACATCTTCAAAAAACTCAATTAAATTAGTGAGACATGACCTCCCTCGTACAAAACCATGCTGTTTGTCGCTAATAAGACCATTCACTTCCAAATGTGCATAGATCCTATATCTGAGAATCTTTTCCAACAATTTTGCTATCACTGATGTCAAGCTCACTGGCCTATAATTACCCGGGTTATCCTTGCTACCCTTCTTAAATAACCGGACAACATTGACTATCCTCCAATCCTCTGGGATCTCACCTGTGGCCAACGAGGAAACAAAGATTTCTGTTAGAGGCCCAGCGACTCCATCTCTTGTCTCCCTCAGTAATCTGGGATAGATGCTATCTGGCCCTGGGGATTTGTCTACCTTAATACGTTTTAACACACCTAACACTTCCTCCCTCGTAATAACAACCTGTTCTAAAGTATTTACATATCCCTCTGAGATACCACCAATCAATGTGTTGTCATGAGAATGTCACTTTAAGAAATGTCTGTCTGCTCTTGTTACTGCAGTGATGTCAGAGTGTGGGTGGAGCTGAGCTCTGGCTCTGCTTTTTAGTTTCACTTTGAGAAAAGCTTGGGTGTGACTGTTTTTTTGGTTTCGCTTTTTCAGTGTTGGAGCTGAAGCCAGACAAAGCAGGTGTACTGTTGATCTCTCTGCCATGAAAAGACTATCTCTTGATCATTTGCTGAATTCGGAATTATAAATGTTTTCAGTAGTGAATGTAAACCTGATGTGCTTCTGTTAAAAGGTATTTCTTTTGTCTTCTGGATGTTGTTTGGGAATATATTAAGGATTACTTAGTGTTGTATTCTTTGGGTATTGTATTTGAATTAATGGTTGCTAAGATGTTCACTGAATGTTTTGAAAAGGTTAACTTGAGTTCATAGAATAAACATTGTTTTGCTTTAAAAAATACTTTTCCATTTCTGCTGTACCACACCTGCAGAGTGGGCCGTGTGCTCCCCATACCACAATCTATTAAAAGTTGTGGATCAGGTGAACTCCATGATACACTTGGGGGTTTTCTAAACCCTGACCCATAACCAATTGGGGGGCTTGAGGGGGATAAAAGTCTATCTATTGGATTGGCTTAGTGAACTTAAAGACAGTGAGGGCTGAGCATATTGTGGTTGCTTTTCAGGTGTGGTATTCTAGTTTAAGTAGGGAGTGTGTTGTGGATAATGGCTCTTTCAGAAGCTCTGAAGTTTTTGGGGGTGGAGATGGTCACACGCAGTACCTTACGGACAGAGACTAAAAGCAGACTGTTAGATTTTGCAAATACATTGCAGTTAACATTACCTGACAAAATGTGAAAAGATGAGGTAATTATGGCGGTGGCTAAGCATTTAAAGTTGCCTGAGATACAGTTTTACTCATTGGAAATGGCAAAAATTCAGTTACAACTTAAACAAATGGAACATGAGAAAGAATTAAAGCAGCTTGAATACGAAAGAGATAGAGAGGAAAGAGAAAGGGAGATACAGATCAAGGAAAAAGATAAAGAGAGAGTTTGAACTTCAGAAAATGGCCATGAAACATGACAGTCAATTAAAATTGGCATGCGTAAAGGGAAACGTACAGTTGGATGATAGTGATGAGGATAGTGAGAATGAGCGTCATAGTGGAAGGCTTGGTGGAGATCTATTTAAATATGTCCAAGCATTGCCAAGGTTTGATGAGAAGGAGGTAGAAACCTTTTTCATTTCATTTGAGAAGGTAGCTAAACAAATGAAATGGCCACAGGACATGTGGGTATTACTGATTCAAACAAAGCTGGCAGGTAGGGCTAGTGACGTGTTTGCATCACTACCGGAGGAGATATCTGAGTCATATGAGGAGGTGAAAACATCCATCTTTGGTGCATATGAACTAGTGCCTGAAGCCTACAGACAAAGGTTTAGAAATTTAAGGAAAGAATTTGGTCAAACATACATGGAGTTTGAAAGGATCAAACAGAATAATTTTGATAGGTGGATAAGGGCTTTGAAAATAGACCAAACGTATGAAGCTCTCCGAGAAATTATACTTTTGGAGGAGTTTAAAAGTTCAATTCCTGATGTAGTGAGAACCCATGTGGAAGAGCAGAGGGTTAAAACTGTGAGATTAGCAGCAGAAATGGCAGATGATTATGAATTAGTTCATAAATCAAAGTTTGGTTTCCGACAACAGTTTCAGCCTGTGAGGGATAGAAACTGGGGACATGAGAAATACTCAAGTGGTAAAGGTGATCTGAGGGGAGATAATAAGGAGAGTGTACCTCAGATTAAAAAAGAAATCCAGGTGGGTGGAAGAAACATGAAAAGTTTAAAATGTTTTCACTGTAATAAACTAGGCCATGTGAAGTCACATGGTTGAAGAAAAGCACTGGGAAAGCTGATGTGGTAAAACAGGATAAGACAGTGGGGTTTGTTAAAGTGGTAAAGAAAGCCCAAGTGAAGCGAAGGAGGTGCAAAAGATTGTACAGCCTGATCAAGAGGTGATTGATAGAAGGTGCCAGATGTCTTTAAAGAATTTACTTGTGTGGGTAAAGTTTACTCATGTGTATCAGGAGTAGCAGGTAAAGAAGTCCCAATTTTAAGAGATCCGGGAGCTAGTCAATCTTTAATGGTAAGAGATGAGGAGTTATGTAGTTTGGGAAGAATGTTGCCAGAAAAGGTGGTAATATGTGAAATTCAGGGTGAGAGGAGTAGTGTTTCATTAGATAAGGTATGGTTGGAAAGTCCAGTGAAGAGTGGTGAAGTGGTCGTAGGAGTAATAGAGAAACTATCTTGTCCAGGAATACAAGTTTATCTTGGGTAATGATATAGCTGGATCGCAGGTAGGAGTGATGCCTACTGTGGTGGATAAGCCAGTGGAAAATCAGACAACTGAAGTGTTGAAGGATGAATATCCTGGGATTTTTCCGGATTGTGTAGTAACAAGGTTGCAAAGTCCTCGCAAAGCTCGAAGAAAGCCGCCCTTCCTTGGGCAGCACGGTAGCATTGTGGATAGCACAATTGCTTCACAGCTCCAGGGTCCCAGGTTCGATTCCGGCTTGGGTCACTGTCTGTGCAGAGTATGCACATCCTCCCTGTGTGTGCGTGGGTTTCCTCCGGGTGCTCCGGTTTCCTCCCACAGTCCAAAGATGTGCAGGTTAGGTGGATTGGCCATGTTAAATTGCCCTCAGTGTCCAAAATTGCCTTTAGTGAGGGTGGGGTTACTGGGTTATGGGGATAGGGTGGAGGTGTTGACCTTGGGTGAGGTGCTTTTTCCACGAGCCGGTGCAGACTCGATGGGCCAAATGACCTCCTTCTGCACTGTAAATTCTATGAAGTCACAGGTTAAGACAAGAGGAGAAATCAAAGAGTGAAGATGAAGTTGAAGTGCAATTATCAGAAACGATTTTTGATCAGATGGTTGAAAAAGAACACAAACAGGTGGAGGATGAGACAGATATTTTTAGTTCAGGAAAATTGAAGTAGTTACAACAGAAAGATCTAGAAATAAAACGGATGTATCAGAAAGCATACACGGAAGATTAATCTGACTGTATACCAGAGTGTTATTACCGTAAAAGTGATGTCTTGATGAGAAAATGGAGACCTTTACATATGCAGGCAGATGAAAAGTGGGCAGAAGTTCATCAAGTAGTATTGCTGGTAGGGTATAGAAAGGAGGTGTTGCGAGTTGCGCATGAGGTACCAGTGGGAGGTCATTTGGGAATAAGAAAACCTCAAGCTAAAATCCAAAAAACATTTTTATTGGCCTGGACTACATTGTTATGGGCGAGGTGTTTTCAGAACCCCAAAATGTATCATGGAGTTCAACCAACCTCTCCCTTTAATAGATTTGTTGCTTTTCCGAGCATGCGACCCTTTCCCTAGGTGTGGGATTACAATTATGGACACGTGGGTTTTTAAACACAAAACACTGTTTATTCCATGAACTCAACTTAACATCTTAAATAAACATTGGATCTCTTAACGCCTCTTACTTCAAAGATAACTCAGAAAATATTGCAACAGTAAATAATTCCTTAAAATGTTCCTTCAAACTTCCAAGAGACTTAACACCTTTAAACAGTATCACATCAGGTTAGAGGATATATATATATTCTGTAGAATGACAGAGATATATTAGCTTGGTTGATTTCAGCTCCAGCCCCTTGCTTTCTTCTTGCAGCTCTCTGGACACACACAGACACACACCCACCGCTTTTAAAACTGAAACTAAAAACCTGCAAAATCAAACTGCAAAATGGCTGAACTGAGCTCCACCCACTCTCTGACATCACTGTTTTCTTAAAGGTACATTGCTTACACATCCATTTCTTAAAGGCACACTTGCATGACAACATAAAGATGTAGTTAAATTTTGTCAATCATGTCACACATGTCAAGTGATAGGGAAACCTCATGCAGTGATAAAACCAGCACCCTTAATACCCATTCCAGCATTTGAGCAACCTTTTACAAGGGTCCTAATTGATTGGCTAGGAACCGCTTCCTGAAACAAAAAGTGGGAATCAATATCTTTTGACAATAATGGATGTGTCTACTAGGTTTCCAGAGGCCATTTATGATCAGCACGGTAGCATTGTGGATAGCAAAATTGCTTCACTGCTCCAGGGTCCCAGGTTAGATTCCTGGCTTGGTTCACTGTCTGTGCGGAGTCTGCACGTTCTCCCACTGTGTGCGTGGGTTTCCTCCGGGTACTCCGGTTTCCTCCCACAGTCCAAAGATGTGCAGGTTAGGTGGATTGGCCATGCTAAATTGCCCTTAGTGTCCAAAATTGCACTTAGTGTTGGGTGGGGTTACTGTGTTATGGGGATAGGGTGGAGGTGTGGACCTTGTGTAGGGTGCTCTTTCCAAGAGCCAGTGCAGACTCGATGGGCTGAATGGCCTCCTGCACTGTAAATTCTATGAAATTCCAGTATGTAATATTACAGCTAAAAATGTTTGTGGAGGAATTACTTAAATTCTTTACTAGATATGGACTACCCACAGAAATACAATTGGATCAAGGATTTTACCTCAAGGTTATTCAAATAAGTTATGGATAGCTTAGGAATAAAACAATTTAAATCAACTGCGTACCATCAAGAATCACAGGGAGCGTTAGAAAGGTGGCATCAGACATTAAAGACAACGTTGAGGGCGTATTGTCACGATTATCCAGAGGATTGGGATAAAGGAATTCCATTTGTACCGTTTGCAATTAGGGATACACCTATTGAGTCAACCAAATTTAGTCCTTTTGTACTAATTTTTGGTCATGAGGTAAGAGGACCACTTAAATTGATTGAGGAAAAATTGGTGAGTGAGAAATCAGAAATTACATTATTGGATTACGTGTCAAATGTTAGGGAATGATTAAATAGAGCAGGTGAATTGGTGAGACAACATTTAAAAGTTGCACAAAATGTGATGAAACGGGTAGCGGACAAGAAATCCAAAGTTCGTAGTTTTGCCAGTGGAGATAAAGTTTTAGTGTTGTTACCAGTGGTAGGTGAACCTGTGAAAGCAAGGTTTTGTGGACCTTATCAGATTGAAAGTAAATTAAGTGAGGTGAAATACGTGGTACAAACACCTGATAGAAGGAAGACCCACCGAGTGTGTCATGTGAATATGCTTAAAAGGTACCTTGAAAGGGAAGGAGAGAAAAAGGAGGAGGTTTTAATGATTCTAACAAACCAAATCCAGATGACTATGAATTTGACATACCTCAAATTAAATTGGAAAATGAGGATGTTCTTAAAAATTGGGATAAATTGTTGAGTTTTCTTCCAGAGGAAAAACAAACTGACCTGAAAGAGTTATTGATATCACGTGGGCAAGTTTGTGGAGGTAAATTGGGAAGTACTAAAATGGCTATACATGATGTAGATGTGGGAAATGTTGTTCCAATCAAACAACATCCATATACAGACTTACCCCTTTAAAATTGGCACAGGTTAACAAAGAGATTGAGAGTATGCTTAAAATGGCATAATTGAAGTGGGTTGCAGCCAATGGAGCTCACCCATAGTGATGGTGCCTAAACGAGACAGTACCCAACGGTTGTGTGTGGACTATAGAAAGGTTAAATCAGTTATAAGAACGGACTCTTGTCCTATCCTATGTTTGGAGGATTGGATTGAGGAAGTGGGACAATCAGCTTTTATTTTCAAACTGGATTTACTTGAAGGTTACTGGCAGATACCTTTATCCGAAAGGGCAAAGGAGATTTCAGCTTTTGTGACTCCAGGTGGTATATACCAATTCAAAGTTAGGCCATTCGGCATGAAAAAAGCCCCAGCCACATTTCAATGGTTAACCAACAAAGTTGTTTCAGGATTACCCAATTGTGCGGTATACATCGACGATCTGGTAATTTTCAGCCAGACATGGAAAGAACATTTAAAACATCTGATGGAGTTATTCGATCGACTTCAGGTGGCGGGTTGGGTGATAAACCTAGCCAAAAGTGAATTTGGAAAAGCCCAAGTCACTTTCCTTGGCCATGTATTCGGACAGGGTCGAATGGTCACACGGCAGGTGAAACCAACAGTTATTGAGGAGTTTCCAATACCGTCAAGACGAAGGGAAATAATGCAATTTCTTGGCATGAGTGGATTTGATCGAACGTTTGTGCAAACGTTTTGTGGCGTGATTGCTCCACTGATGGACTTGCTGAAGAAACGTCGAAAATTTCAATGGACAGTGGAGTTTCAACAGGCATTTGACTGCCTGAAAGCTGTGATAATCAATGGTCATGTATTGGAGAATTGCAAGGGACTCTGTGATCAGATTGAACTAAAGTATCTTGACTTTAAAGAGAAATGCAGAGGCGTAGAGAAATGGACAGATCATGCAGAGAAGCTTCTTGTTCAAAGAGACTGTCAATCAAGAAGGATTTCAGTTGGAGGAAGAAGAACAAAAGAAAATGGACTATATTACTATATCCGTTTATGTGTGTTGTTTTTTGAAACGAGAAAGTATATTTACTGTGTGCATTTCTTAAAGGATAGTGAGAAGGTGAAAAATGAAACCATCTTGAAGTTGATGGGGTTTTTTTTTCTTTGGGTGGGGGGAGGTGTCATGAGAATGTCACTTTAAGAAATGTCTGTC